>NC_056666.1:132768732-133070247 GCF_018350195.1 Panthera tigris | reverse complement strand
GGCTCAGTCGGTTAAGCGTCCAACTTCAGCTCAGGTCATACTCTAATGGTTCATGGGTTCAAGCCCCGCGTCAGGCTCTGTGCTAACAGCTCGGAGCCTGGAACCTGCTTCTGATTCTGTGTCTCCCTCTCTCTTGCCCCTCCCCCGCTCACACTGTCTCTGTCTCTCTCAAAAATAAACATTAATAAATTAAGTAAAAAATGCACATTCCAGATCTCAAAACCTTTCTTTCCTCTCACTGGTGAGGCCAGAGGATAAGAAGGAGCTGGACAGGTGAATTGTGGAATTAAAGAGAGAGAATAGGTTGTGAACATGCAAAGCTCAGCCAGTTCAGTAACTGAAAGAATTCAAAGTAGGGGGAGCAAAGTGAGTGACAAGGTGGGCAGACATCAGAATGCTCAGAGCCCCTATTACAGGGGAGGCACCCAGGATTTTAAAAAGTAAGGAGGGAAACGAAAGCCAAATCTTCAGAACTTTAAAAATCTGGTAACAGTCTGGCTAGACATTGACAAGCTCATAAAGATCTCTCATTCTTATTGGTTTAGGATACTCCTACATTATTAATTCAGCTGTTTGGGGTGCTGAAGAAGCATGATATTTAAAAACACTGCAGTCTTTAAAATGAGAAAAATTTTGGGAATGCAAGCTGGTGCAGCCACTCTGGAAAACAGTATGGAGGTTCCTCAAAAAACTAAAAACAGAACTACCCTACAACCCAGCAATTGCACAACTAGGCATTTATCCACGGGATACAGGTGAGGTGTTTCAAAGGGACACATGCACCCCCATGTCTACAGCAGCACTATCAACAATAGCCAAAGTATGGGAAGAACCCAAATGTCCATCGATGGATGAATGGATAAAGAATATGTGGTATATATACACAATGGAGTATTACTCGGCAATCAAAAAGAATGAAATCTTGCCATTTGCAACTACATGGATGGAAGTGGAGGGTATTATGCTAAGTGAAATTAGTTAGAGAAAGACAAAAATCATATGACTTCACTCCTATGAGGACTTTAAGAAACAAAACAGATGAACATAAGGGAAGGGAAACAAAAATAATATAAAAACAGGGAGGGGGACAAAACAGAAGAAACTCATAAATATGGAGAACAAACTGAGGGTTACGGGAGGGGTTGTGGGAGGGGGATGAGCTAAATGGGTAAGGGGCACTAAGGAATCTACTCCTGAAATCATTGTTGCACTATACGCTAATTTGGATGTAAATTTTAAAAAATATAATAAAAAATAAAATTTAAACAAAGTTTTATTATAAAATAAAAAAAGCAAAAACAAAACAAAAACAAAAAATAAGAAAAATTTGCAAACTTCAGGAATTAATTAGGTTGAAACAACTTTCCTAACCTTTATTTGGTACTTTATTAAAAACAGTATTTGATACTCTGTAAAGAAAGCAGGATTAATCTAATCACAAACAGCCCACCTACTGAGAAAAATGGACAAACACTTAAAACTACTTTTGAAAGACTAAGAAAATTAAATAAAATATCCATGCTGGAAAGACAGATATGACTTCTAATACATTTCAAAACAATTGGCAACAATTTGTGAGTTATACACAAATTTGGATAGAAGATGGTAATATTAGGTTATACAGGATCACAAAGCCATCAAGTTAGCAACGGTTAAATTTTGAAATCCAACAGGGTCAAAGGGCAGAAGTGCAAGCAAATTTCAAAATATGCATTCTTAACATTGTCCTGCAACCATGACATCAAAAGGTGCAACTATACTTTGGCAAGTGACTTACTTGAAGTTGATTCTTAATCCCACCACATTTATTTAAGTCACAACATTTAAACAAAGATGAAGTGCTATGACTGATCAGATGTGTGGCCTGCCTTGCTCTTTATCAATTTATTAATATAGTGACACTTCCTGGTGTGAAATTAATTCAAAGGTGAGGACACTTTTATTAAAATCCTACCTTAAGAATCAAGTAAACAACACGTTCATATTAAACCTAAACCACACACTCACTTATCTAGCTCTGATCATTTTATTTTATTTTTAACATTTATTTATTTTTGAGAGAGAGAGAGCAGGGGAGCGCACACGAGCAGAGCAGAGGACAGGTACAGACAGAGTGAGAAAGGGAATCCAAAGCAGGCTCCACACTGTCAGTGCAGAGCCCCACATGGGGCTTGATCTAACCAGTCGTGAGATGACCTGAGCTGAAATCAAGAGTCAGGAGCTTAACTGACTGAGCCACCTGGGCGCCCTTGACAATTTCTTGATTTTGAGTAGTGGTAACATCTTGGGAGAAGCTTTGCGGTGAGGCTAGGATTTGTTTGCTTGACTGGGGTTTGCTCTAAAGGAATGAAATGCCTATAGGGGATCCTAGACGATAGAGCTATCATACCATCTCTCCAAGAACAAAAACAAAAAAATTCTGAAAGACTGCGTATCTGTAAAGAAAAAGGGAAGAGTGATTGGTTTTTGAGTTATCTGCTGTATTTTCTACATTTAGGACAACTGGTAAACAAAACCTGGGACCTTAAATAAACAATTCACATCAATAATTACAATCTACCAAAAAACTTCCAAGGCAAATGAAGTGCGCTCAAAACACAAGCGACATACCCCTAGTATTCCTGCTATCCCTGCCTGCTACTGGATCCTGTACAGTGTCACCAGAATTCATCTTTCCCCCTTCCCTGACCATGTCACTCTCTTGTTCATAAATTTTTTTTTCCTGATGGTAAAAAATGTCAAACTCTTTATCACATTTTTGTCTTTTCATAATAGGACACCAAAATCCTTTTCCATCTGTCTCACATGAAAACATACCACCACAGTCTATGTTTCTAGTCACACCAGAGCTACCTGTATTTGTTCCACCTGACACAGAAATACTCTTCCAACTTTCTCTACTTCTAAGGGAAGTTATCTTCAAGTTCTCCTGCCTCTGTTCAAACACACATTCTCTCTGAAGTTTTCCCCCAGTCCTCCAAACACGGCCTGTCAGAAACAATCCCTATCCACTACCTTTATCCACAACCTTTTTTTTTTTTTTTTTTTTTTTTAAACACGTATCAGAGTATAACTCAGGAAAACTGTGTGGACAAGTATGCCAACCCCACCAGATCCTAAATGCTTTGAGAGCAGAAAGTGTACTTTGATTCATTTTTACATTTCCAAGGGTCTAAAACTTGGTGGGCAGTCAATGTTTGTTGGCTGAAAGGAGAGAAAGGCACTAAATGAATACTGACTACTCCACTCAGGAGAATCACACAACTTCAAAATGCTCAAAACTTAACTCATCACAACCCCTAACCCCCACCACATTCACACACAAATACTTCACTTCCTATGTTTGCTATCTCAGTAAATGGCAACCTCACCAACCCAACTATCCAAACTTGAAACTTGGGAATTATCCTTGATCCCTCTCTATCACAATATCCTAACCTGTAATTAATCAACCAGCTTCCGTTGGTCACCTACCTTTCTCTAATCTTTTCATTGCTTTCCATCTACCAATTTAGGCCACACTCATCACAGCTAGAATCCTAAAACAGCCATCTCTCTGGTGTTCCTGCATCATATGTTCCCTGTTCCTTTCCAAAGCATTCCTCACTTTAGTCGATCATCACGTACAATTCTGCCCCATCCATTTAAAAGTGCTAAAATGTAAAGTCTAAACTCCAGTAAGCGTTATAAGGCAAGCATAAGTGGCCCCATACTCACCTCTATGGTCATATTTCTTGCTATCCCCCCAGCCAGATAGAATTTAATAGGTTCCCTGAACAGGCCATACTCTTGTTCCCAGCCTGGGCTCTCTCTTCCTAACCCTATTACACCTATCCTTCAGATCTCAAGATCAGACACCAATACCTCTAAGACAGTCACCAGAGGAACAACAGTTACAGGTTATAGGCCCTCCAGTTTCTCCCACTGTACACAGCACTTCTCAATATAATGCTGGTCACATCAGTCTTGAATGTAGCTCTTCCACCCTTATCTATGAGCTACGGAAGGAAGGGTCTATGTCTGTCTGGATTACCAGAGTATTCCCTTCTGATGATAAATGCCTAGTATACAGAAAGTGTTGGCCCAATAGAGACAAATGACAGCTTGTCAACCTTTCTAAGCCAGTATTTTTCAAATTGTGGGTCACATGCCAATAGTGGGTCATGAAATCAATACAATGGGCCACAACCAGCACTTGAGAGAGAGAGAGAGAGAGAGAGAGAGAGAGAGAGAGAGAGAGAAAGAAAGAAAGAAAGAAAGAAAAAGAAAAAATAGAAAACATCATACATAGTATACTACAAGTAGTATGGGTAAGTTTGTCCACTTGCTGAGACAGGGTCTCTGGTACTCATGTAAAATACAGCTCTTACTGGGTGTGGTCAAAAAAATTTGAAAAGTACTGCACTCCCCCTCCCCCTTCTTCTCTTCTCCCTCTTCTTTTTTAAGAAAGCCCTTTAAAACACAGAGAAGCAAATACAAAACAGAAAAAATGGTGCTCAATCACACAGTTCTTTAGCAAAAAGCCATTCTTAACTTGAGCATTTACAGTAAGAACAATCTGCTTTCTGATTTCTCATTATGCTTTAAATACTTGATTTCCACTTACATATACAATTACTTACATATACAAGACACCCTATGTGACAGTACATACAGTACTTCTGGTCTTATTTTAATCTCTGCTACCATGTTCTTATACTCTTTAGAAATTTAATCTTTGCACCATAAGCTTTACTTCTAAGGCTTCTCCTCTCTGAACTTCATGACTTGGCTTTCTCTTTATCCAGTCTATCCACAAATTCATTAAAAAAACCTACCACTGCTTTGTTGTTGTATATTTAGTAGTAAGGTTAAAAACCATCAACAGAATTAGCACATACTATGCTGCAACAGGCACTACCCTAAGCACTGGATAAAGAGAATTTTCATTTACTCCTCCCCACAATCTTGTAAGGTGGGTACTACAGGTGAGAAAGCTGAGAAAAAGTTCAGTAATTCGCCCAAGGTTCACAGTTAATAAAGGCAGGTCTGGGATCTGAACTCTAAAATAGACTCCAAAACTCCTTTTCTTTAACTGCTCACTTTTTTTCAGTAGTTTTAGTTTTCCTTTCTCTCTCAACTAAATTATTGCTAATTGCCTTTTGAAGCATTTATAAAATAAGATCTATATCTAAACTGTTCAGAAAAGGCTTAACACCTCAGTATTCATTCTCTTAAACCTTTGAAAACTGTGCAATAAAACATTTCCTACTAAAATTTCAGAAGAAAACTACCACCCATCACATAAAAAAATCATCTGCAAAATTCAGTGTTTTAAAATTTTTACACTTGGTATAATTTCAGTTTCAACTTGCCCATTAATTTCCCTAATGTTTGCCACACTAAAAATTTCAATTTCAGCAATTCTCAAAGGATGAAACACTAAAAGCGCAGAAAACACAAAGAAGCATGTCGTATTTTTCTATTAATTGTTGGGTGGATGAATTGGCAGAACAGCTCCTGAACTGTTTTTGTAAATACACCAGGAAGAGGTATTTTACACTCCCACTTGTATCTGCAACATTCTTCCTACTCTTTTCTTTTTCCTTTCCTATTTACCACTTAATGTCCCTACAAACACCATGAGGCACCAATTTTTAACTTCTTGTTTCAATTTATCTCTCTTTTTATAGAATAGACTAAGGAGAAGGTGGAAAAACAAAGTAAAACAGAAAATGCCAAAAGGCAATCAAGGCAGAAGCTGTTTCCTCTCTCTCCTCTATACATTCACTGGACAAACCCGATACATTTCTCAGCTCTGTGAGAGAACATGAATTTCTGCTGGAAAAGGGCACCCATATTGTATGTAACACATACAAGATTTACAACTTAACAAAAGTCACTTCATCTCACTATCAACCAGACAGCCTTCTTAAAGCCCTATAAATGAACTTACAAAGCCTTGAAAATAAGCAATTGACAGAGTTCAAGGCACATAATAAAATGTTTTGCAACTTAACACTGAGATCAGCAATACCTCAGTGAACCAAGGAGCCATAACTGAAAAACTCCAGAAGCTGAACTCTAATCTAAACACACATCCCTAAAAAATAAAATTAAAACATAGCATCACAGCTTTAAGAGCTGAAAAAGAAATAGCTTCCACCAAAAATATCGTGGTCAGGATAATAAACCACTAATCCACAGGAGTGTTTTGAGAAATAATAACTGACATTAAAAAAAAATCCTTGCCACTTCTCTATTATGTACAGTAATCTAGCGATCAAGATGATATAGTTTATATACTATCTGCGCTGTGCCTCAAATGAAAAATAGGCATAAAATCCAAGCCAATTCTGACACCTGAGTTCACAGTAGGGCCACAAAACTGTACCAAGACCAGAAGGATCTTCACTTAAATGCCAGATCTTCGCACTGTCAACCATCTTTCCAGAGTCTGATCTTTCAGTGCATATAGCATTAAGTGTTACAAAGCAGCCACAGAATATATCCAGTGAACAACGGAGGCAACAGTATCATCCTCATCATGCCCATCCCTCAGGTTATTAGAAATAGGTTCAAGAAATATTTTCAGGACTTACCTGTCAACCTTTCTGTTCAATAATTTTAGCAAAATATTTTTACATGTGGCTTTTATCATTTTCGGGGGGGGGGGCATAAAGTCATTTGATTTATCAAATAGTTCTGATCTAACCATACCAACTTAAATTAAATTTTCAATGGATCAAATGGATCAACTACAAATATTGAAACAGGAACAAAAAGATGCACAAGCTAAAAAATAAGTCTCTTCCTCCTCATTCCAACACATAAAACTTGAACTTAATTCAAGATATTTGAATCAATCTGGAAATGTTTTAGAAGAATCTTCGACTATCTAACGAGAAGTCATTTTTATTCTGCATCAGTGGCCAACCTTAAAAATTCAGAAGGTGGGATTTAAACACTAATTTGTTTTGTTAATACTGTAGTATGTCAACCCAATTGGGTTCCAGTTTGTTTTCCTATGAAACTGGCACACACAAACACTCTTGTTAGGTACACTTATGCTACTAGAACTGCAAGCCCTGATCATTAAAAAAGTTTCTAATGTCTAGAATGTTGGGATCATTTTGACCCAGTTCTAGATAAAATTCATTAATTGAGGACCAAAGAACTTACTTTCACATTTATGAAATATCCAGGTAATGACTCAAAAGTCAAAACGTAGAGAGTTACATGTTTGAAAATTCAAAGTTTTAAAGTGAAGTGTCTCTGTTAAAAGTTGCCTGCAAACTACACTACACAGTGCTGGCTGCAGGGGGGAAAGAAAAACAAAGGGAAAAAAAAAGGTCACCAACCTGAATTAAGTTCACAAGGCGACAGTGACAGTATTTTCTTAATAACCACCTCCCTCCATCCCCCAACAAAAAAAAACCAGACTGATTAGGATTAGAAACGGGACACCAAAGAATTCCTGGAGTACAATCTTAATGGGGGGGGGGGGGGGGGGCGGCAGGGGAGGTTGAAACCCTCCCACAAAATTTAGAGAAAGGTAACTTTCTGTAAATACTAATATCAAGTATAATACTAAAATAAACTCTTAGTACTAAAATTGACTGAGTTCATCTCAAATGTTGAGGAATTTTTTTTTTTTTTTTTTTTACTCTACTAAACCCACATGATACATTTAGGACTCATAATTATCCAAAGATATTTCAAGTAGCAAAAAACAGTTTCTGTGTACCGGACAGGTGAGATACTACTGAGATGAGTTAGCTCAGATCAAAAATGGAGAATGCAGCACTGCACCTGAACAGAGGTGTCTGAACAACAGAGCACAGCCTGCCTTCCAGGCCTTGCGTTACTCCATTTACTCCAAGACTAAGCCGCTCAAATCAGGAGTCATCAAAATGACACACATTAAAGAAGTTTTCTCTATAACATCCCAAGTCTCTGGCGAACTCCAACGTAAAACCCACTACCACACGACACAAAAACTAAAGAAAACAACACAAAAGCTACAGGTGGAAATATGTCTAAAGGTGATCTGAAGATCCTCTGGAACATCTTAGTAAGTGCAAAGGAATACAACGCTTGATATGTGTAATAATGTTGAGGGGGAAAAAAAGGCAAGTAAGAGAAAAAAATCCGTGAAGACTACAGAAAGTCCAGGGAATAAGAATAGATCAAAGTTCTCACACTGCCAATTTTACAAGTCTAAAGTAAAGAACTTAGCAAAATCCTCAATCTTTGCAGGTTATCTGAAACTCAGGACACATTTTTCCCATAAAAGCAAAGAATCCAAAGCATTTGCCACATCCTTACATTTTCACCCTCTGAAACGAAGTCTACTTAGAAACATGCTTTAGAAGTTCTCTACAAACTCCTAGGGTACATTTAACTCCATTATGCACTCTCACTGGCAGATGGAGGGATGACGTTGAGTTAAAGAGATGCTCCGGAGTAAGGGGGAACATCTTGTGGACTGTCAGATGGCCAGCCATTCTTCCTCTTCATTATCCCGGCACCTCAAACAACTACGACGGCAAAAGAGAAGATCGCTAGCCATCAAGACAGCACCAAACTAATTATAAGAAGGGGATGACGGAGGGAAGTCTCCCCGAATTTCCTTTGACAAAAGGGTTTTAGTCCACAACTGAGTGAAGTTAAGAATTGTAGAGCTTTTTTCACACTCAAGTATGGATCTCCAAATAGGTTTAAAGCATAAAAAGACAAACACACACAACTACCGAACCTAACACACATTTTAAACTTTTGTATGATCAGTTTATCTTTGCAGTTCATGACTGGGGTGCTTACAACTTCTAATTTTGATTTCCAACTACAGAACTCCACACAATCGGGTATCTCCACCCCCCTCCCCCCCCAAAGAGAAAGTGACTACAAACTGCAAAGAAAATGCCTCTGGTCTCTCCCAACCTAAAACCCCAGTTTCAGACATTTTGGTCTCACACGAAAGAAACGGGAGATGTAAAATGAACTGCGCTCCATATTGATTCTTAAGGCAAATAAAAAGGGGGGAAAAAAAACCCCTAGGGATGGTAGGTAAAATAATCGGAACCAAATTTCAGCTTTGACATTAAACCTTATCACACCAAACCTGAAATCCTGGATCACACACACACAACACACAAATAAAACCAAGATTTTTTAAACCCTCATCCTCAACAGAAAATCTTGTGCCAAAAAGAGAAAATTTTGAAAAGGAAGAGTGAAAAGTAGAGAAAACAGAATAAGTGCAATCAAGGAGAAAGGATTCGCAATTCCTCATTTCTCAACAACAACAAAAAAAATTCAAAGTAAAATTGCAAAAAAAAAAAAAAAGCCTTACACACAAATGCACCGGCATTTCAAAAATTAAACTGCACAGAAGCAACAATAAAGGCTATTTCCATAGCACCACTCAAGAGCTCTAATTCCAGAACACACACCGATATGACATAGTGTTGCAACGAATGTATTAGGAAGCAAAGAAAATGGTTGGGCTACTGGACGTCTTCGACCAGCTCATTCAAACACCTTTAAAATTAACCAAGAGGCAGACAACTAAGAAGAGAAAAAGGGAGAAAATATGGAAGAAGAAAGGTGCACCGAGCAAAAAAGATGAAGGGGGGGGATGTGGAAGGCCAGGGCTCCTGGGACTAACCTGTGCCATCGCTGGCCGACGCCGAGAGGGCCGGAGATGAGAGTTTAGGCCGCTTGGCTGAAGGCGGCCCCGGTTCCACCACATTCTCGGCCATTTTTAATTCTTTCGGAGATACAGGCGAGGAAAACGAGAATCCTCGGGAAATCTCTTCTTCGGCCGGGGCTCCCCGCCCCGCTCCCTGGGGTGGGCTTGGGGGGCTCCGCCGGCCCCCGAAGGGGGTGGGGGGGAAGTTCCTTTTTCTCTTCGCCGGGTCGCGGTGGCCGAAGAGGGATGCGGACTCGATAGAAAAGGTAGGGGCAAGTGCGAGGGGCCGGGCCTGGGCCCAGGCCCGGAGGGCACAGGAGCACAAATCCGCCGAGCGCGTCCGCTGCGGCGAATTCCCGAGAACTCGCGGCTCTAGAGGCGCAGTCCCCGGCCCGCCACGGCCGGCCCCTGCCCAGCCGAGGTCTCTCGGAGCTCCGCCGCCGCCATCAGCCTCTTCCTCCTCGGCGCTGTCCTCCTCCTTCTCATCGCCACAAGGAGGCGGGGGCGAAAAGGGGGGAGAGGAGGAGGCGACGAGAGACACTCACCTCCTCCCGGTGCCCCCTCCCGGACCTGCGCCCCCACCCTCCGAGCCCTCCTCCTGCCGCCGCGCTCCGCGCCGCCGCCGCACCGGCCCCTAATGGCCGCAGAGAGCTCGCCCGAGCCGAGAGCCAGGCTGGCGCCGCCGCCTCACATCGCGCGGCGGAGGCGCGGCGAGGACGCCGGGCGCGGAGCTCGCCGGTCCAGAGGGCCGAGGGGGCCGGGCCGAGCAGCGCCGCCCGCCCGCGCCGACGCCGAGCCCACCGAGGAGGCCCCGCTCCGCCGGGCGGCGCAGGCGGCCTCTCCTCGCGCCGCGCTCTCCTCCTTCGCCCTCCTCTCCCGCGGCACAGAAATAAATACGGCCGCCGCTACGGCCCCCACCCCCGGCGGCCAGGTGCCGGGAGCGCCCGCCCCCCGGGGCTCCGCTCGGGGCCGCCCTCGGCGGCGGGCGAAGGCGCCGCGGGGCGCGGGGTTATGTAATGGTCCCCCCTAGGCGTCGACGCCGGCCCGGCTGCCGGGCCGCGGTGGGGGTGTGTGCGGACGGGAGGGGGCTAGGGGTCGCCTCAGCCCGTGCGCCCCGGGCCCCCTGCCACTGTCTCGGCCCCTGCCGCCTGTCTCCGGCCCGGCTCGCCTCCGCACTCTGGCTCCCGCAGTCCGCACTCCGCCCGGCGTCCCGCTTGCCCACTCTAGCCCGCTCCCTCTCGCCCTCTCTCCCCCCCAGCCTAGCACACAAACAAGATGGCGGCTGTTGTTTCTTCCCTCTGCCGAATCCTCCTTACAGGCTAGCGGTAGCAGCGGCGGCCGGAAATGAGCCAAGGGGGGGTGAAAAAAAGGGGAGGGGTTGGGCCTCCGGAGGGAGGTGGCGAGGGGGCGGGGCCTTGGCCCGAGCCGCTCACACAATGGGGGAAGAGGACCCGGGGGCGGAGCCAGTTCCAATCACGGGATCCGCCCAAGGCCCCAACGCGGTTGGCGCTTCCGCAAACTCCCCCGGCGTCACCCGGTGGCTCCCTTTAAAGGGGAGGACTTGAAGGGAGGGGGGGGCGGTTTGGGGGCCGACTCGGGATCTATTTTCAGTCGGTGGACACTTGCGGGGGAAGGTGCCTGGGTTGGGTCTCTGCGTAGGGGAGCGGTGGGAATTGGGGGTGACGGAGTCCGGGAGCTACGCCGGGGAAGGCGCCAAGTCACCGCGCAGGTGGCCGAATAGGAGTGCGGTGGGGGCAGGGCCCTTGGGCGGTCTTCCGAACCCCGGTTGAATCAACCAGGCAGGGGGTACTCCGTCGTCGGCCAGTGTCGTGGGCCAGAGACCCAGTGCATCCTCTCTCCTCCATCGCTTTTCCGGAGGGAACGTCTCACATCCAAAAAATCACACTGATGATGAGTTGTTTCCCTTTTCTCCAAATTTTACAATTTGTTTTACAATAAGCCTATATTATTTTGGTAATCAGAAAACAAAAATCGCAGCAGTGGAAAGACGCTTTAGGACCAGACCTAAATTTGTTTCTTGCCCACCACGTGTCCACTCGCTCCTACAGGGTTGCACTCTCACCAAAGGAGACTTGAATTCTTTTTCTGAGTGCATGTGAGACCTGAAGACATTTTATGGTACTACTTTTCACCCACCTCCAGTAGGCTAGCTTAATAAAAGCCCACGTCTAGGTAGTACCTTAAAGATAATGTAGATATGGACAAGGGCAAAAACGTAAGGTGCTAAAGATAATCTAAGCACGGACAAAAGCAAAAATGTAACTACGAGGAAAATTCTTGAATATAAATAAAGTGTGTGTGACAACACAGTTTTGCAGAGGAGGTCCTCGCTAGCATGCTTTCACATTCCTACACATCACAGGATTCCGCTGTGTTTGGCCTTGGGTAAATTGGTACTTGAGGAGGTGGCAAGGTTGTTAGTGTTTCCCCAAGGAAACCCCCAAACCAGTATCTATGGAGATAGTTTAAAGCGTTTCACGCATTTTAAATCTCATGCTCCTTAGTTGGTGTTTGCTTATTGTTGAGTTTACTTTGTTGTTGTTTATTCTTTAAAGTGAACGATGAAGAGAATCAATGAGCCAGGAGTCAGGTATTACTGGAGCAACCCAGGTTGCCAACAGGGATGACTTCTGTCCTGTGATGTTCAGGCGTAATTCACCCCTACTGCAGTGGAGAAGCATTTACTGCGAAGATTAAACATGATCATTTGTGGATAACACTTACCACAGTATTTGGCACACAGTAGCACTCAATACCTCAATACAGCTTAGCTGTTCCTAGCCATTCGTTCTAAAATTAAATAGAAAAGGGCTCTACTAGGTGTGGCCACAACAAAGTTTTTCCCAAGTGCTTGTTATCAAGGGAAGAAGTCTTCACGAACTTGGGTTGCTCCTGCAAATGTGAATGTGGCCGGGTTTTGAAAGTGCCGCATATCCGCGCAAGGAATTATTGATTTATATACACTTCCAAAATGTTCTCAGTGTTTGTAAGAAAATACTTTTATTTCTATTCTACATTTAATAAAATCTGTTCCTGAAAAAAATTTTAGTAGCCCATATTGGCAAGAACATGGAGAATTGGTATTTTCATACACTGTTAGTGGGGATAGAGTAGAGAACAAATATTTAGATTCATGCCAAATGCTTATAGATTTTGAAAATCCCAGTATCTCTTGAATGTTTTCTTTTTTTTTTTTTTTTTTAACATTTGTTCTTGAGGGTGGGGTGCAGAGAGAGGGAGACACAGAATGAAGTGGGCTCCAAGCTCTGAGCTGTCAGCACAGAGCCTGACGCGGGGCTCGAGCTCACAAACCACGAGATCATGATCTGAGCCGAAGTCAGACTGAGCCACCCAGGTGCCCCAATTTTTTAAAATGTTTAAGATATTTTTTACCACAAAACAAAACAAGCAATGAAACAGCCTTGCCATGATGGGATATCATGCCGTCATTTAAAAATGAGCAGGTATGAGGTGCCTGGGTGGCTCAGTTGGTTAAGCGTCTGACTTCAAGTCAGGTCATGATCTCACGATTTGTGAGTTCGAGCCCTGTGTTGGGGTCTGTGCTGACAGCTCAGAGCCTTGAGCCTGCTTCCAATTCTGTGTCTCCCTCTCTGTCTGCCCCTCCCTTGCTCATGCTCTGTCTCTCTTTCAAGAATAAACATTAATAATAAAAATAAAAATGAGCAGGTAGGTGTTGGGTTGGGGGGATGGGCAAAGGGCATTAAGGAGGGCACTTGGTGGGATGAGTACTGGGTGTTAACTTTAAGTGATGCATCACTAAATTCTATTCCTGAAATCATTACTACACTATATGTTAACTAACTTGGATGTAAATTTAAAAAAAGAACAGGTAGGTATGCACTATCATAGAAAGATATCCCTATATTGCTAAGGACAAAAAAAAATTATAACACAGCAGGTCTAGAATGGCTCTACTTTTATAAATGTAATTAATATTAATAATGGATTGATTGGAAGCTGAGAGGATATGCACCAAACTTTCAACAGTGTTGGAGTAAGAGAAGTGTTACGGGGAGCTTTCACTCTACGTTATATATGTTTGTGGGGTGTGAAATCAGAACTAAAAACATTTTTTTAAAAAGCCGTCAATGGTTCCTCTTTGCCCATAGGATAAAGGTTCATGTACAAGCAACGGCCCTTGTCTACCTGTCTCATTTCTCTCAACTTCCCTCCTTGCAGCAAAATGGAATTATTTCTACGCTTCTTGTGCCCATGCTCTGTCTTTGGGACATTCACACATAGTCCTTCTGCCTGAAACACCCACCACCCCCACCTCTTTTGTCCACCTAATTCCCAATCACTCTTCAGGTCTCAGCTTACACATCCCTTTTCCTGTAAAGCCCTTCCTGATCTCCTTGAATCCTGGTTGCAGACCTCTCCCCTGCCCTCCCATGGCAAGCATCCTATACTTCTGAATCGCCTCCATTTCACACTGTGTTATAGTTCTTGTTGGCCTTTTCTGGTGACATCAGGAAGGGTGACCGTGTTGTCCATCTCTCCCTCTCCCAGCTCCTAACTCAGGACGTGATGCATGAGCAGGAGAGGAGCAGAGAGAGGGGGAGAGAGAATCATAAGCAGAGGAGGAGCAGAGAGAGCGAATCCCCAGCAGGCTCTGTAGCCCAGTGTGGGGCTGGAACTCACAAACCATGAGATCATGACCTGAGCTGAAGTCAAGAGTCGGACACTTAACTGACTGAACCACCCAGGCACCCCTCAACTCAAACTTCTTGAACAAACAAGTAGATACCATCAATTTGTCAATCTGGTCTGAGTGTGTGGGTCTCTCTGTCCATCCTTTTATTCAACTGCAGCGACAAGGACACAGTCTATCTTACCTGCCCATCAGTTATAGCCAATCTTCCTCTCTCCTGGAATCTTATGAATATCTTGACCCAGGTTTTTTATAATTATCACAGAAGGAGAATAAGTGTTTGTATTCATTAATGATTTGGGAAACTGAGACTCTGAAGCAAATAAAATGTCCTTTGTGAGATCCCAAACTGAGGCAAAAGGAAGACTTGAACTCAGGTTTTCCAACATCACATACAGGCCTCTTTCCACTGAACCCTCAGGGCAGGAAGCCGGTCTTATGCTTTCTCATGCCTCTGGTACCTAGTATAGGAACTCCTGCAGGATTCATAGCCAATGAGTGTCTGTTGAATGAAGGAAGCAAGGAAGAAGGAAGGAAGGAAGGAAAGAAGGAAGGAAGAAGGAAGGAAGGAAGGAAGGAAGGAAGGAAGGAAGGAAGGAAGGAGGAAGAAGAAAGTTATACACATAAACATATACTCAAACACACACATTCACAAAACCTTTTCTATAAAATTGGAACATACAGGGCCAAAACCACCAAAGCAGCCACAGAACTTGTAACTTTCTGTGTTGAGCCTGGTGTCCCACCATAAGGACTGAAGTAAACTGCCAGCAAGCAAGAATTTGCAATCTTTACACCCCGAAACCAACCTTTCCTGAGCATCTTCTCTGTGCCCAACATTTTGCTGGGTATTATGGATTCCAAGATGGAGAAGACATTATTCCTGTCCTCTGGGCACCCCATCCAGTTGGAGAGAAACCCATAGTGATAGTTACCAAACAGAGTGATGACGGCTCTCTCAAGGCAATCGAGGATGGATAATTCATGAGCAACACACTTGTTACATTGGTTACTAAGACTGGAGCGTATGCTAATGAGAGGGCCCCGGGTAGGAGAGGACGCTGCAAAAGTGGCCAGGCCAGGCCACAAAAGACCATGTGGCCATACTGGGAAATTTGGACTGAGACCTGTTTTTTATTTGGAATATGTGGTCATTTGATCTACAAATTAGAACATCTGTACAGTAATTCAGTGGGATATTAAAATATGTTAGCAGTATTATAAATAAAGACCTGGTTGACTTCAAAATAAGAAAACCATGACCTAAAATGTGGTCCTTTGTATTCTAAAAGGGTTCTCCAAAGGATGGCAAAAACGACAGACATGCAAATAAGATGTTTTCAATGCCTTGTACCCCTAAGCTGATGGTAACTATCGCCACAATGTGTGGGCCTATCAGACTGTGACTTTACCTAAAGAATCTCAAAATAGCTCTGCTCTGCTCTCTGCGGCAGGCAAGCGTCTGCTCTATTCGGCAGTAGCTCATTCTTTACTATTGTTGCTATGTGACAAACTATTGGCTCTCACTGTTAATCTAAGCCTGCCAGAGAAGGAGGGCGGGCTGAGGGCTTTGGGAGAAGCATCTTTCCTAGAATCTAATGTAACAAACGTGTCCTGAGAATTTCCCAGGTACTCTCATGGTACCTGGTCCTGAAGATACAGATATCCAGTTCGGATGACTGAATATTTACTGCGTAGTTCCTATACGGAGGCACTTGACTGGGCTCCAACAATGTAAAGATAAATAAAATTCACATGGTTTCTGCCCTCAGTTTCTCACTATCTAGTGGTAGAGATAGTCTTATAAACAGGAAACTATGATCTAGTATACCGGATTAGATAGATAGAGGGTCACGTGGGTGGCTCAGTCAGTTAAGTGTCCAACACTTGATTTTGGCTTAGGTCATGATCTCGTGGTTTGTGAGATCAAGCCCTGCATCGGACTCTGTGCTGACAGCACAGAGCCTACTTGGGATTCTCTCTCTCCCTCTCTCTCTGCCCCTTCCCTGCTTATGCTCTCTCTCTCTCTCTCAAAATAAATAAATAAACTTAAAAAAAAAAGATGCAATAATAGAATGTTGAGTGCTATATGAATACTCAGATGGGTGCTTTGGATGGGTTCAGCTTTGGACATAGTGATGTTCTTGTGGGACACCCAGATGGACAGATGGACATACAGGTCTATAGGTAAATGAGACTCAGTCCTCGCCCTGGAGGGTCTTGTTATTGAGTGAAAGAGACAGAAATGTAAATACAAAGATCAATTATAATGCTCACAATTCACTCAAAGATGATGGTACAACTACCTTGGCCTGGAAGTGTTGATGTCTCTCTAGGAGACAGCCTAGGAGCTGAGTCTTGAATGAATCAGAGTGGCTATCCTGGTAAAACAAAACAAAACAAAACAAAACAAAACAAACAAAACAAACAAAAACCCCTATGGGAAATAATCGAACAACTCTTTGGCTCTGCAGTCCAGGCACAGGTAAAGGGAGAGTGCCCAGAGGTGGCACAGCAAATACCATAAAGCCCGACCCTGGACTATGGGCACTGTGGCTTCCTGGGAGCTACATGTATGGCATCACCTGATGACAAGAGATATCTTAGGGTGCTGAGGTCATTAGAGGCATACAAAGCAGCAAACCCAGCGTTCGACACTCTGCCACCCTGAAAAACATCTCCTTCTCCAGGACTTCAGGTGCATCTCCCCGAGACACTGGAGGAATATTTGCCTTGTCTTCCTACCTGCAGGTTTCTTCTTTGGATTACTGCTTTCACTCATCTTGGCATAAATCAAAGTCAGAGCAATTACATGTCAGTCTAAATCAACATTCTTACCCATCCTTGAACCTCAATTAAATTCTGTGTTTTGACCCAGCTCAGCTTTCCAGGTAAGGGAAACAGACTCTACAAAGGCTTGATGAAGTCACTGTTGCTGTAGCTAATAATGTATGGAAAAGCTGGTAGGAGATTCATGAAGTCGTTTTTTTTTTTTTTTTTTAATTTTTTTTTTTAACATTTATTTATTTTTGAGACAGAGAGAGACAGAGCATGAACGGGGGAGGGTCAGAGAGAGGGGGAGACACAGAATCAGAAGCAGGCTCCAGGCTCTGAGCTGTCAGCACAGAGCCCGACGTGGGGCTCGAACCCACAGACTGTGAGATCATGACCTGAGCCGAAGTCAGCCGCTTAACCGACTGAGCCACTCAGGTGCCCCCATGAAGTCGTTTTTTAATTTTTCAAAAATGAGAAAGGGGCACCTGGCTTCAGTTGGTGGAGCATGCAACTCTTGATCTCAGTGGTCATGAGTTTGAGACCCATGTTGGCTGTAGGGGTTACTTAAAGTAAATACATAAAATGTTTTTTTAAAAAAAAAAAGGTGTATTTTTTTTTCTCCTACTCTTGTCCCTTAGTCAATTAGGGCCCCACCCCAATCATCGTTACCACTTTCTCCCATATGCTTCCAGACCTAAGCAGTACATGTTTGAGCAAATAAGTTTATATTTCTTTATATTTTATTTTAAATGTTTATTTGTGAGAGGGAGAGAGAGAGTGAGGGAGGAGCAAAGAGAGAGAGGGAGAGAGAGAGAATCCCATGCAGGCTCTCTGTGCAGAGCCCGATGCAGGGATCCATCCCACGAACCGCGAGATCCTGACCTGAGCCAAAATCAAGAGTCACTTAACCGACTGAGCCACCTGGGCCCCCAACTTTTTTCTTTTTATTTAAATGGTATATGTGTGCTCTTCTGAACTTTCAAATTATTTTTTTTAATTGTGATATACATCATACATACAGAGGAGTGTGTGAAACATACATGTACAGTTTAAAGGCAAAGCTAACCCTTGTGTAATCATCATCTAGACCGTGTAATAAAATATACCCAATGTTTAGCTGTCCTGCCCAGGGCTGTATGGCCTCTCATCACATACCCCTTGCTTCTCAGAAGCATAGCCACTACACTGATTTCAGCCATGACCATTCCCTTGCCTTTTTAATATAGCTTTCCCTCCTATGTATGCATCATCAGGCACTGTAGCATAGTTTCACCCAGTTTTGACCTTTATATAAAGGAAATCATACTCTTCAGGGGGACAAAACATAAGAGACTCTTAAATGTGGAGAACAAACAGAGGGTTACTGGAGGGGTTGGGGGGGGATGGGCTAAATGGGTAAGGGGCATTAAGGAATCTACTCCTGAAATCATTGCTGCACTATATGATAACTAACTTGAATGTAAATTAAAAAATATATATATATTAAAAAAGCTGTAAAAAAAAAAAAAAAGGAAATCATAGCCTTCTTTTGTGATGTACTTACTTAGCCGAACATTCTTATGCAACCCAGTCATGTTGATGCATGAAGTTGTGATTTGTCTATTCTATTGCTTAAATGGTTTTCCACTCTTTTAATAAACCACAATTTATTTTTCCATTTTACTGTGGATGGACATTCAAAGCTTTTCATTTTTGTTCTATTAGAAACAGTTCTGCTCTGGGCGCCTGGGTGGTTCAGTCAGTTAAGCCTCCGACTTTGGCTCAAGTCGTGATCTCATGGTTCCTGGGTTTGAGCCCTGAGTCAGGCTCTGTGCTGACGGCTTGGAGCCTGGAGCCTGCTTCGGATTGTCTGTCTGTCTGTCTGTCTGTCTCTCTCTCTGCCCCTCCCCCGCTCGTGCTCTGTCTCTCTGTGTCTCTCAAAAATGAATAAACATTAAAAAAAATTTGGAAAAAAAAAAGGAAACAGTTCTGCTCTGAACTGGTGCACACGGGCAAGGAGTATAGGTCCTAGGACTGGAATTGCTGGCCTATGTAGTATTCATAAATTCAGTTTCTCTGAGCAGTTACCCAGTTTATATTCCTGCCAACAGCGGATGAGAGCTCCTATCATTCTGCTTTGTTGACGCCATTTGGTATTGTCAGATTTCTTACTTTTTTTAAGTTTATTTATTCTGAGAGAGAGAGAGAGGGAGAGCTCGCATGTGAGCAGGAGAGGGACAGAGAAAGACAGGGAGAGAGAATCCCAAGCAGGCTCCACACTGTCAGCGCAGAGCCCAATGCAGGGCTTGATCCCATGAACCACAGGATCATGACCTGAGCCGAAACCAAGAGTCAGACACTTAATGGACTGAGCCACCCAGGCACCACTAGATTTTTTTTTTAATTAAAAATTTTTAAATTTATTTAAATTCAAGTTAGTTAACATATAGTGTAATATTGGCTTCAGGAGTAGAATTTAGTGATTCCTCACTTACATATACCACCCAGTGCTCATCTCAGCACCCTGATTTCTTCATTTTAACCACTCCAGTGGGTATGCAGTGCTGTTTTAGTGTGATTTTAATTTGTATTTACCTTAATGTCCATTTGGAGTTCTTATGAAGTGTCAGTTCGAGTTTTGGTTCAATTTTCCCATGGTTTGTTTGTCTTTGTCTGATTGATACGGTCTATAATTTCCTACTTTGTCACCTGTCCTTTATATGATAAGGTGCTCACCCCCAATTTCAAAAAGAGGTGACAAAACTCTGATGGCATTTTTAAATCACTGTCAGGTTGGCCAAAAATCCAAGAGCTTGATGATACTTTGTCGGTGAACATGTGAAGAATGTATAATAATATACATTGGTATATGTACTATACTAGTACATTATACATGGGTGTGTAAATGGGTGAGCTTCTATGGAGATCAGTTTGGCATGTCTAACTCACTATGAAATGCACATACGGTTTGATTCAGCCATTTCATTTCTGTGTATTTATTGTAGAGATATATTCCCTTATATGTAAAATGATGTGTTCAAGGATAATCAGGGCAACATTGTTTATAATAGCAAAAGGTTGAAAACAACTATATACCCAGTGGCTGAGGACTGCTTAAGTAATTTATGATACAAATTTACAAGGGAACACTAATGCAGATTTTTTGTTTCAGTTCTATACAGGTTGAAAAGGAATATATTCCAAGATATATTGTTAAGTGAGAGAATTGGCAGGTGTCGCCTACTGTGTATAATTGCTACCACACCCACAGTGAATATGCATATATACTTGTATTTGCATAGAATGTCTTGGAAGGATCCTCAAGAAAATAGTTACAGTGGATGTTTGGGGAATCAAGGTGGAAGGAGACATTTTTTACTGTACATTCCTTTGCAACTTTTGGATTTTCTACTAGTTGCATGTATTATCTATTAAAAGTAAATTAAATAGTTTTAAAATGTTTTGAGTTCCTGTAATGGGGCAGACCTATGCTAATTCCTAGAGACATGGTGGTGAACAAAATAGAGACTCTGCCTTATGGAGCTCCCAGTCCAGTGACGAGAGACAGTCATTAGAACCATCATTGTGGTGACATGTGATAGGTGCTAGAACAGGGGACATTGAGGCACTTTGGAGGAAGGTGACACATAGCAGGGACATCCATCTGAGTCTTGGAGGTAGGCAGCCAGTGTGACGTTTGCATGGGGAGTAGAAAGAAGAAGGAGCCAGCCCATGGAGGTGGCTAACAGAGAGCAGAGGCCCCAGCAGAGGAAACGGCATTTGTGGAGGGAGAGTAGAGTTCTGTCCATTTGAGGAACTGAAAGCCGGAAGTTGACATGAGCTGAGTTGGTTTTTAGAAAAAGCCACATTAGAAATCTGGAGAAAGGATTGAAAGAGGGCAAGAGTGGAGTCAAGAAGACTGGTCAGGGAGCTTCTGTACTCATTGGATAATAGAGGACCAGAGGCTGGATTAAGAGGGTAGCAGTGGGGACAGAAAGGGTGGAACAGATTCAAGAGACATTGAGAATATAGAATATACAGACTTACTGGTTGGATGATGGGGTGAAGGAGGGACAGGATTGTTATAATAATACAGACTTTGGTAAGTATTTTCTAGGTGGTAGTACCTGCCCAACACTTGGTGTGATTTTATCTATCATTCAATGGGGAGGTAGGTACTGCCGTGATGAGAGTACAGATTTAAAGTCTAAGAAGGTTCAGGGGCACCTGGGTGGCTCAGTCGGTTGAGCGGCCGACTTCAGCTCAGGTCATGATCTCACGGTCCGTGAGCTCGAGCCCCGCGTCGGGCTCTGTGCTGACAGCTCAGAGCCTGGAGCCTGTTTCGGATTCTGTGTCTCCCTCTCTCTGACCCTTCCCCGTTCATGCTCTGTCTCTCTCTGTGTCAAAAATAAATAAACGTTAAATAAATAAATAAATAAATAAATAAATAAATAAATAAAGTCTAAGAAGGTTCAGGAACTTGCTGGTCACATAGGTATGTGGCAGAGCTAGTATTTGAAGCCATTTTTTGGCTACCACATTCATTCTCTTAACCTGTCTCTCTCACTTTTTAAATGTTTATTTATTTATTTATTTTGAGAGAGAGAGAGGCAGGGAATGGTAGAGAGAGAGAGAGAGGGAGAGAGAGAATCCCAAGCAGGCTCCACGCTGTCAGCACAGAGCCCAATATGGGGCTTGATCCCATGAACCGTGAGATCATTACCTGAGCTGAAATCAAGAGTTGGAGGCTTAATTGACTAAGTCACCCAGGCACCCTTAACCGGTCTCTTAAAGGTGACTCCCAGTTTCCAGGTTTGGACAACTGAGTGGTGGATGATGCTATTTATTGAGAGAAAACACAAGAGAGGAAGATGGTTCAAGGAGGAAAGCACACATCTGACTCTTCTAGTTCCAGGTCCCTGCAAGGCACGGGAGTAAGTAAGCAAAATAGGAACTTTTGTATCGAAAACTAGAGAAAATTCTGGGCTGGCATTTGGGTATCATCAGCATACAAATAATGCCTGAGGTCAAAAGAGCGGATGAAACTAGACAGTGACAAACTAAGAGGAGTCCGTAGAGGTTTTTGTAGCAGGGAAGTCACATGATCAAATCTTGTTCCCAGCAGGAGAAGCCCGGCACCAGTGTGGAAGATTGGCTGATTTGGAGCATCACCAAACACGTGTGTGTTTGTGTGAGGTACCACTAAGCCCAGGGAACTCAGAGACAAACCAGACCTTGTCCTTGACCTTGTGGAAATTTGGGGCCAGGGAGGAGTAATATTAGTCAGACTTATCAGAAGGATAGGTGGGCACAGGGAACTGTGGGAACACAGAGGGAGAGGAGACTTAAATCCACCTTGGGCAGGAAGTTCCTCAGTAGAAAATGTGGCTGGAGGTAAGTCTTTTTTTTTTTTTTTTTAAGTTTATTCATTGAGAGAGAGAGAGAGGGGGAGGGAGGGAGGAGCAGAGAAAGAGAATCCCAAGCAGGCTCCATGCTCCTCACTGAGCCCAATGCAGGGATCGATCTCATGACTGTGAGATCATGACCTGAGCTGAAATCAAGAGTTGGATGCTCAGTCGACTGAGCCACCCAGACGTTGCCCCTAGAGGTTAAGTCTTGATGAACAACTAAATGTCCCCTAAATGAGTAACAGGCAAAGCATTGCAGTCAGAGTCAGCAGTGTGGGTGAAGGTACTGCTAACTTAAAATCACATCTTCAGTAACTGCAAAGGGGTTCAGTGAGACTGGGGCAATGGGTGGATGTGTGGGGAAGGGAAATAGATACAGCTGGGGATCTGGATAAGCTCCTGAAAAGCTGGCTTCTTAACCGAGGAGTTTGAATTTTATCCTGAAAAGAGTGGTGACACTTTGGAGGTAACCAGGGAAATCATGTGATCAGATTTGCCCTTTAGACAGATCCCTGTGACTACAGTGTGGAGAATGGGCAGGAGGAGGCCAGAAGACAAGCTAGGAGGATGTCGCAGTGAGAGTAAGGAAAGAATGGTTGCAGTGATCCAGGTGGAAATATTAAGGATCTGAACTGAGGTATATGTACTACTCAGCTTTCTCTATGTTAGGCTGTATAACAAACAGCTTTAAAATCTCATGGCATATGGCAATGCATACTTATTTTTTGTGTTGTTCATATAATAAGAAGGTTGCAGGTTGGCTATCTCTCTGCTAGACTCAGCTACACATATCTTTTCATTCTGGAATCTAGGTTGAAGGAATAACCAACCACTTTCTGGGACATTTTTCATGGCAAACAGCTGGAGCAAAAGTCCCCTGGCCAAGCCCCACAATTGCATTTAAAGCTCTGATTGAGCGTGACAAAGGTCACATATACTCAGCATCCCATTGGCCAGAGCATATCATGTGGCAAAATCCAAAATCAATAAGCTAGGGAAATATGTTAAGGGTTAGAGGAAATGAATGCTTGTGAACATATAGGATAGTTTATAGCAACTGGTTGTCGAGGACAGAAAGGAAAAATGGATGGAGTCTTGGGATTTGATTGGATGTGCCAAGGATTACCTCAGGTGGTTAAACTGAAGGTGGATCTACTCAATAAGAAAAGGATAGAGGAAGAGGAACCTTGCAGTAGATGATGGCCAGCATCAACTCTGCCTTCTTCTGATAATGGTACCCTGGTAACAATTCTTTCCCCACTCTCAACCATCATGCTTTGGGAGAAACTTCTACCTCTTTACCAAGGGTGCCCGTGATCTCATCAAAAGCCAACAAGAACCTACTGTACCCTTGAACACACTGATAGGTGCAAGTAGGGGTTCATGACACAAACATGACCAGTCACAGCCAGTGAGGCTCAATTTTAGGTCTTTAATTTGTGCACTTGAGTGAGAAGGGCCCAAGTTGTGGCAGCATGAGGAGAACAGAACCTAGGAATCTAGCAATGGAGTCAGCACAGAGGAAGTGGAGCAGGGAGGAGATATGAGACTGGTTTCAGGTGACATCACCTGAACTTTGACCAACCCATCTGTGGAACAATCCCAGGGAAATATTAATTCTAAGCATCAGAAACCCAGAGGAAAATGCTAGAGAAAGAGTAGTTCATGGAGGTCAGAATAGTCCAAGCAAGAAATAATGAGGGATTGAATAAATCAGAGGCTTCAGAGAAGCATATCTGAAGACCATGGAACTTGTTGGCTCACAGTATTTGAGGGTTACTGGAGAGAAAAGTGAAGATGACGATGTGCTAGTATATAGTAAGGAATATTTGGGGAGACGGTGAAAGCATTGAGATCCAGAGTACAGGAAGGGGGGGGGGCATACTTGAGGATCAAAGAACAGATTTCATTTTGGACATGTTAAACTTCGGATGCCTATTGCAGACAGAAGTACTGATAAGGAGCATGATAAGTAGGTCAAGAATGGAGATGTAAGCATGGAAAATGTTAACATATAGTGAAGAGTTGCAGTTAAGGGGTAAATGAGCCCTCCTTTCTTGCCCAGAAAGCACTGATAAAGACAGAATGGAAGAGGGTCATGGACCTTGGAGAAGCACAGCCACTTAAGGAGCTGGCAGTGAATGTACAGTGATGAAAAGACTGGTCACAGAGAGGGGAAGGCTGAAAGCCTGTGGAAACAAAGGAATTAGGGAGTCTCTAGCAGTAGGGGGTTTGGGTAACACTTCCCTCTCCCATGCACTCTACATCCAAACCATTGGCAAATGTGATCCATCCTATTTGAAAAACCTGTCTCAGGTCCATCCACTCATCTCCATCCCTATTACCAGCATGTTGTCTAAGCTACTGTTCCCTCTGCATCACAAGACTTCTCCACTGGTTTCCCTGCTTCTACCCTTGCCCCGTTTCAAATCCGTTCTCCACACAAAGGCTAGAGTGATCTTTTAGAAATGTGAATTGACTCATATCACTCTATAGCTCAGAGCCCTCCAATGGCCTCCTACTGCTCGTAGAATGAAGCCCATAGGTGATAAGGAACGATTAAAGGACTTTAAGTAGGGGAGTGACACAATCAAATTTGAGGATTTGGAAAGCATTTTGAAAACTCTAATCACCTGGGTCTAGCATAGAGAGAAGAGTGGCACAGAGTGCAGTGAGGAAGCTATTGCAAGGTGACAGACAATGAGAGGGGGTGGGCTTGAGGAATAGTTAGGTAATTGAATCTCTAAGGTTGATGATTGACTGCCAGTTACATGTGCGGTTGAGGTTTTCCAATTAGGGGCACTAGTGTCATTAACCAGTAAAAGGAGACAGAGAGAGGGGGCAGTGATGCATCGAACTGCTGTACATGGTGGAGGCAAACCGGTATGACTTAAAATTCAAGGTGACCCATCTCCCTGGACTTTCAACAGTACTGAGAACATAACTGACCATCTCTGGTCAGCTCTCTTTCCTGCTCTGCACAGAACGATTGTTAACCTTCTCTGCTGAACTGTGTGCTCCCCTTGCCTTCCTCTTCCTACCTCACAGAGCAAAGATAAAGCTTCAGAAGACAACTTTCACGTCCCTGCTACCAAATCTCCAACCCCTATGCCTCTGGTGCCTATCCCTTCTTCCAGTTTCAATAGTATGGCAGAATGAACCAAACCCTCCCCAGATTAGAGGAGAAATCTTGCGGATCAGAGAAGACCTAGTTCAGAATGGGGCCTTCCTTCCCTGGTGGCTTACTTAGTTGGGGGCATTTTCACACAATCATTTTTATTAACAAGTCCCCAGGGGGAAAGCAAATGCATTTCTGGGACCAAAAAGACCGGGAAATCTTTATTATTTCTCAAGGAACAGGGCAAAATCCTATCAATAGGAGGAAATTGTGTTTTTTCATATAACTAGACAGTATGGAGTTGGAAGAAAATAAAGTCTGTGGTGAGTTTGTCCTTTGGTAACTGAGAAACAAAACAGCTACAGCAATTACTGATATGGAGCAATCAAACTGAAGAGGAAATGCCTAAAATTTTACAACCCTGTAAGAGTCTAGTGCTCCCTCTTGCCCCAATCTTCTTGGGAAGCAGTAGGTGCTGAAGCAGAGGAAGGTTCCAATGACATCCAGTGGGACTGTGCCACCAGAAGGCAAATGGTGTGGCACTGCTCTCCTGCCAGGGGGGATGGGGAGTCTCAAGGAGCAGAGGGGGGCTCAAAGTGAGGAAGGGCTTATGGAGGAGGCTCACAGAAGGACCAGAGAAGTGAAAGAGGAGAATGAGGGAGGATCCACACGCCAGGAAGGGGAGGATTTTTGCTCCTCCTCAATCTCATTTTCTGGGTCTTCTTCCTCTGCTTTTAAAAGGCTGAGCTCCCCACATCTCAGTCCCTGGCCCTCTAATACCACACTCTACCCCCTGGTAGGCTGTGAGTGCCGTCTCTACATTTGTTCAGCAAATGTTTGTTGAGGGATTCTGTGAATAAATGAATGATGAAGATTTCTGGAGCAAGATGATATTATGGGCTTAATTGTGTCTCTCCTAATTCATAAAGTCCTCACCCCAGTATCTCAGAATGTAACTGTATTTGGAGATAAGATCTTCAAAGAGGTGATTAAGTTGAAATGAGACTGTTAGGATGGGGCCCTAACCCAATGTAACTGGAGTCCTAATAAGAAGAGAAACAGATACCAGGGATTTGAGCACACAGAAAAAAGGCCGTGTGAGGACACGGGGAGAAGGCAGCTGTGATATTATATAAGAAATACATGTTTGGTCTTTGTCCCCAGCTCCTGGCACAGAGCTCCTAAAACCGTTGGAATTTCCTGAGTGACTGGGGTTAGAGGAGCATCTTTTGTTATTCATAATTAGCCCCTTTCAACCACACCTGAATTTCTATGAATAAGGTGACTCTTGGTGCCCCCTAGCCCCTAAATAGCTTCAGGATCACCAACCATGTGATTGGAGGGTTGGAACTTTCAGATCCACCCCATCCCCCACTTTTGGGGAGGAAGGAGGGGTTGGAGATTGAGTTGATCGCCAACACTCAGTGATTTAATCGAATGTGTCTCTGTAATAGAACTTCCACAAAAATGCTACACTGGGGTTTGTAAAGCTTCTGGGTTGGTGAACACATTAAGGTGTTGGGTGGGTGGCACACCCAGAAAGGGCATGAAAGTTTCAAGCCCCTCCTTCCTTATTCTGCCCTATGCACCTCTTTCATTTGCCTGTCCTTGAGTCATATTCTTCATAATGAACAGATAACAGGAAATAAACTGGCCTCCTAAGTGAGCCATTCTAGCAATTTATTGAACCTGAGGTGGGGGGGGTCGTGGAAACCCCCCAATTTATAGCCTCGGCCAGAAGTAAAGGAGGTTTGGGGCACCTGGGTGGCTCAGTCAGTTGAGTGTCCAACTTTGGCTCAAGTTCATGAGTTCAAGCCCCACATCAGGCTCCCTGCTGTGAGCACAGAGGGGATCATCTGCCCCCCCCTTTGCCTCTCCCTTGGTTGCACTTTTTCTCTCTCTCAAAAATAAATAAAACATTAAAAAAAAAATTTGAACTGAACTGGACACCCAGTTGGCGTCCAGAGAGTTGGTTGTTGGTATAGAAGAAAAAGCCCAAACATGTGATGTTATGAAAATTGTTCAGAACAGCCCTCTAAAAACAGAGAGAGAGATCTCAACAGATACCAACCCTGCCAACACCTTGCTCTTGGACCTCCAGACTCCAGAACTGTATGAAAACAAACTTCTGTTGTTTAACCCACTCAGCCTATGGTAAGCAAATTAACACAGCTGATGAGGAAGCCCTTGGGACACGGCCACCTGTAGAAGGACCATGCGCTGATGACAGCAAGCAAGTTGGGTATGTGGCATCTCAACCTTAGAGTGGGGTCTGGGCTGGATAAAAATGTCAAGTAAAGTATGATATCAATCTGTTGTCTCTATCTCCTATGGAGATCATGGACAGTGAGAAGAAAGAAAATCAGTTATCACCCTTTATATTCAGTCTGGGAGGATGCTGTTGGTTGACTTCCTAGTGTTCACAGCCCCCTTCCTCCTTCCAACCGGAACCTTGGTTTTGTTCGGGTGTTCCTACCTCCCCAGGCCACCCATGAGAATCTTAGGAATCTGACCCCATTCCCAGCTCCAGCATTTGATCCTGTTTAGTTTGAGATAGCATGGAAAACTCATTTTTCTTGTGAGTGATTAGTTCCAGAATTTAGGCTAAGCTAATCATCTCAAACCATTCCTCTGGTCACTGTCATGTTCTAGGTTGGCAGAGACTGCAGATAGCCTCCAATATCCCTTCTTTCTGTAGAACTCTCAATTTTTAGCTAGGCATTGGCCACCCTCCCCAGAAAGACTATATTTCCAGCACCACTTGCAACTAGGTGTGGTCATAGAGTAAGTTTTGACCAATCAGATGTAGATGTGATCGGTGAAGGCAAATTTTGAGAAGTACTTTTAAAGAGGGATGTTGTGGGGCAGCTGGGTGGCTCAGTCGGTTGAGCGTCTGACTTCGGCTCAGGTCATGATCTGACGGTTCGTGGGTTCAAGCCCCGCGTCGGGCTCTGTGCTGACGGCTTGGAGCCTGGAGCCTGCTTTGGATTCTGTGTCTCCCTCTCTCTCTGTTCCTCCCCCACTTGTGCTCTGTCTCTCTCTCAAAAATAAAAATAAAAATATTAAAAAAAAAATAAAGAGGGATGTTGTAATGTCTATTGCTGCATAAAAAATTGCCCCAAAGCTAAGTGGCTGGAAACAACAAACATTTGTTTCTTGAAGTTTCTGTAGGCTAGGAATCCAGGAGCAACTTAGCTGGGTGGTTGTTTCTAGCGAGGCTGCAATCAAGATGCCAGCTGGGGCTGCAGTCCCCTAAAGACTCCTAAAGACTCCATGAGAGGAGGATTTGCTTCTGAGCCCACTTCCATGGGTATGGGCAGGCCTCAAAGGATCCATTTCCAAATTCACTAACATGGCGCTCTGTGCTGGACTGCCTCATGACATAGCCGGAGTTCCCCAAAGCGGGCCACCCAAGCGAAAGTGAAAGAAAGCACCCAAGATAGAACCACCATCTTTTTATGAACTAATCTTGGAAGTAACATCCTACCACTTCTCCTGTATTCTGTTCCCGAAAGTCCAGCCCAGGGAAGAGAGGGTTACACAAAGATGTGAGTCCTGGGAGGCAGGGATAACTGGGCACCATTATATAGACTGCCTGCCCCCCGCCAGGATGGGAATGTGCTCACCTCTTTCCCTTTTTCTTCTGCCTGCTGACTAGAAGAGAGAGCTGGTGGCTTGAATTCCGGCCACCTCTTGGACCACGAGGTGATCTTAGGAATGGAGGGTGTGAATGGCACAGCCAAAGAACGAAAGGAGCCAGGGTCCCTGACGCTATGGAGAGTCATTCCCTCCATAGACTGTGTGTCTCTCAGCTTTTTTTTTTTTTTTTTAAATCTTGTGTAAGCTGTTGTTATTTTTATTTTCCATTTCTGCCAGCCAAACCTAATTCTAAGTGATCCAGGTCTTTGGTGTGGAAATTACTCCGGTTGGTAAAAGGTGTCTTATCATTTTTATGGTTTAGAGATGATAATTACAAGAATTTGTTCCTTTTCTCTTTTTAAAATATTAAAAAAAAATGTTTATTTATTCTTGAGAGCGAGAGAGAGCACACGCAGGGGAGGGGCAGAGAAAGAGAGGGAGACACAGAATCTGAAACAGGCTCTGGGTTCTGAGCTGTTAGCACAGAGCCCGATGCGGGGCTCGAACTTGGAAACCACAAGATCATGACCTGAGCCAAAGTCGGACACTTAGCTGACTGAGCCACCCAGGCTCCCCTCTTCCTCTTTTTTTTTTTTTTAGAAAAATAGCTGACATACATGTTACATTCGTTTCAGGTGTACAATAAAGTGATTCCACGAGCCTAACATGCTTTGCTCACAAGTGTGGCTACCATATGTCACCATGCAACACTATTACAATACCATTGACTATATTCCTCACGCTGCACTTCCATCCCTGTGACTTATTCATTCAATAGCTGGAAGCCTGTACCTCCCACTCCCTCTCCCCCATTTTGCCCACCCCCTTATCCCCCTTTGCCCACCTCCTTGGCCCCCCCCGGCCAACCACCAGTTGGTTCTCCGTATTTATGGGTCTATTTCTGCTTTTCGTTTGTTGGTTCATTTGTTTTGTGTTTTAGATTCCAGAAACCAGGACTTGCTCCTGATATATGTTCACTGAAATCACTTTCAGTCTCCTCTTGCCTTCTTTTGAAAGTCAGCCACAAACTGTTCCGAGTTCCGTTGCCCTTGACCCCTCCTTTCTCCCCTTTCAGCTAATTCCCCATGAAGACACAGACACTTGAACATATTTGCAGAATGTGAAGAAGAAGCTGGCATAGAGGAAGAAATTAAAAATCCAGGCGGGGTCAGGAATAACGGGTGGAACAATGGCCTAGCGCAGGGGGGCAGCGAACCACAGAGGCCAGCTGCCGGTTTTTGTAAATCAAATTTTATTGGAACATAGCCCCACCCATTCATTTACTGATTGTCTGCGGCTGCTTTCTAGCTACCAGGAAGAAAGGACAGCAGAGCCTGAGGTATTTGCTATCTTGCCCTTTGTAGAAAAGTTTGCCGACTCTGGCCCTAGAGGAGACAGGAGGTGGGGGGATTGGGTGCAGGCCAGGGGGACCCACCGCCTGTAGGAGAAGGGGCATGATTAAAAGGTGAAGCTGAGAGGAAGGAGGAAGAGACCAGAGAAGGAATGGGGAGGCTCCAGGCTTTTGAAAGGCAGGTACGGGGGTGGAGAGCGGCGGCCAGAGGGCAGGTCAGAGACTGAGATTTCCTAGGTGCTGAGACTCTCATGATGGTGGGGAGAGTTTCGACCCCAGGTCAATCAGTAGCACCATCAGCCCTCTGGTTCTGTTGCTGGATCTGCTTGGGTCCCAGATGCCCAAGTTCTCCGGGAGTGTGGCAGAGTGCCAGGAGAGGTCTCGAGGAGGCTCGCGGTAAAGAACTAGCAGGAAGAGGCTGCAATGCTAGCGCCCGAGGCACAGGAGGAAGCATGAGCCTCTGCTCCGAGGCTGTAGGGACAAGGCCAGGCTCACCAGGTGCCAGTGAAAACAAGTTGCTGCAGAGAGTGGGCTCTGAGCTTCGATGATGCTGAGAGGCTTTGTTTGCCATGAAAGGGGGAGCAAAAGGCCAGGGAGAAAAGGCAAGGAGGGGGTGTGAAGGGTAGGGGAACTCAAAATAGGCGGAGTTGAACAAAGCAAAGAAAGCCAGAGACTGGGTTGGATTTCCATAAACTTACCCTAAGATCAGTGATGTTTAGAGCATGAAAACAATCAGTGACTAGCTACTAGGAGTATTTGTAAAAATTAGGAGTAAAAAACCTCAAAACACACAAAGCAAGAATGTATTTCTTTCTCTAGTAAAAGTCCAGAGGTATGTGGTCCAGAACTGGTGTTAGGGACTCCAGCTGGTATCAGCTCCTTCCACCCCTTTGCTCTGCCCTGTGCATTTTTCTTTCCCAAGTTATCTCTCCTCCAAGATCCAGCAGCCATCACATTTCCATTCCGGCCTGGAAAGGGAGGAAATGGGAGAAGGAAGCAGGCCCCTCCCTATAAGGGCTCTCCCCAAGACCTGCACCTCCCATTACATATCCCATTGGCCAGAATGTGGCCACATGGCTACACATGGGAAGGCAGCCTTGGAAATATGGACTTCATTCTCAGTGGCCGTGTGCACGCCTAAATTTGACAGACCAAGTGGGAAACGTAAACTGGGAAACACTTTTCTCTGCCACGTTCCACCCTATGTATATGAAAGATGGCCATACGTTCCAATTTGCACGGGGTCGTCTTGGTTTACACTGCTATCCCACATCATTACTAACAGCATTCTTTTTCACGCAAAAGTGGAAAAAAAAAAAGGAGGGGTGTGTGGGTGGCTCAGTCAGTTAAGCGTCTGACATTGGCTCATGTCGTGATCTCACGGTTTGTGATGGTCCATTGCAATCAATCAATAACATCTGAGTAGGAACAGGGAAGATTCCTTTCTCTGGCAGTAGGATGACTTCCTGTGTGCACCTGTCCGACAGCCCCTAGCTCTGCCATCTGGGAGATGTTCATTATCCTCCATGGACACTGGACAGGTGGGCACTGGGGAGATGGCCTCCTGGGGCTGCACAATTCTCAGCGTGTGCTGCCTGCTGGTGCAGGGTTTGGAGCCTGAGAATGGCTTCAAGGGTTGAGTAGTCACAGATTTTTGCAGGCCTGCAGGCCAACCTAGTGGTTTCTTTGGGGATATAATTCTTTCAAATCCTTAGCTGGCTTTCAAACTGCTTCAAGTGCAAATGACCAGCACCAAGGATCTCACCTAGACAAAACTTTTAAGCCTGGATACTTTGGTCTTTTACAAATGGACATCTGTAATAGGGTGGGAAAGCAATGCCCTTAAATCCCGTTTTTGCCTTCAGGCTCATAGCCCCTGGGGGGAAGTTAATCTCTTGCCACTGCTCCCAAGCCCTTCCTCACAATTGCTCGGGGTTGAAATACTGAAACAGATGGCTTCTTTCAGCTGTGAAAACCTCCACGCTGTGGAACTCTTGGACAACTTGGATTGTGGAACCACCAGTGGCATATCTTCCTTTCTATCTCTACCAAAGACTGAAACGCCTCCGCCTGCACCCTGCTGTATCTAATAGGACTCTCAAAGCCAGGGGCGCCTGGGTGGCTCATTCGGTTAAGCATCGGACTCAGGTCTTGATCTCAGCCCTGTGTTGGGCTCTATGCTGGGTATGAAGCCTACTTTAAAAAAAAAAAAAAAAAGAAAGAAAAGGCAGCAAACAGCACCCAACACACAGGAGGACTGAATTTTCCCTACCACTTCTCCAGTATTCCTGCCTTGTTTGGGACTTGTCTTCCAAGGGCTGCTGGCGCGCTCATGGCCCATTAGTGTGTTGTGATGTCAAGTGGGTCGCAGCCAACTTTTTGTTTTGTTTTAAGGAGGTCCTGCTCCTGAGGAACAGAAGCTCTGCTGTACTAACGTCTCTGCTCAGGCTGCTCCTAGCTCTCTGGCCGGCCCTCTGTTGCTAATGGGTGGCCTCTGTCCTCAAGCACCAGGAGAGTGTCTGCAGTATCGCAGTCCAGGCAGAAGTTTGGGGAGAGATGAAGAAGGAGGCAAAGGGGACACCCACGGTCTCTCACTGTCCCTAGAAGCGCCAGGCAGCACATCTACTTATACCCAACTTGCAAGATACACGGCCACAGCAAATGCAAGGAGGGTGAGAGATGTGATTTTTATCCTGGTAACAGGTGCCTTCTGAAAGTTACATTGAGTGGGAAAAGTGAAAGAGGATGTTAATTAGAAAGCAGCTGACAGGATGCGTGTATATGTGTAGATTTTTAAAAAATGTTTATTTACTTATTTTTGAGAGAGAGACAGAGAGAGACAGAGAGAGAGCAAGCGGGGGAGGGATAGAGAGAGAGGGAGACACAGAATCTGAAGCAGGCTCCAGGCTCTGTCAGCGCAGAGCCTAGCACAAGGCTCGAACCCATGAACTGTGAGATCATGACCTGAGCCGAAGTTGGACGCTTATCTGATTGAGCTACCCAGGCGCCCCTGAGTGTAGATTTTTTGTTTTAATATTAATTTCAAGGCATCACGGGTGCTAATCAACGATTTCTTTCAAAACTCTCAGAGCTGCTCTCACCTAGGAGGAAGTAGACCCTGCGTTCTTGACCCATTCCCACCAATAGCGTCTCCAGATTCCCACCTCTTCAACCACCAGATATATTGCTTAAACTGAAAAGTGGAGTCAAGATCCCCAGGTTCAAATCCAGACTACACCACCTATGAGCCATGTGACTTCTGTCGGCAAATTATTTTAACTCAGTTTCTGTTTCCTTGGCTGTGAAATGATGGATACCAATAATACGACAGTACCAATAGTCCGATAGCAGGCAGCAGGCACATGGTTAGCTTTTTTTCTTTTTTTTCTTTTTAAGTAGGCTTCATACCCAGCGCGGAGCTCAGTGTAGGCTTAAACTTGTGACCGTGAAATCAAGACTTGAGCTGAGATCAAGAGCCAGACACTTAACCTACTGAGCCACCCAGGCTCCCCACATGGTTAGCTCTAGTTTATTATTCAGTATCCTCTTGCTACCCCAAAGCTAAAATTCCCTGCACATGAGAGTCTTCTAGAATGTGTCTGTGGTGCCAATAGTAGTCCGCCCCATTTCCCATCCCATGTCCCTCCTTTATTTTGTAATAACATTGTTTCCAATTAAAAAGTAATACAACCCAATAATTCCACCTCTAGGAATCTATTTTAGAGACTCCCATGAGCACACAGATGCACCTGGTGTCTTGGCATTGTTTGTAATAGTAACAAATTGCAAAACAACTATCGAGAAGAGAATATTTTAAGATTATGGAACAGACTCTGGAACCTCATGGAGCCACTTGAAAGACCTAAACTGACTTCTTCTTCTACCATTGTCTCTTTGTCCCCATCTCCAGCCTTCCCGAGGGGTCCCAAGCAGGTCACTCTTGTTCCTATCGTGGGACCCCTGTGTGAGTCCTATCCTCAGTTTGGCATGTCCTATCCTGACCGATTTCACTTAGCTATGGCTTTCCTTAACCCCCCTCCCAATATGAAGGAGCCCCTCTAGCACATCACTCTGTTTTACTTCTCAATATAACACATTCTCATGTTTCTTTTACTTACTTATTTATTTTCTGTCTGTCTGTCTGCCTGTCTCTCCCATTTATGAAACACAAATGCCAGGAGGGTGGTGCCCTACTTTTATTTATATCATTGTCCCCACTGATGAAAACTGAGCCTGCTCCATAGTGGGGTTCAATAAGTATTCACTGAATAAATAATATCAGCTACACGTATTGAGTACTTGCTATTTTCTGAGCATTGTTCTATACCCTATATTTATATGTATATATGCAGAACGCTTACAACAATTTTGTGAAGTATTTACCATTATTATTATATCATTGTACAGATGGGCCATTTGCTTAAGGCCAGGCAGCTACTAAACAGCAGAGCTGAATTTCAGCCCAGGGAGTGTGAGTTCCAGAGCCTGTGACCTTAACCCCTACACAACATTGTCTCTTAAATTTCAAGGACCAAAACATATAGAATGTAGGTAAAACAGTGCTCAGGGTGAAATTTAAGTATAAATGCTTATTTTTTAAAAAAAGATCTCAATCAATAACCTGAACTTCCACCTTAAGAAACTAGAAAAAAAGAAAAAAAAGAGTACACTAAACCCAAAGCAAGAAGAAGGAAGGAAACAATAAAGACTAGAGCAGAAATAAAGGAACCAAAGGATAGAAAAACAAAGAGAAAATCAACGAAACTCAAAGCCAGTTCTTTGAAAAGATCAACAGAAGTGATAACCTTTGAGTTAGACTGACCAAGCAAAGAGGAGAGATGAAAATTACAAAAATCAAAATCAAAATCAAGTAACAAAAATCAGGAATAAACGAGGGGACATAGGTACAAAACTTACAGAAATAAAAAAGATTATAAGAGGATACTTATAGGATTATAAGTATTATGTAGTCCCTATAGGATTATAGGGAAATGCTGGTCAAAGGGCACAAGCCTTCAGTGATAAGACGAATAAACTCTGTGGATCTAATGGTGACAGCATGGTGACTACAATTAATGATACCATGTTGTGTAGTTGAAATTTGCTAACAGATAAACCTTCAATGTCCTCACCACACATACAAAAAGGGCAACTATCTGAGATGATGGATGTGTTAATTAACCTGATTGTGGCAATCATTTCACAAAGTATACCTATGTCAAATCGTCATGTTATACACCTTAAATGTCTACAACTTTATATATTTGTTAACTATACCTAAATAAAACTGATCAAGAAGGGGGGGAGGAGGACATTATTAACAACTGTACTCCAACAAATTAGATAATTAAAAAAATTTTTTTTAATGTTTATTATTCTGAGAGAGACACAGAGCGTGAGCAGGGGAGGGGCAGAAAGAGAGGGAGACACAGAATCCGAAGCAGGCTCCAGGCTCTGTGCTGACAGCTCAGAGCCTGATGTGGGGCTCAAACCGACAAATCACGAGATCATGACCTGAGCCGAAGTCGGAAGCTTAATCAACTGAGCCATCCAGGTGCCCGAGAAATTAGATAACTTAAGTGAGATGGACCAATTCTAAAGTAATCTCTGCACCCAGTGTTGAGCTTGAACTCACAACCCCGAGATCAAGAGTCTAATACTCCACCAACTGAGCCAGCCAGGAGCCCCTGAAATGAACAAGTTGTTAAAAAACACAAATACTCAAACTGGCTCAAGAGGAAACTGAAAATATGGATAGGCCTATAACAAACAAAGGCATCTGATTAATAATTTAAAACTTCCCACAAAGAAAAGTCCAGTCCCAGATAGCTTCACTGGTAAATTCTACCAGATACTCAAAGAATTATTACCAGTTGTGGTAGATTGAAGAATGGCTCCCCAAAGAGATCTAGGTCTTAATCTGAGGATCCTGTGAATGTTAATTTACATGGCAAGAGGGATTTTGCAGATGTGATTAAGTTAAGAATCTTGAGATGGGGAGATCATTTTGGATCATTGGAATGGGCCCGATGTAATCACAAAGGTCCTTCTAGGAGGGATGATGGAAGAGTCAGAGTTAGATCGCAACGTGAGGAAGGAAGCAGAGGGGAGCGGAGCCCAAAAGAGAAGCTACTACTTAGCTGGCGTTGGGGATGGAGGAAGGAGCCATAAGCAGCTTCTAGCAACTGGAAGAGGCAAGGAATAGATTCTCTCCTGGACCACCCAGAAGGAACCAGTCCTGCCATACCTTGACTTTAGCCCTTTAGACTCATTTTGGATTTTTGATCTCCAGAATTATAAAAGAACAAATTTGTTATTTTAAGCCACTAAGTTTATGGTAACTCTTTACAGTAGCAATAGGAAACTAATACACCAGACTTCCACAAACCCTTCCAAGAAACAGAAGAGGAAAGAACACTTCCCAATCATCACACGAGGCCAGTATTACTCAGATACCAAAACCAAACAAGGACGTCACAAGAAAACTACAGACCGGTATCCCTTTTAGACCCCCAAATCCTGAACAAAATACTATTAGACACAATTTAGGTACAAAAATCCTGAATGAAATACTGGGAAACTGAATCCAACAACATATAAAAAGGATTATACACCACGATCAAGTGGGATCTTTCCTGGGAGTATAAGGCTGGTTTAACGTCCGCAGAAGAGGGTTCATGTATGGAGCCTCAGACTGCTCTCCTTAGAAGTGCTTATGAGGTTGGCCCTTAGCTGGCCAACATGGATTTTAGGACCAGTAAGAGCAGCTCTCCGTGCCTCCACTGTTTGTACAAAGAGTGTGGTCTATGCTAAACATCTGCTTTCCTTCTGGAGTCAGAATTTTGGTACATGCTAAACAGAGAGTGCCTACAGGACCAGCCCCTATTAAAAATCTTGGGCACTGAAGTTATCAAATGAACTTCCCTGGTAGACAACATTTCACTCCTACTGCCATGACTTGTTGGAGGAACTAGGTGTCTCCTGTGTTGACTCTCCAGGGAGAGCATTCTGGAAGCTTGTACCTGATTTCCTCTGGACTTTGCCCCATGGGCTGTTTCCCTTTGCTGATTTTGCGCTGTATCCTTCCACTATAATAAAACTTTAGCCATGAGTATGACTATATGCTGAGTCCTATGAAAACTCCTTGTGAATCATCAATCCTGAAGGTGGTCTTGGGGACTCCTAACACATTCAACCTCAGTCAATGTAACATATCACATTAACAGAATAAAAGACAAAAAACCCACATAATTATCTCAATAGATGCAGAAAAAAGCATTTGATAAAACCCAACACCCTTTCACAACAAAGATACTCAACAAACTAAGAATAGAAGGGAACTTCCACAATCTGATAAAGGGAATCTACGAAAAACCCCTAGCTAACATCAAACTTAGTGGTGAGAGACTGAATGACGTCCCCCTAAGATCAAAAAGACAAAGATGTCCAATGTCACCATTTCTGTTTAACATTGTTTTGAAGGCTCTAGCTAAGGTAAACAGGCAAGAAAAAGAAATACAAGGTATCCAGCTTAGAATGAAATAAGTAAAATGATCTCTGTTTACAGATGAGATGATCTTATACATAGAAAATCCTAAGGGATACATCAAAAAACTATTAGAACTAATAAATGAGTTTAACTAATAAAGGTTGCAGGATACAAGATCAATATATGAGAATGAATTCTATTTCCATATGCCAGTAAGGAACATTCCAAAAGTGATATTAAGAAAACAATCTAAGGGGCGCCTGGGTGGCGCAGTCGGTTAAGCGTCCGACTTCAGCCAGGTCACGATCTCGCGGTCCGTGAGTTCGAGCCCCGCGTCGGGCTCTGGGCTGATGGCTCGGAGCCTGGAGCCTGTTTCCGATTCTGTGTCTCCTTCTCTCTCTGCCCCTCCCCCATTCATGCTCTGTCTCTCTCTGTCCCAAAAATAAATAAAAAACGTTGAAAAAAAAAATTAAAAAAAAAAAAAAGAAAACAATCTAAGTTACAACACCAACAAAAATTATGAAACACTTAGCAATAATTTTAACAAAAGATATGTTATGGAAACTACAAAACATTGCTTAAAGGAATTAAAGAAGATGCTAACAAATGGAATATATTTATGGATTAGAAGACTTAACATTTTAAGATTATAATACCCCTGCAATTGATCTACAGAGTTAATACAATCTCTACCAAAATCCCAGCTGACTTTTTAAAATTTTGCTTTTTAATGTTTACTTATTTTTGAGAGAGACAAAGACAGAGCACAAGCAGGGGATGGGCAGAGAGAGGGGGAGACACAGAATCCGAAGCAGGCTCCAGACTCTGAGATGTTAGCACAGAGCCCAATGCGGGGCTCGAAAACATGAACCCCAAGATCGTGCCCTGAGCTGAAGTGGGAAGCTTAACCAACTGAGCCACCCAGGCTCCCCTGCAGCTGACTTTTAAAAAGAAATTGGTAAGCTGATCTTAATATTTAAACGAAAAGTGCAAGGGACCCAGAATAACTAAAACAATTTTGAAAAAGAAGAGAACAGTTGGGGGACTCAAACTTCCTGACTTTAAAACTTGTGAGGCGCTGGTATAAGGATAGGCATATAGATCATTGGAAAAGAACTGACAATTCAGAAATAAATGGAACTGTTTATGGTTAACTGATTTCCCACAGGGGTGCCGAAACAATTCAATGAAAGAAAGAAATGTTGGTTGTTTTTTTTTTTGTTTTTTTTTTTTAAGAAATGGTTCTGGGACAACGGGATATGCATGTGCAATATATCGAAGTTGGACCCTAACCTCATCTTGTACAGAAAAATTAACTCAAAACGGGTCATAAACCTAAATGTAAGAACTAAAATTATAAAAATTCCCAGAAGGAAACACAAGAGTAAATCCTCATGACCTCAGGTTAGAAAACAGTTTCTTAGAAGCACAAGCACAGTCTGTCTTCTCCAAAGAAGATATACAGGGGTACCCGGCTAGCTGAGTCTGCAGAGCGTGCGACTCTTGACCTTGGGGTCATGAGTTCAAGCACCATGTTGGATGTAGAGATTACTTAGAAATAAAAAAATTTTAGGGGCACCTGGATGGCTCAGTCGGTTAAGTGTCCAACTTCCGCTCAAGTCATACTCTCACAGTTGGTGAGTTCGAGCCCCATGTCGGACTCTGTGCTGACAGCTCAGAGCCTGGAGCCTGCTTTGGTTTCTGTGTCTCCCTCTCTCCCTTCCCCTCCCCCACTTACGCTCTGTCTCTATCTCTCTCAAAAATAAAATAAGCATAAAAAAATAATAAAAAATCTTAAAATTTTTTTAATGTTTATTTTTGACAGAGAGAGAGAGAGAGAGAGACAGACAGAGCATGAGCGGGGGAGGGGCAGAGAAAGGGAGACACAGAATCTGAAGGAGGCTCCAGGCTCCGAGCTGTCAGCAACAGAGCCTGACACGGGGCTTGAACCCATGAGTGTGAGACCACGACCTGAGTCGAAGTTGGACGCTCAACCGACTGAGCCACCCAGGTGCCCCCAAAAAATAACAAATAAAAAAATCTTAAAAAAAAATGTACAAGTCAACAGTAAGCACATGGAAACATTCTCAACCTTATTAACCATTAGGGAAATGCAAATGAAAACCACAATGAGGTACCACTTCATACCCACTAGGATGGCCACAGTCAACGTAGATGAAACAAGTATTGGTGAGGATGCGGAGACACTGGAACCTTCACACACTGATGGTAGAAATGCAAAATGGTGCAGCACTGGGGAAAATACCTGGGTGGATCCTTGAGAAGTTAAACATGGAGTTGCCGGGGCCCCTGGCTGGCTCAGTTGGTAGAGCGTGTGACTCTTGATCTCTAGGGTGTGAGTTCGAGCACCACGATGGGTGTAGAGATGACTTAAGAAAATAAACAAAAATAAAATATGACCCTCAAATTAAAAAAAAAAAAAATCCATAGAGTTGCCATACGACCTAGTCATTCCACTCTTAGGGATATATTCAAAAGAAATGAAAATATCAGTCCACACACTTATACATGAATATCCATAGCAGCATTATTCATAATGTCTAAAGAGTGGAAATAACATGAATGTCCATCAATAGATGAATGGATAAACAAAATGTGGTATACACAGTGGAATATTATTTGGCTATGAAGCGGAATGAATGACTGGTACGTGCTACTACATGGATGAACCTTGAAAACATAATGCTAAGTGAAGAAGCCAGAGACAAATTGTATGGTCCCATTTATATGAAATGTCCCAAATAGGCAAATCCACAGACACAAGAATCAGATTAGCGGTTGTCAGGGCCCGGAAGCTGGAAAGTGACTGCTGATGGATATGGGGTTTGGGGGTGATGAAAATGTTCTAAAACACTTTCTAAAACATGTTCTAAAATGTTCTGAAACATTGATTGTGGTGATGGTGCACAACTCTATTGGTCTACTAAACGCCACTAAATTGTATGCGTACTCTAAGTGGGTGAATCGTATGGCCTGTGAAATTACATCTCAATAATGTCCAAAAAAATAGTCAAGGGGACAGTTGGGTGCACTCTCTCAGAGGAGAGGCTGGAGCAGGAGAGATAAATTGTAAGATATGGGGCAGCAGAAGGGGGTGGATGAGCTTTCACTGGAAAGATACATAGAGGGGTAAGAAAATTCGGGATTGAGTCCTGAGCCCCTTCCTCATTGGAGGGAGGGAGGGAGAGGAGGGGGATTCAGAAAGGAGGCTACATAGGTAAATAGGCACAGCCAACAGGGAAGAAGAAACCCACGTGGTGTGGACGAGCTGAGGCCGAGAGAGGAGAGTGTTGTGGGAAAGGGGGATCAAGTTTGTCAAAGGCAGTGGAATGGGCAGAAAGGTGCAGGCAGACTGTCGTGCACTTTTGGCAAAAAAAAAAAAAAAAAAAAAAAAGTCAACAGTGGGCTCCAGTGAAACCTCCCTGAAGCAGACGGGGGTCCAGTGAGGTTGAAGGAGTAGGAAAAAAAGCGCACAGAGTTTGGTGTCCAGCACACGGGGAAGAATCTCAGCTCTGCCACTCATTGCCTAAGTGACCTTAGGAAAGACACCTGCTTCTTCAACTCCTATATGAGGAAAGCACTGCCGGCTTTTCTGGGTCGGTGAGGAGATTGAATATCGGCCTGTACAAACTGCCTGACAGTGGTGGGTGCTTGCGTTGTCAGAAGCTCTCGCTCCTGGGGCGCCTGGCTGGCTCAGTTTGTAGAGCGTGCGACCCTTGATCTCAGGGTCACGAGTTCAAACCCCACACTGGACGAAGAGCTGACTTTAAAAAATAGATAAATAAAATGCGAACAACAATGATACATTATCATCGAGTGGAAAAAAAAAAAAAAAAAAAAGAAAAAAAGAAGCTCTACCTCAAGACAGGCAGCCAGCTGTGTGATCTTCGGCAGTTTCCTGAACCTCTCTGAGCCTCAGTTTTCCGGAGGTTCAGGGAGGAACATTAGTAAAATCGACCTCACTGGCCCGTAGCAAGGGTTAGATCAGAACACGCAAGTAAAACACTCAGCACGGTGCCTGGCACAGTCAGAGCTCCGTGAAGAGCTGGATGTTCCCTTCTGCTCTCAGCTCTGGCCCCGATGTCTGCTCTTGGTGGGTGACAATCAGGTGGTAGTGTGGGCAGTGGAGAGCAGCTCCCTCAAACCATGTTCGGGCAGGGCCGGGCCGGGCCGCCTCAGCAGCCGCTCAGGTCAGCCAGCCCAGAATCAACGGGCCACCAGGAGGGTTCAGACTGAGAGAGCAGGGCTCTGGGCCTCAGCCGTAGCAGGGTGAGTGCGTGGGGGGTGGGGAGCCTGCAGCCTTTCCTTGGCTTGTATTGGCTCCCAGCCTGGCAACATGATCGCCCCCTTGACCCCGAGAGGGAACAACTGCACCGGGGCCATCCCATGACTGGTATCCCGCACACAAGTCCCGCTTAACCTTGAGCAGCTGCCCCAGCCACCCCAACAGCTGGGCCCCGCTGGCCATAAATCACCCATGACACAAGCCGGCCAGCTCCTGGCAGTGGGGGTGGGGTGGGGTGGGGGAGCAGGCCGGGGCTCAGAAACACGCCCCCCTGGTCCCCAAATCCCATCCATTCCGTTCAAGCCGAGGGTGGCAGCTTTGAATCCTTGCGGGCAAACTTTTCTTAAATATCCAGAGGCCTTTCGACACCATGCAGCGGAAGCAATGTGGACGTACGGGGAGAGGCTGCGCGGAGAAGCCAAGTTGGAAACTGGGAAGCCTGACATAAAAGTCGCTGGTTCACACACACCCGTGGGGGCCGTGGGGACGGCAGGGGCGCTCTCTGGCCTCTCGCCTCGGCCGCAAACACTGCCGTGCACAGGAAGCCAGCTAATCCACGGGTTCCCCTGAACACAGCGCCAGGGAGCCGCAGCCCAGGGACCAGGACACCCGCCCAGGGCTATGTGAGCGCAGACACCAGAAGACAGTCTGGATTTTTCCCTTATCTGATGAGAGTGAATTCCAGGCAGTTCATCCACGTGTTTACTTTGCTCCCGTGTGATTTGTCTAGAAATGTCTGAAATGGCATTTTTCCTTTAACATCGTAATGGGCAGCAGAAAGGAAAACAGTATTAACGGGTTACTTGCCATGAGATTTGAAACGGCAAAGAAGTGGCAGGGGGTGGAAGCAAACGTGGGTGTCAACCACATTCTGGCGAACTTCACGGGTCTTTCCATCTTCAAAAGGCTGGAAAGAAGAGTGCAAACATGAAAACGGTTGTTTCGGGGTGCTGGGGTGATTCGCTTCCAAATATTTGTCCTCGCAAAAACGAACCTATCAGGTCGGGATAATGGTTCCCCTGGGGTGTTCTAAAAGAATAGTGGTAACATGCTTGCATGCTATTTTATTTCATTTTCGGTTATATGTACAAAGTTACAAAATTCAAAAGGTACAAAAAAGTTTTGCCACACAAAGCCTTCTTCTCATTGTTTCTTAGGGACCCTATCCCACCCCTCAACTCCAGGAGCCACTGCAGAAACTTCTCTGCATCTTTCTACAGATAGTCTGGGCATAAGAGACACGTTCCTTTCTTATTTAAACAAAGGGGAACGTACTGGACACACACCATTCTACATCTGGCTCCTCCTGCGTATTAACACCTATTGAATCCTGTTCACTGTAACACAGTGTAACACACTCTTTTCAAAGGCTACAGAGCGGGGCGCTTGGGTGGCTCAGGTCATGATCTCACAGTTCGTGGGTTCGAGCCCCGTGTTGGGTTCTGCGCTGACAGCTCAGAGCCTGGAGCCTGCTTCGGATTCTGTCTCCCTCTCTCTCTGCCCTTCCCCCAGTCACTGTTTCTCCGTCTCTCAAAAATAAATAAACGCTAAAAAAAAAAAAAAAAAAAAAAAGGCTACAGAGGACTCCTTCATATGAACTATTTATTTATTTATAAGTCATCTCTACACCACATGTGGGGCTCAAACTCACAACCCCGAGATTAAGACTCGCATGCTCCACCAACTCAGCCAGCCAGGCACCCCTCACGTGAACTATTTAAACAAATCCCCTATTAGTAGACATCTGGACTGTTTAGAATAAGTTGATATTATATCAATGGCGCAATACACAGACTTTTCATGTTATTTGTATAAATGTATGTGGGTCATAGGATCAATGCCTAGAAGCAGAATTAGTGGAACAAGGGCATGTCCATTTTAAGTTTTCATAAATATTGCCAAATTTGCTAGCTGCGAATTGTACCATTTTACAGTCTCCCAAGCAAGGCATGGGAGCACCTGTTTCCCTACATTCTAGCAACACAGCGTTATCAAACTTTTTGGACTTTGCCAACCTGACAGATTTAAAAGGATGTGTCAGGCTAATTACGACGTATGCTTCTCCTATTATGAGGGAGACTGAGCATTTTTGCATTTGTTTGACTCATTTCTTTTTTTACTGAGAAGTGTCTGTCTGTCCTCCCTCCATTTGTCGATTCCATTTTGTATGGGGTTCTTGGTTTTGCATTATCAAATTCATATTTAGAAAATATAATTTGTAAAACAAATTGAGAGAACGTAATTTATAGTGTGAAAAAATCCCCACCCCTTCAGCACAAAAATCAGTTATTTTGGGTGTTGTCCCTTGATACTCTTTTCCATAGACATACTTTTTTTTTTTTTTTTTTTTTACATTGAGACAAATAATTAATAATATCTACCATTTATCCAGGGGCACCTGGGTGGAACAGTCAGTTAAGCCTCTGACTCTGGCTCAGGTCATGATCTCACAGTTTGTGGGTTTGAGCCCTGCATCAGGCTCTGTGCTAACAGCTCAGAGCTTAGAGCCTGCTAAGGAGTCTGTGTCTCCCTCTCTCTCTGCCCTCCCCCCCTCTCATGCTCTGTCTCAAAAATAAATAAACATTAAAACAAAACAAAACAAAACAAAACAAAAGCCACAAAACAGTGTTTATTGAATACATCCTGGATGCCGGGCATTGTAGCAAACAATTGTAGGGGTACATGAAATTTCTAGTTCTGCTTTTTCACGTAATGTAGCAGGAGTGGTTTCTTGTTGCAACACCGTCTTTATGATTCTCTCTTGTAATGGCTGTTTAGCATGCTGTGGCAATAGTGTATGTACGATCGTGTAATTAGCCGTTCTTAATTGTTAACTTTCGGTTGCTTCCATTGCCTTATAATTTCTGATTAGGACACCTTTCAAATCTCTTTTAAAAATTAAATTCTTACATTGATGTCGACAATTACATCTTACTTTAAATTTTTTGTTTTAACATTTATTCATTTTTGAGAGACAGAGAGAGACAGAGCATGAGCGGGGAAGGGGCAGAGAGAGAGGGAGACACAGAATCCGAAGCAGCTCCAGGCTCTGAGCTGTCAGCACAGAGCCCGACGCGGGGCTCGAACTCACGGACCGCGAGATCATGACCTGAGCTGAAGTTGGCCGCTTAACCGACTGAGCCACCCAGGCGCCCCAATTGCTTCTTACTTTAATGTCAAATAAACCTTCTTAAAGTACTTATAAATATTCAGTCATTGTAAGTGAAATGTGTGCCTTGTAAAATAGGAAATGAAATGGCAAAAGTAACTAGGAGCTATAAAGGGCACACAGAAACACACATGCACATATATGTACACATATACTTGCCTTGCACGCAAACTACTTACCGCAGCTGCTTCTCCATTTGATGGAAACTTTCCCCAAGATTTAAAATTATGGATGGAAAATTATATCACTCAACTTGCTGCAGAAAGGTTTCATTTAATACAAACTGTTTGCAAGCACTTTACAAGCTAAATCAAGACACGTACATTTTAGTATGACTTGCTCCTCAATATCAATATAAAAAGCAAGTGAGGGGCGCCTGGGTGGCTCAGTCGGTTAAGCGTCCAGCTTTGGCTCAGGTCATGATCTCATGGTTTATGAGTTTGAGCCCCGTGAAAGGCTCTGTGCTGACAGCTCAGAGCCTGGAGCCTGTTTTGGATCCTGTGTCTCCCTCTCTCTCTGCCCCTCCCCTGCTCAGGCTCTCTCTCTCAAAAATAAATAAACCTTAAAAAAATTAAAAATAAAATGAAAAGCACATGTGAGTTCCCCTCACATATCATAAAAGTGTAATAAAAAGAATTACTTTGGCCCTATACTACCTTTAAAAGTGTGGTAGTGAAAGTGGCCACCATTACGTGTGTTTACATATGTAAAAGCTTGTTTCACAAAAAGGCTTCTTTTCTTTTCGTCTTAATTTTTTAAAGTTTATTTATTTGGGGGAGCCTGGGTGGCTCAGTCGGTTAAGCATCTGACTTCGGCTCAGGTCATGATCTCATAGTTCATGAGTTCAAGCCCCACATGGGGCTCTGTGCTGACAGCTCAGAGCCTGGAGCCTGCTTCAGAGTTTGTGTCTCCCTCTCTCTCTCTGCCTGTCCCCGCTCACACACACACACTCTCTCTCTCTCTCAAAAATAATAAACACTAAAGTTTATCAATGCATGCGATCATGACCTGAGCCAAAATCAAGAGCTGGATGCTTACCTGACTGAGCCACTCAGGTGCCCGGCTTATTTTCTCTTAGTTTTCTAAGTAAAATGCTTTTATATGATGTCAAGTGCAAAAAAAAAAAAAAAAAAAAAAAGCAAAATTACACATACAATATAGTTGCAATCGTTTTAAACAAATAAAATATACCTAATAGAGGGGAGAAAAGGTTCTAAGGAAATACACAAAAAAGTTTAGAGTGGTGTTACCAAATTTTGTAATATAGTATTAGTTTGACAATGAAAACCAAGATATAAAAATAATATTTTTTAGGGAGAGAAATCATAACAGTTACTATAATAATCTGACTTAGGGGCCAGAACATTTGGGGAAGAATTTCTGGGGTCCACACATAGTGAACTTATCCCAAACTATGTAGCAGCACCTTTGTTGATTGCCTTGACCTCTGCACAGCCAATGGCAGAATTCAGCTTGGGCAGGATCTTTTTCCCTTGTAATCAAACAGAGCAGAATTGATGTCAGATGTGGGCAGGCCCAGATCTGAAAGGGGTTTCTCATATTGAAGGTTAATGTTCATCTTCTTGATGGACAGATATCAAAATTATGGGAACAAGGTTACCCAGCACCACACACACACACACACACACACACACACACACACACACACACACCACACACACACACACACGCATTATATTAAGCAGTTGTGATTGTGCATCTCCACTCTCATGTTATAGAGCATTTTTTACTTAAAAAGTGGTCCGTTCCCACAGTGTGAAACAGAAGGCAGCAGAATCCTGAAGAAGAAAATAGGGAACAAACACCCAAAGTTTAGAGATCGTTCTGGTCATTTTGACACAGCAAGCCCACGGGGGGTGGGCATATCACCCACCTCTAGTGCAGGAAGGGCCCCATCTCTTGCCCACACACCTGGAGGAGGTCAGCCAAGAACAGACAAAACGCCGTAGTCCCCAGTCCTGCGGATGGAGGCACCGTGCCCCTCTGAGCAGGGGCGCATGCAGTCGTGTGGGTTATTTCCTTGCCGCACTGGTGAATGGATGCCCAGCACCCCCAGGTCCTCTTATCAAGGGGAATTGCGGAGCTCCTTCCCAGAGAGCCCCTTCGCACTCAGGATTCTGCTTGACTAGCTAAATCAGTGAACATGTTGTAGATTGTAGCTTTCCCTCTGTTGTGGCTCTGAGGTTTTATCACTAACAAATTTGGTTGCCAAGGCAACCGTGCAGCAGTTTAGTCTCCTGACACCCATCCACCTAGGCTGGCTTTTGATCCACGCGGGCTGGCTTAAGTGGCAGGAGTTTGAGGTTGTGTTTGGTGTTTTGTGAACTCTTACCATTAAATCCCCTCGCCCTCAAAAAACCACAGAGAAATGGCCACTCAGTGGCTGTCAAGGGTCACGCTTTCCCCTTCTATGTCCAGTTCTTTCTCGTTTGTCTTCCTCCCTGCCTACTAGGCAAATGCAGAGACCATCGGAGGGAAGAGTCGGGATTGGAAGGAGGGGCATGGTGAGGCTCAGCCATGGACCGAGGGGTGACCTTTCACCCCTGCGTTGCTCTTCGTAGCTTGTCTGCTGATGCCATTGGCCCAAGGTCACCCAGTTTGGATGGCAGAGCTAGATACCGAGTTCTGGCATTCTGATGTCCAACCTGTTGTCTTTTCCACTGTGCTGAGCTGGGGAAGCTGGGGAATTACAGAGGAGGTGGGCCTCCAGGGAGCACGGAGAGCAGCTTTGGATTGCTGCTCAGCTGCATTACTAAAGGTGCCAGGCCATGTCAGCCAGCCAGGCTTCTTTCAACGACAGGTCCCTGGAGTCCAAACCCACAGAACCCAGTGCCTACCACATCGTGTTGAAATATTCCAGGCCTGCTTTTGTTTTCCTGACATCTCTCTCTCCCCTGGGGAACTGACTCCATTTCATCCCGTGGTGGGATGCTCCCTCATAGGGCCACCTAATTGTGGGACTGGGTCCTATCGTCAAGGTTTGGACACGTATGGTGCTTCATCTCCCATGGACATGCAGCCCAATGGTTACTCCCAGTCCGTCTTGCTGTAGGGACACCAGGAGGGACAGGGTTCTTCTTTCAGGTTGTGACCTTTAATGGTGGAGGCTGCCTTTCTCACCAGGGAAAGAGAGTCTGATTGTGGCCAAAGGGAATGAGACAAACATGCAAAGGGAAATAACGACCAGCAGAGTCAAGAAATGGAGAGCCATATCCACTCTGTGCCATCTGGCCATGCCCGCAGCCAATACCTCCCCTGGGCTTTGCTGTCGCCTGGATCAACCCATTATCACCCAATTTCTGCACTGGTTCCTGACTACAGTTCAATGTGAAGGCCAGGTATAGCTCTTCTTACCACTTACTGGAATGATCAGTTACCAATCATTATCTAGATAGGTAAAATGACCCAACATCAGTGAATAAGTAGAACATAATACTGAAAGGGGCGCCCGGGTGGCTCAGTCGGTTAAGCGTCCGACTTTGGCTCAGGTCACGATCTCACGGTTCAGGAGTTTGAGCCCCACGTCGGGCTCTGTGCTCACAGATCAGAGCCTGGAGCCTGCTTCGGATTCTGTGTCTCCCTCTCTCCCTGTCCCTCTTCTGCTCTCTCTCAAAAATAAATAAACATTAAAAAAAAATTAAAAAGAGAAAAAGATTCTCTTAAAAAAAAAAAAAGAACATAATACTGAAAAATATGGTTCTGAAGCCAGATTACATGGGCTTGCAAATTCACTACCAGTATAAATTTGGCTATATTATTTAAGTTTCCCTAAGCTTCATTTTTCTTATCTGTAAAATGAAGATGATAAAGATAATACATACACAGTAAGAACTCACGAAAAGCACATTATTAGTATCACATGAAGACTGTAAAAGCACTTGAACCTGTAGTGAAGTTTGACTTCAGTAACCCTTATTATCGTGCTCTTTTTATATGGTTAACATTTTTACTTTTATTACATGTATTTATTATTTTTGTTGTTGTTGGCTACTATTATTTGCTACCATTAAGATTTTTTAAAGATTTTTATTATTTTTCAGCTATGTCTACACCCAACGTGGGGCCCAAGCTCACAACCCCAAGACCAAGAGTCCCACATTCCACTGACTGAGCCAGCCAGGCACCCCCACAGTTAACATTTCTGGAAGGCTTACCCCGTGCCGGGCACCGTGCTAAGTCCTCTACATGGATGCTGTCATTGCAAGCGCGTGGTGGCAAGAAGAAATGTTTACAAGTGCCTACTCGCACGGCTGCCTCCATCACAGAGAGTGCTTCCATCCAAATGCCCACAGAGAACGCGTCCAGCCTTTCTCTCTCTCCCTCCCTTGCTCTCCCTGATGGAAAGAGGAGTTAACCTAAGGTTTAGAGCTTGACAATCACTTTCTTTGTAGGTGGCTTCACTTTAAAATAATCGGCAGGGGCGCCTGGGTGGCTCGGTCGGTTGAGCGTCCGACTTCGGCTCAGGTCATGATCTCACAGTCTGTGAGTTCGAGCCCCGCGTCAGGCTCTGTGCTGACAGCTCAGAACCTGGAACTGCTTCAGATTCTGTGTCTCCCTCTCTCTGCCCCTCCCCTGTTCATGCTCTGTCTCTCTCTGTCTCAAAAATAAATAAACGTTAAAAAAAAATTTTAATGATCGGCAGGCACCCATTCCCTTTCTGTCCTACCTGTGGGAGGTGGCTGGTCTCACTCTCTTACAACTTTCCTACCTACCCCCTGGGGGCCCAGCTGTCTTCATTCCTAATGGGGAGAGTAGGAAGGCCGGACTGGGCCACAGGCCTAAGCCAAGTTCCCAGCACAATTAACCAAAAGCCCTGGGTTATAGCTCTGGTTTGCCCAGGTTGATAGAATATTTTCTCATATGCTAAAGTAACCTATAAAGACTCTGATATACAGGCCTGGCAAATACAGGAAAGGGAGATGGAGAGAAAAACAGTGATTTAAATGATGGAAGTGATTGCACCCACCACCCAGCGCAGTGAATCTCTGGCCCAGAGTGTGGAGACAGAAGACCCAAATCTGCAGCTCGTCCGACCTACTCAGATCCCATATGCCCCTTAGAGCACGGGCATCTCACTACTAAAAGTGATTCTAATGCCCAAGGACGGGGATTTCTCACAAAACATTAGCCTTCAGATGCAAGCTAGCTACTTCCTCTCATGCTCAACAGTGGTCTTCTTTTCTAAAACAGGAGAGGAAACTGGCTGCATCGGACTCACTGTGGGACAGGATGATCCCCACCGGGGCACCGGCCAAGGGAGTTTGAAGAGCAGTTTTGAACCATGAGCAACTTTCCCCTTAACCAAGAGCATCAGTGCCTGCTCTCCATTTCCAAGTTAGCCTTTTGTGTCTGCTCTGAGGGCCAGTGCCCTGGAGGGGAGAAGAGGTGAGGAAGCATTCCAGGCCCCTAGACGCTAAGTTACTCGTGCTCAGAGGGTGAGGCATCCTGCCCGCTTTTGCGCAGCTGAGTGGCAGAATCCAGGTTCAAACCCAGGTCTCCTTGGAGGCACAGGCCCTGGTCCTAACCACTCGACTGCCTCGCAGCCTAGTTTAGCAGCTTGCTCTGTCTTGCTCTACAGAGGCACAAATCATGGAAGCTGGAGGGAACAGGTAACCATCCAGCACAGCCCGTCACCCAGTAAAGCTCCTCTCTCTTTCCAGCATCTTCAGTGGCCCGTCAGCTCACTTCTGTTCAGATACCTTGAGGGCTGGTGAGCTCATTTACCTCTCTCCAGGCCACCTGTCTCATTGTTAGAGATGCTGTCTCCTACTAAATTGAGCTCTGACTGTAAGGTCCTAGCTCCACCCTCTAGGCCCTACCTGTCTGCCAAATCCACAAGATGGTCTTTCCCTTACCTGAGGCCAGCGTTCCACCAGAGGCTTATTATGCCTTTACTGTCCTTTTATGTGCCACATGCAGGGACACACACAGCACTATTACAGCCTTCAGAGTGCTCACAGACTAGACGGGCGCTGGTTGTGGGCATGGAAACCAACCAGCAGGTCAGTGAGGAGAAACCAGAGCCAGGGAGGCACTGCAAGCAGATGCACAGTGGGAGCCGGCAGGAGTAGAGACACCTTCACCGATGCTTCCCCAGCACCGAACACAGCTCCTGGCACGCAGCTGGGGTTACGTAATGATAATGAAAGCAGTGATGCCAGGGAAGGCTTCCCCGTCAAGGTGTTGTCCAGGCTGGGCCTTGGAGGAAGGATCTGTGTCAGGCTAGGAGAAGACGGAGTCTGAAAAACCCCAGCATTGTAAAATCTTGATTTGCTTTCAACACTGAAAAATTCCGGGCACCTGGGTGGCTCAGTCGTTAAGCATCTGACTTCGGCTCAGGTCATGATCTCACAGTTGGTGAGTTCGAGTCCCACAGTGGGTGAGCACGAGCCCTGCTTCTCTCTCTCTCTCTCTCTCTCTCTCTCTCTCTCTTCCCTCTCCCCCTTGCTCACTTGCACCCCCCACCTCTAAAAAAAAAAAAAAAAAAGAGAAAAATTGGGCAATTTCCAAAAAGACAGAAAATTGGGAGCTTTCACAATAAAAGCTGGACTTGTAGCCTCTCCTAAAAACATAAAAAATCTTGCAACACGGAGCTGACAAATCCTCTGGGTGACTATCTCTTTGTGCTGAGTAGCTGTGGCTCCAGACATGAGCCACATCCTCCTTCAACCCGCTTCTAACACTCACACTTTCCTGCCTGGTCCTCATGGGCATCTGTGCAGACTTTTGTGTAGAACCCGACTCTTCAGCTACCTCATTACTCTTATTTAGAAAACTTTTAATTCAGGGATTCTCAACTTGAAGGAGGAAGGAAAGATAGCCTCACAGGGATTTTTCAAACCACTCCTGTGTCCTAGAAAGACTCCCACTATCCCCTCTCTCTCCACCCACTGTCAGAAGCCCAACCTCACCCCTGCCTCACTGGCAGTGCTGAAGTGTGGAACTTCCACCCACGAAGTTTCCCTGATCCTGCAGGAAGATATGTCGACGCTTACTCTCATCTCACATGATGGCAGTCACGCCCCCTTCTTGCTAATCATCACTAGAGTCTGTCACCTAGCAACACAGCATCCATCGAGATAGCAACCGCACACCAGTTCATTCATCCCTTCAACAGACATTGACTGAGCTGCTCCCACGCCTGGGACAGTCAGGGGCTCAAAAAAGATTCATTGCATGAATGAATGAAGATGCAGGGATGAATGAGGCTCCAAAGAGGCCATACTCTGGGCAGGAGAAAAACCAGATTAAAAAAAAAGAGAGAGAGTTTTAATACAGGCTATAATAGATGGGTGTATGCATATGTAAATTCCAAAGAGGAAGCCACAGTCCTGTATAGAGAAGTCAGGGAAAGGAGAGGGGAGAGTTCAATTAGGTCTTGAGGAGGAGCGGGAGTTTGTTAGGACAGGAAGAAGGAACAGAAGAAACCATGTACCGAGGCAAAGGAACATCACAGGCAAAGGCCCTGAGCTATGGTACTGCATGGCACATCTGAGGCCACAGGAAGTTCAATGTCAATAGAGCAGAGGGTATACCAAGATCCCCCAAATCTGTATCCACAAGGTTCAAGCCTGCCCTAAAATTCAGGCACGCATGAGTTCTTTTGAGACCGAAGTCAGGCACGCATCCCTGCATGGCCTACTCTGGGCACAGGGACTGGTCAGTAGAATGTTTGCAGAATTAAAGTCAAAGATGGAACAGAGACAGGAAGGGAAAACAGGAACCATTCCCACGCCATGCATAGAACAAGATGCTGCCGGGGTGAGTCCAAGTACTTTCTCACTTGTTTCCCTCAAGGTTGTTGCATGGCCCACAGGCCCTGTATGACCTGGCCCTGCCTACTTCAATCCTTCCCCTTGCCCCCCAGTCCTGGGTGGGGGTTGGGGGGAGGGCAGGTGCTTCCTGAGGTTACTATCTCTGTGTTACCTCAGAGTTCCTCTCCTGCCTTTCCAGTCTTCCAATACCTGTTTAACCAATTTCCTACATTAATTTCTCCTGGTTAAAATAACAAGTTTGGTCTCTGTTTTCCTGCCTGGAAATGAATAAAGGAATTCATGAATGGAGACACAGACCAGCACGAGTGAAAAGGAGAACACACAAAATGAAGATGGGGAAGTGGGCCAGGGCAGATCACACAGGGCCCGGTGGGGGGGGGGGGGGCGGCGAGTGACAACCCAGAGGAGGAGCTCGTGGGGCTGGGACCTAGACTTCAGCACTGTCATCACCCTCTCAGCTCCCTGAAGCACCTGTCGTTCCTACGTGCCCCAAGGCTTCCTAGGGCAAGTGCCCAAGACTCTTGGCCCAAAGCACTTTCTCCGATCACAGGAACATGCCCAATCTGAATGTGGGCACTGTGTAAGTGACAGGAAGTTAGCACCCCAGGAGCAGTTCTCAAATGGTGGGAAGTGGAGGGGTACCTGGGTGGCTCAGTTGGTTAGTGTCTGACTTCGATTCAGGTTGTGATCTCATGGTTGATAGGCTTAAGCCTCACATCAGGCTCTGTGCTGACAGTGTGGAGCCTGCTTGGGATTCTCTCTCTCTGTGTCTCTCTGCCCCTTGCCTGATCTCTCGAAAGAAAGAAAGAAAGAAAGAAAGAAAGAAAGAAAGAAAGAAAGAAAGAAAGAAAGAAAGAAAAAGAAAAACACAAGGGTAATGGTTATTATAAGGATTATGAAGCTGTCTCATTGCCATGAAAGCCCAGAAGGAAGAAACTTAATAAGCTCAGGTGAGTCCACTATCAACTCAAAGCACAGTATGAAAAGGTGGTATCTAAAGAGACCCTCGTTTCCTGTACCCAGAGTACAGACAGTGTTGAAAATCAGGCCCAAGATTTTATTTACAAGTACAAGTGAGGCTGAAATCACGGCTCCCTCCTCTGCTAGGGGTTAAAAAGGGAAGGAGTGGGGCTCTGAGACCTGGCTGTGACATTTGAGTAGATTCAGCTGAGAACCTTAAATACCTAGATCACCTTAACCATCTGGGACAGCAGAACTGGCCCCCTCGCTTTCATGAGGGGAACACAGCCTCTGTTACCTGGGGACCTTGTAAAGTCCTCACCAGGGGCAGATGTCCTGCACAATGATCCCTGCCCTCCTTGAGATCTGCCCTTTCCTGCCTTCAAGATTTCTAGACCCAAAACTGGGGTCAAGTCTTACAAAAGAGCTTCAGAATATGGCTAATCTGTTCCAGCAGGAACAAGGCCATGCCTGGGAATGGGTCCGGAGACCAATGGATCAGGGAGGGTGGATTATAAGGCCGGAAAGGGGAGAGTTTATTGATTTGGGAAACCCTCTCATGATTCAGGATTTAACATTCTGGCAAGGCCTCCTGGAGCTCCAGTTCTAATACTCTCCAGAATGGCCCCTTAAAGCTTGGAAACAAAGACATCCTACAGTAAATTGGGTAGAAAGGCTGGACTTGCCTGGGCAGAGTGGAGAAAAGACTCAAAAAACTGAGGAAGGTGAGCACGTTAGACTGGATTCAAAACCAGAGAACCTGCCCACTGACCACAATCTCTGGGAGTCACAGTCTTCCCTAAAACGGTTTGGAATGCACTAAGAGGTCACCATTGTTGAGGAACAGCGCTAGCCATCCTGTGGGCCTGGGCTTACGTAAAAGATGCAGCTATGGAGCTGGGCTCCTCACTGCCAGTGTGGATGATAGGAGTCTAAACAGCAGAGGCCAGGTGGTAGTACTTAATCATAAGAGACAAGATAGATACCATGATTATAATGGGGCAGAAAACTAGAATGGCAACCAAATGACCTTTAACACAGAGATCTGTGGTGACTGATGGCCATTACATTGGAAAATCTACATTTCTCACCTATTTGGCAGACGTGAACTGGTTCTTACACCTGGACCCATCCAATGAAGAGGAGGCCAGTTTCCCTCGAGGGAGGAAGGGACCCTGCAGTGTTGCAACAAGTACACACAATAGAAGCTCCCCAATTTCTCCCAAAGGACTGTTAGTCATTTACCAGAATAAATGCTCACTATGGAACAGAGGAATACCCAGATCTTTTGAGGGCTGTTAGCTACGGGTCTGAGTTGACACTGATACCAGGAGACCCAAGTGCCATCACGGCCCTCTTGTTAGAACGGGGACATTCAGAAGCTGGCGATAAATGGAGTTACGGTCCTCTAGCCATTTCCCAAGTCTTTGAGTGATCAGAACGGACTTATCGGTCGGCAGGACCACTCGTTTATTCCTTGACTTAGAGAGTAAGGACCACTATGTTTGATAAAGACCAAGTAGAAGTTCCTGAAACTGTCAGAGTCCTTCCTTTGGCCAACACAGCAAATCCAAAGCACTCCCACAGCCTAGATGAAATGGAAGAGATTAGTATCATGCTTAATTCACTGGAATAGCCAGATGGATCATGGTCAATGACAGGGGACTACCACAACTTAACCAAACGGTGGCCCTCCTCACAGCTGCTGTGCCAGACGCAGTGTGTTTACCGGAATACAGCAACACAGCCTCTGGCACCCGGTGTGCTATTGACCTGGCAAGTGCACTCTTTTCAGTGGCTACCAAGAAACAGATTGCATTCATCTGTGATGGACAGGCCGCAGTCACTGTCTTACCCCAGAGCTAAGTTAACTCTCCTGCTTTCTATCACAATACAGTCCTGAAGAATCTCGATCACTTCAACACTGATCCACATACCATATCTTGAAGCTGCTGGTCTATGCTGTGTCTAAAAGACACTGCTGTGATGCGTATCTGCCACATCTCTCTGTATCAGGTCTGTAACTGCTCACAAAGCTGTGGTTAATATTTACTCACTCCTTCTTCCCCTACCCACTCTATGTTTCTTTTGCCCTCAGCCTGAGCTTCAACAGGTTAGCATTCTCTACCTGGCAGTGCCTCAAAACTTCATTTTTAAAGGATCTGAATTCTCAGTGGACCTGCTTTATTGGAGTTGTTTTGATTTCCCATTAACTTTTAATACCGGACACGCAAGTGGTAAGAGGTGCCGCATAGAATCCTCTCGGTTCCAGACAGAGTTTTGCTGCATGCATTGTAACCAACACTTTGATTTGGCAACTGAGGTGAATCGTTCTGGCCAGCAGAGTAAGCTCTTTCTTCACCAACTGAGAAATGCAAAATGTCCAGACTCCAATTCAGTGGAAGCATAGCTGTGTCCCCTAATATTAGATATCCTCCCTTAGGAACTAAGACCTCCCATCAAACTGAAAGTTGTGGGAAGAGGAATTAAAAGCAGATGTAATAATGAGAAGAGAAGTTTCAGACCTCTAAACGGTACCATATATTTACTGATCACTGGTTCAAATCATTGTGTAAGATAGACACCATCCTTTCACGGCTTTTTTTTTTCAACTGGTGCCAGAACAGAATCTCCAGTGGGTCATTCTGTCATTCTTTCAGGCCAGCTGCTTCTGGATGATGGGGTACACGGTAACATTAGTGCGTTCTGTGCACACACGCTCACAGCTGCAATTCTTTTGCTAGGAAATTATTCTCTTGATCAAAAGCACTGCTGTGTGCTTGTACACACCACAAGAGAGTAGAACGTATTCAAAAAGTCCATGGATGATGGCACTGGCAGAAACACTGCAGGCAGGGGTGACCGGGTGGCTCAGTCGGTTGAGTGTCTGACTCTTGATTTCGGCTCAGGGCATGATCTCAGGGTCGCGGGATTGAGTCCCGCATCAGGTTCCACACTGAGTGTGGAGTCTGCTTAAAATTCTCTCTCTTGGGCACCAGGGTGGCTCAGCTGGTTAAGCTTCTGACTCTTGATTTCTCCTCAGGTCATGATCTCACGGTTTGCGGGTTTGAGCCCCGCGTCGGGCTCTGTGCTGACAGCTCAGAGCCTGGAGCCTGCTTTAGATTCTATGTCTCTCTCTCTCTCTCTAAAATAAACATTAATAAACAATTTTTTTAAAAAAAGCTTGTTTGGGGTTTGTGGTTTTGAAATGTGCCTTGTCCTTAAGCCCCGTATCTCTAGCTTTCTTCCTTCACATCAAAATTTCTTCAGAGATTAGCTTATCATTCCCTCACCACCATTCTCTCAAGTCTCTCTCGTTGGGCTTTCAGCTGTCACTCCTTTGAAAATGCTCTTGCCAAGGTCACCGAGGGTGTCCACATTACTAAATCTGATGGTCAATTTCTTGTCCTCCCCTTCCTTGACCTCAGTGGCATTTCACACTGTTGAGCCCTCCCTCTTTCCTGGAACACTTTCTTCCCTCGACTCCTAGGAGAGCACACTCTCCTGGTTTCTCTCCAACCTCATTGGTTACTATCCACAACAACTCCACTCCCAAGACTCTGAATACGCTATATGCTGTCAACTCCTGAATTTACATCTCTAGTTCTCTCACGTCTGAGAAGTCTCTTTAAAAAAAATTTTTTTTTAACGTTTATTTATTTTTGAGACAGAGAGAGACAGAGCATGAACGGGGGAGGGGCAGAGAGAGAGGGAGACACAGAATCGGAAGCAGGCTCCAGGCTCTGAGCCGTCAGCCCAGAGCCCGACGCGGGGCTGGAACTCGCGGACCGCGAGATCGTGACCTGAGCTGAAGTCGGACGCTTAACGGACTGAGCCACCCAGGCGCCCCTGAGAAGTCTCTTTAAATACTTCCCTTTGTGATATGGCCACTTGGATATCTAAGAGGCAGCTCAGATGTAACTTGGTGGAACCTTATTTTGATTTCCCTCATTCTCCCATATCTGGTCCCCACGGCAGTTAATAAAAGCTCTGCCAGCCACCCAGCTTCTCATTCTTGAAGCCTCTCTCTTTCCTTCAAGCTTCCAGTCCAATGAACTGGCAAATCTGGTCACTTCAACCTTCAATTCGTGCCCTGTATCACGACACTTCCCGCCAGCTTGCTGCTTCCTTTGCTCAAGCTTTTTTTTTTTTTGGGGGGGGGGGGGCACCTGGTGTCCCCAGAAAGCACCACCAGGGCTTTCTCCATCATTCCTCTTTCCACACCTCCCACCCACCACTATGTTTATCTCCATTTCAACTCCAAGCAAGTCTTTATCTCCACTCAATATTTTAATCAACCCAGTTTTTAAAAAGTTTTTTAAACGAACAGGCTTTTCCTCAAAACCAGGGTATTGTCAGGGAGCCAGGGGGCACAACTGAAACACGACCTGAGGCCGCAGATTTGCTTCACAATGATGGGCAGGGGGTACTAAGTGAGGGATGGACAGACCAGACAGCCAGTAGTTAATAATCATACCTGGGTGATGTGCACCTGGGGGCTCATTTCACCATCATGACTTTCATTTGTGTTAAAAATGCCCCATAATAAAATCAAGTAGAGGGTCACCTGGGTGGCTCAGTCGGTTAAGCATGGGACTCTTGGTTTTGGCTCAGGTCAAGATCTCACGTGGGACTGAGCCGTGCATCTGGCTCCATGCTGACGGCAAGGAGCCTGCTTGGGATTCTCTCTTTCCCTCTCTCTCTGCCCCTCTCCCGCTCCCGCTCTGTCTCTCAAAATAAATAAACTTAAAAAAATAAATAAACCAAGTAGAAAACACAAGGTTACCAACGCCTCTGTACCGACTTTATGGCTAGGAACCCTTTTCCTGGGCTCCTAAAGTCAGACCCAGTTCCGGAGATCCGCAACAGGGGAAGTTTCGGGAGGGCTGGCCGTTCTAACAAGCAGGAGCGGGACACAGCCTCTCCCTGCCGAGCGCCACCAGGGCAGGGACCGCGGGTGAGTCTACTCGGCTCACCCCCCCGCCGCAGCTCCGCACCCTGGCCGGGCCCACACCTCCGTGGCGGCCGGGAGGACACAGCTCCGGGCCGAAGCTCCGCCCCTGGTGAGGCCCTGCACGTGCCGCGGGGGGACCCCGGGCGCCTCCCTCCCCCGCCCCCACCGCGGGCACGTGACCGCCCTCCCAGGTCGGCGCAGGGCCGTGACCGTCCCCTCCCCCCCCCCCCAACCCCGCCGACCGCGAGGGTAAGCGCGAAGGCTCGGGGTCCCGGGCCAGTCACAGCCCCGGGGCTTGGGCGGGTGGCTCGAGTTTCGGCCCTCACAGAGGTTAGAGAAACACCCCGGGGCGAGATGACCTACGCCGCCCCGGGGCCGCCCCCGCGACCTGGACCCTCGGCCCCCTGGTCGCGAGCGCGGCGGGGCCAGGTGGCCGGGTGTGGCCGCGCGCTGCGCCTCCTCGGCGGAAGTCCCTGCGCGCCGGCCGCCGGGCCCCGCCGTGCGACCTGCGCCCCCGCCGCCCCGCGCGGACCCTTTGTGTCTCCGGGGCTCGGGAAAGGAAAGCGCTGGGGGGTTGTTTTCCCGTTCGAGTTCCCTTTCCCAGTCCGCCCTCCCAGCGCCTCCGGCCGGAACCCTGGGCGGGCAGACGCCCTCGGAGTGCGGCGACGAGCCCGGATCGCTGAAAAACAAACGCGTCCCGACCGGGCTGCGGGAGCGTCGCCTCTGCGCGCCGCCTCCAGAAATGGCGCCGGTGCCCCGGCTCGGGCCAGGTCGCGCTCGGGAGGCAGGTGTGGCCGCGGGGGCCTCATCGCACAGCGCAGGGGGCAGGAGTGTGTGCCGGCGGGTGGGGGCCGCGGCCCGAGCCGCCGGCATTTCAGAGCCGGGAGCTGTGCCCTCCCGAGGGAAGGCCGGGGGACACCGGTAGGGGCCAGGGTTGCGGCCGGCTGCGGCGAGGAAACCCCGCAAAGTCTGTCCGCGACCCAGGCGGGACGGTCGAGGCATTCGTTCCTTTGAACCACGGAATGGAGGAGGCTGCCGCTCTCCTCTTCCCCGTAGTTATTCCGGGCGGGCGGGGGGCGGGGGTGGGGGCCGGTAAAAGGTACAGACAGGGACCGAGCAGACAGAACACTACTGTAGAGGCAGGCAGCGCTTGCCTCTACAGGATCTGTACGACCTCAGCCAGTCGCCTCTCCGCCTTGGATTCCTGGTCTGTGTAATGGGAATGGCAGCTTAAAATAAAGCATTTCTGCTTAGCACCCGCCATGCTCATCAAAACACCCTCGGCCTCTTTGCTGCCGAGGAAAATGCTGGGTACAAACCTGCCTTAAGACACTTCAATTTGGGCAGACCCAGTCACACGGGTTTTCATTCCTTCCTCCCATTAAATATTCTGCGGTTTCTGGCACCCGGCCTGTGCTGGGCGGAGGCTGCATGATAAAGGCAGCGGGCTGGGCCTGGAGAAGCCAATAAAACAGCCACCTCTTTCCCTGGGGCCAGGAAGTGGGCCCTGGAAGATGCCGGAAGCCAGCCTGCCGGCCGGGGCCCTATCCTGACCTGGGCCCTTTTGTGTGTCTGGGCCCAGGATCTCCAGGAGGTGCCCTGCACTTGGAGTGTTTGTTCCCTGGCCTGTGTTTAGAAAGGCCACATGGCCTGAACACTGTTGGTGTTCCTGCCGAATGAGGGTGAGCCTCAGCGAAGACTCTGAGAAGCCAGACCCTCGCCCCTCAATAGGCTGAAAGATCTTTTTTTCTTGACACCTCTGCATTGTGCTCAGAAGGAAACCTCTTTTCTCCCCAAGTCCTGTGGTATTTAGTGCCTGATGCCTTTGCTCGTCCCTCATTAAGTAGCAGCACTAGGCTCAGTTGGTCCTGTCCAAGGCCTGTCCCCAAGGTGTTTAGTGGGTGAATACTGAGTGAACAGAAGATGTCGTCTCCCCTGAGTAGTCCCCAAAGTCCTACAAATGAATAATCCCGGCTACCATTTACTGTCTATGCTGTGACAGCTGCATGCCCTCATATAAGAGGGGACACAGGTCACTCAGGTAGTTCGGCCAAACCCAGGCTGCTCTGTGTCGTGGGGTGGGCTCCGGAGGCGCTGAGCTTCCCGTCCTGCCTTGCGGGTCTTGCACAACTCCAGTGGCCTGGAGTGGAGCTGAGTGGCCTGGTATTCTCAGCTCAGGGGCCTGGACTGTCATTCTGGGAGTTTGTGGGGCCATCACTTCAGCCAGGGTCCATCGAGATCCTACTGATTCGATCCCCAAATGTCCCTTAAATTCAGGTCTCCCCGTTTGTCCCAGGTCACCACACAGAGCACCATTTCCCTCCTCTCTGCCACCTCCAACTGCCAGTTCTCCCTTTTCAACCCATCCCTATCCTGCATTTTCTGAAAAAGCAGACTCCGGCCTTAAAACCCCTGGGGAGTAGTCCCTTGCCCTCTGAATGAAGTCTACACTTTCTCATGTGGCTTACGAAGCTCTGGGCCACATTTTAGCCTGCTCCTGAGGCACCCCACTTCAGGCTTTAAGATGGCAGCAAAAGCGAAGTTCTCACTTCCTCGCCCCGCCACACAGCTGGGCCTTCCACCTGGTAGGCCAACAGCCACATCTGCTTCCCCAGGTGCTTTCAGATTAGAGTCACCTATGTGCCCTTCTGGTTCCTCTGCAAGGACTGTGAGGTCCTTGATGGGACCGTCTCGTTGCACAGACTCCCTAAAGTCCAGCATGGTATGTGTTGAGTTGAATGAATGAAAGAATGAATGAAGGGGTCCAGTGAGTTTCCAAGATGGGCCTTAAGCAAATAATCACAATGTGGTTACGTGCCCACCCAACATCAGACAAGACCAATGGCAGGTCTCGCGGGGGCAGCTGTGCCAGCCACATGGGGATCCAGGAAGCTCTTGGCCTTGCCAAGAGCCACTAAACCTACCTTTTCCCCTTCCTTATCTCGGGCCTGCTCTTTTGCCTGTTCTAGAAGACTGTCTTGCACCTCACTGTGGCTTCACTAGTATGAAGACACCTATGGGTTCCTGTCAGACTTCTGCAGAGGACTCGAGGGTGGGGGTAGGGGGAGGCACTGAGGGGATTTAATATCAGCTAATGTTTACCACATACCAGGTTTGAGCCAAAGGCTTTTCATGTATAATCTCATTTAACCCTCACATTCCCATTTTACTGTTGAGGGAAATGCAGCACAGAGAAGTTCAGTAACGTGAGGACGGAAGGTGTCAGAGCCAGGATTTGAACACAGATTGTCTTACTCCACTATGATTTGAATTCAGGATAAACAGGTGGGCCTTTTCTTCACTCATTGGCTTGCAGGGGCCATGAGCCACCTGGTGGTAAGCTGGCCTTCTTCCCTCCCAGTGCGGTTTAGAAACCAAGTCTGAGGGAACTTGCCAAAGCGACCTTGTTACCATGGCAACAGCCACGTTCCCTGCATCTGCAATTTTGCGGGTGGAATTATCAGTCATTATCTGCATGCATGTGAACCTGAGAGACTCCGGCATCTCCAAAGTGGCCATACCTGTTGGGATTCTGGGGTGGTGTTTGGGGTCGACCAAAGTGGGCAGAGGGGTGAGGGGCCCTGTGGGCTTCCTCTCCAGACCAGGCCCAGGCCCCTGTTACCCTCAGTCTGAGGCAACTTCCAAAACACAAAATGTGCAGAACAATGTCCATCACGAAGCAACCGCTCTTCTACTCAGAAACCTTCAGTGGCTCTAAATCCTCTGTCCTGTTGGTGACTTACCCCTTTGGGTCAAGTAGAATGTGGACTGACCATTGTGTATTTTTTCCTCATTAAAAACAAACCTCTAAACTCTCCCTCTGCAAATCCTCTCTCCCATCTGGGCCCATTTCTCCTCGTGACCCACGCTCACCTCCACTGCCTGTCACTGACCCAGCACAGACATACCTTTATTTTCACCTTGACCTCTGTGACAACTTTCCACCAGTCTCTCACTACAAGCGTCCATGTGCTCAGCAAGTATTTCTTCAGTCTCTTAGCTGGAGGCCGCGCTAGGAGCCAGGGACTCAAGGAGCGAAGCAGAGCCTGCCCCTGCCTGCCTCCTGGAGCTGGAGAGCTGGCGAGCTGGCAGGAAATGCACACGAACTGAGCCATTGTCAAATCCAGTAATCCTGGGTGGAAAGATGTGGGAGCTCCAGGGCCCAGGAGGAGGAAGATGAGCTGTGGGAGGGGTCAGGCGGGGGAGGGAGAGACGAGGCTTGAGGGCTGGGCCGGGCTGGAGCCTGGAGGATGCCTTACACCTGAGCCCGCAGGCAATGCAGGCAGGGCCCACAAGGGCAGCAAAGAAAGGCAGAAAAGTTCTAACTTGGTCACATCACTCCGGGTGGACCAGGAGAGCCCTGTGACCGGATAGCACTCTCCAGCCCTGGTCTCCTTTGGAAAAAGGGAGGACTGGGTCAGGTAGTCTTTTAAGCCTTTAAACAATGTTAAACCCTAGAGAAAGGCCACATTTGCAACACAGAAAGTTTTCTCAGGCTGGAGAAAGGCCACCCCAGGCCTCCCTCTGCTTCTCCCTAATCCGCCCCAGGGTACCTGGGTTCCCCCATTTCCTCCCCATTAACTTGGGAAGTTGGACTTTATTATTTCTTTCAAAGTACATTGGAAGATTGATATACAGTGGAATAGAGATTTAACATGTAAAGTCACTAAAACACTAGGGCTAATTTATTTTTTAATTTTCTTAATGTTTATTTTTGAGAGACAGAGTATGAGTGGGGGGGGGGGGGGGCGGGGCAGAGAGCAAGGGAGACAGAGGATCCTAAGTGGGCTTTGCTCTGCCAGCAGAAAGCCTGATGAGGGGCTTGAACCCACGAACTGTGAGATCATGACCTGAGCTGAAGTCTGACGCTTAACTGACTGAGCCACCCAGGCGCCCCGACTAGGGTTAATTTAATAGGAGGTAGAGAGGATAATAAGAAATGGGTGAACTATATTAATATATACGAACCAGAAGCGATCTCTAAAATCCAGTTAAATAAAAGAAGCCCGGGGATAGCCTGTGGAGTATGGTCCTGCACATTAAGGGTCCCAGGGTTTTTGGGGCGCCTTGGTGGCTCAGCTGGTTAAGCGTCAGACTTCCGGCTCAGGTCGTGATCTCCCCGGTTCACGGGTTTGAGCCTCACGTCGGGCTCTGCGCCGACACCTGGGAGCCTGGAGCCTGCTTCAGATTCTGTGTCTCCCTCTCTCTGCCCCTTACCTGCTCGCACTCTTTCTCAAAAATAAACAAAACATTAAAAAAAAAAAAACTTTTAAAAGGGTCTCAGGTTTTTTCATCTGTAAAATGAAGATAAAAAATAGTGCAACCTGGGGCGCCTGGGTGGCTCAGTCGGTTAAGCGTCCGACTTCAGCTCAGGTCACGATCTCGCGGTCCACGAGTTCGAGCCCTGCGTCGGGCTCTGGGCTGATGGCTCAGAGCCTGGAGCCTGCTTCCGATTCTGTGTCTCCCTCTCTCTCTGTCCCTCCCCCGTTCATGCTCTGTCTCAAAAATAAATAAACGTAAAAAAAAAAAAAAATAGTGCAACCTCAGAAGGTAGTGATAAAGTTTATGTAAGTTAATGCTCCTTAGTGTGTTCAGAATTATTTATTTTGAGAGAGAGCGAGCGCACGCGCATGAACAGGGGAGGGGCAAAGAGAGAGAACTGGTAGTAGCACCCCCCCCCCCCCCCCCCCCGCCAGGCAATCAGCACTGAGCCGTGGTGAGGCGTGAACTCACGAACGAACTGTGAGATCATGACCTGAGCCGAAATCAAGAGTCAAGACGCTTAACTGACTGAGCCACCCAGGCGCCCCTAAAACCATTTTGGAAATGAATGAAAGTATGTAATCCACAACAGTGGTTGGTGACCCAGACATTATAAACAAGTAAACGTTCACACAAATATATAATTATAAATTATGCAAAGAAGAATACAAAGAAGAAAATGCAGAAAGAAGAAAATGCAAAGAACAGGCTCAATGGACAAATATGGGAGTCAGCAAGAAAAGGAGAGGCTGCACACTTTGGGGGCCCCCTACCTGTGCTACGGTTATCCAGTGCTCAGGAATTTGGGGAATTGAGGCTTCATGTGGAAGGGGAAACGGTTATTAAAAAGAAGCGGGGGGGGGGGGGCACCTGTGTGGCTCAGTTGGTTAAGCGTCCGACATCCGGCTCAGGTCATGATCTCACAGTTCATGGGTTTGAGCCCCACACTGGGCTCTACGCTGACAGTGTGGAGCCTGTTTGAGAATCTTTCTCCTTCTCTCTCTGCCCCTCCCCCACTTGCATTTTCTCTCTCTCTCTCTCTCTCAAAATAAATAAATAAACTTTAAACAAACAAAAAAGAAGCCAGATGGGGCACCCAGGTGGCTGAATCAATTGAATGTCTGGCTCTTGATTTTTAGCTCAGGTCATGATCTCGAGGTTTGTGAGTTCCGGCCCTGCATCGAGCTCTTTGCTGACAGGGCAGAGCCTTACTGGGGAGTCTCTCTCTTTCCCTCTTTCTGACCCTCCCCCCACCCCCCCCCTCAAAATAAATAAATAAATAAATAAACTTAAAAAAAAAAGAGTAATAAAAATTAAAAGAGGCCGGAGAACTAGGCATGATTGAATGGAGTCTCTTCTTCAGAAAATCACAGATGGAATCTTCCCCAAAATGCAAATCACACAATGTCATTCCTAGGCTTAACACCACTCAGTAGCTCTCTGCCCTGGGGGTAAAGACCAAATTTCATGTTCTCCAGAAAAATCTGGCCCCACCTCACCTCCTCCACCTCTCCGAGGTCTGGCCTCGGATGCCTAGCTTTTCCTATCTGCCCTGGGGCTGGTACTGGAGCATTCCCAGGGCCCCCACCAACTCCAGGCCATGCCCCCTCTTGCGCCAGCCCCTCACCTTAAAGGTGACCTCTCTGGTGCCATTCTTCTCTGCTCCTTCCCAGCACTTTCTCCGAGGGGAATTAAACACTCGCTCATTTATCCTGTTCGTGATCTCCCTGGTGACCCCAGGAGCCTGTGGTTTTGTCTGCCACTCTCCCCTCTGAGCATCTTGTGTCTGAGTGGCCTGGCACACACGAGACACTGGACAGACCCTGGCTGGAATGCTGAGGTGACTCCGTGTCATCCACAGTCCCCTCTGAGTGACCTGCTCTCTCTCACATGTTTCCTGAAAGACTTTCTGTCTCCCTGACATGGCTCCGTTCATCCATCTACCGACACCTAAGTAACCCTTAGCTCTGGATCTAGAGGGAACCTCTTCTGGGGAGCACCCCCTGACCACCCCCCTGGGTTTTCACACCGTGCTGTCATTGTCCCCCTCCCATTGTCACACTGTGGTACCTCTGCATTTCCCGGAGCTTAGATTCCAGTGGAAGGAGACAGAAGATGAAAAAACGAATAGGAAAAATTATATAGCACTATGAGGGGTAAGGAAGCGAGCAGTGTGGCAGGAGAGGTGGCGGTTCTGGGTAGGGCGGTCAGGAATGTTCTCCTGTGAAGGATGGCCTTCCAGACCTGAAGCAGAGGGACTGGGGAGCCCCATCCGTCTAGGGGGAGAACAGTCCAGGCCAGTGCAAAGACTCTTTCCCGGCAGAATGGAGCCCATGTGATTGGAGCCGAGCGAACCTGGGGCAGAGAGGAGGAGAAGAGGGCAGGAAGGGTGGAGGGCTGGTTCTGGTTCGGAGTATGCAGACCCCGAAGCCATTGTAAGGCCTCTGGCTTTTACTCTGAGTGAGATGGGGAAGCTGCAGGGCTGTAGGCTCAGGAGGGGCAGGATGTGACTTAAAGAAATGAGCATCCAGTGCGCCTGCCCTGGCCAGGCTGAGTCCTAAGAGAGATGCCAATCAGACACTGAACCAACCCCCCAGGGCCTCAGGCGGTGGGGTACTCCCCCCCCCGCCCCGCCCCAACAGAATCAGATTTCTATTGTAGAAATGTCCTTGCCACTGGCATACCACACGGATGGCCTGGAACACCTTGCCTGACCTGTACAGTATGCTCTGATAAAGATGGTTAAATAAAACAAACCCCAATTTCTTCTCCTCTTTCTCCTTCCCCTGCTTTCTCCCCGAAACATTTATTCAAAGCCTATTACACAAGCAGTAATACTGGATTACAAGCCACAGAATAAAATATCCACAAATGCATGCTGATGTAAAGGAATGACTGAGTAAATAAATAAATGGGGCCAGGGGAGAGGAAGGAATAGCTCTTTCAGTAGAATTCCAATTAATAAATGTAGAAATGAATGAGGGAAACAGAAACTCGCCATTGGAACACCGCAATGATAAACTTTGCAGGCAAGTTCCACTGATGGACAGGAAAATCAGAGGGCACATTTTGAGGAAAACAGAACATTTGCATGGTCTAAAAATATTTCCCCCAAGATATTTGTTACCTACAAAGGGGAAATACTCCCAGGACAATGGAGAAAGCTGGTGGACACCATCTTAACCAAGTGATTAGCTTAATATCCCAGGAATAAGACATAGCAATATCATATACCCCCTGAGGAGAAGAGGGTTACTTCTGTGTTATTCTTCCCTCCAAGGCATAACCTCCATCTCATCGCGAGAAAACACAAGACAACCCCAAAGTGCAGGACATTCTACAAAACACCTGACCAGTATTCTTCAAGTGTCAAGGTCACGAAAGATGAGGAAAGATGAAGGAGCTGTCACAGATTAGAGGAGAGTAAGGAGACATGACAGGCTTGATGTGGCTTGGATTTTAGAACAGGAAAAAAAAAAAGGACATTAATGGAAAAATTGGTGAAATCTGAATAAAGTCTGTAGTTAGTAGCATTGTGCCAACGTTTTTATTTTATTTTATTTTATTTTATTTTATTTTATTTTATTTTATTTTATTTTAATATGGCTTTGATAATTGTACTATGGTTATGTAAGATGTTAACCTGAGAGGAAGCTGAGTAAGGATATACGGGAACTCTCTGGGCTATTTTTGCAACATTTCTGTAAGTCTAGAATTATTTCAAAATAAAAGGTAAGAAAAAGAAAAAAAAATTTAGAAGGCTATCATCCCCCTGGCCCCCAGCTTGTGATCTCTAAATACTACTTCCCTCAAAGGAACCAGGGCTCCTTAGAGAATGGCCGATTCCAGGTCAGAACACGAGGGGCAGAACTGAAGAGGAGTTTGAAACACCTTGAAACATTAACTGTCAAAGAAGCTATCAAGACTCACAGGAAGGGGCGTCTGGGTGGCTCAGTCAGTTAAGTGTCCGACTTCAGCTCAGGTCATGGTCACACAGTTGGTGAATTCGAGCCCCACGTCAGGCTCTGTGCTGACAGGCCTGGAGCCTGCTTCGGTTTCTGTGTCTGCCTCTCTCTCTGCCCGCCACACCCCCCCCCCCCCCCCCCCTGCTTGTGCTTTGTCTCTCTCTCTCTCTCTCAAAAATGAATAAATAAAAAATTTATATATATATATATATATATATATATATATATATGACTCAAAGGGTGTCCCAAGGACTCCAGAGCCAAGCTGAAGAGATTTGCACAGACCAGAGATGGGATAATTTGAACATCCACAAGAATAATAACTGTAATGGACTAAAGTACATCAAATATTTAAATCCGTGGGTTCCTAACTATGCTCAACGTAATCATTTAAAAAATCAATCTGTCACCCTTAGTGGGTGCTGGAGATCCAACTTATTCTTTTGAAGATCAGTGAATAAAGGTCAAGAAGGAAGCATTTACCCTGCCCTTCCTTCATGGCCTGCACCTCAGAGGAACCAAGTAGGTGATGAGGGAAGTTTCTCCTCATGGAAGTATTCCAGCCAATAGAAGACAGAACGCTCAAACTGGATGCCTTCCTCTTGCAGCTCCTCATGAATTAAGAGATCGAAGCATTGAACAGCGGTGGCCGCTTACGTCACACAAAGAAAGCCAGACACAATCTGCCTCCTAATGAAATCGCAAAACACCTCTTAGAAGTTAGTCTTGCCAGAAAACACTAATCTGAATCTAATCAGGCTCTAGATTGGACTATCAATTCACCAGAAATACAAAGGACAGAGAAGCTTGTTGAATTATACCACAGGGATACAAGCAGCAAAACCCACACAATGGGATAGGGTAGGATAAGTTGTGTGTTTGCAAAGAAAAGAAAAAGATGTGGAGCGGGGAACCATGGGTAAAAGACACTGAACTAGCATATAAAGTAATTGTACAGTGCAGTTTTAATTTTTACCCTAATTAAAAAAACAAACAAACAAAAACACTGTGATCGGGCACAGGGTGGCTCAGTCAATTAAGTGTCCAACTTCGGCTCAGGTCATGATCTCTCGGTTCGTGAGTTTGAGCCCCATGTCGGGCTCTGTGCTGACAGCTCAGAGCCTGGAGCCTGTTTCAGAGTCTGTGTCTCCCTCCCTCTCTTTCTGCCCCGACCCTGCTCACACTCTCTCTCTTTCTCTCTCAAAAATAAATAAACATAAAAACATGAAAAAAAAAACTGTAAGAGGGAAACATCTCGGTCATTTATGAGACTATTGGAAATTTGAACACTGCCTGGCCCTTTGACAATATTAAGAAATAATTGCATGTCTATTTTGTCGTAATGGTATTGTGGTTTTCTATATATCTATAGTATATATATATATATATATATATATATATGTATATATATATAAAGTATATTTATATATCTAAAGTATATATATATAAAGTCATATATATAAAGTATATTTATTTATTTTGAGAAAAAGAGTAGGGGAGGGACAGAGAGCGAAGGAGAGAGAGAATCCCAACCAGGCTCCATGCTGTCAATGCTCAGCTTGAACCCACCAATCATGAGATCATGACCTGAGCTGAAATCAAGAGTTGGACGTTTGACTGACTGAGCCACCCAGGTGCCCCTGTATATAGTAATATAGCAAAAGGTCTTATTTTGAGAGATACACACTGGAATGTTTAGTTTATTTTATTTAAAGGTTTTATTTTTTTAAGTAATCTCTACACCCAATGGGGGCTTGAAATCACAACCCCTAGATCAAGAGTTGCATGTTCCACTGACTGACCAGTCAGGCTTAGTAGGCAACCCCCCCCCCCCCCCGTTCTGCCGTGCACTGAAATGTTTAGAGAAAAAATGGTATGAGGTGTGGATTTACTTCCATGGAATATGTCATGGAGGTATGGATGGGTGTGGTCAGGTATGATTTGATGGTTATTGGGCTGATGAAGTTTCATTATCTTATTCTATTTTTTTAGTGTATGTCCAATATTCTACATCATAAAATCTTTTACAAACATCTGCACTCTACAACTTAGAGATAATAAGTATTACCACTTTGTAGGTTACCAGCGTCAGTCTTTTAAAAAAATTGATGTAGGGGCACCTGTGGCTCAGTTGGTTAAAGGTTTGACTCTTGATTTCTGCTCAGGTCATACTCTCACGGTTCGTGGGTTCAAGTCCCACATCGGGGTCCACACTGACAGTGCTGAGCCTACTTGGGATTCTCTCTCTCTCGCTCTCTCTTGCTCTCTCTCTGTCTCTGCCCCTCCCCTGCTTGTACTCTCTCTCTCTCAAAATAAACTTTAAAATAAAGAAAGAAACAAAAATTAAAAATTGATGTAGATGTGCCTGTGTATTTTATAAAATTGGGTCATACAATATATATCTTTTTAGCAACCTGTTTCTATAATATATTACCATTACAATAAATATCCTACTACTGGATAATTTTTAAAAGTCTTTCATGCCTCAGTGTGACAGACACAATGTTAAGCCCGATTTCCTACCTCCAGAGCAGCCCGTGATCTAGGGGAGTGAGCAAGTTTCACCTCTGTGACTCAGTTTCTTCCTCTCTATAATGGGAGTGCCCTTTCTCATTCGCAGCTGTACAGTTTTAAGGACAGAATATTCATTCTGCTGCTCATGCCTCCCTTCCAAAGGAGGTCTGGACTTAATTCTAGGCAGTAGCCCCCACACCTCTGAAAGAAGGTGGGCATCCTGCACACAGCAGGCACTTAATTATTACATCAATGAGCTCCACTTCAGAACCTGGAGCTTCATTCATTATCATAACAATACTGTCATTCACATCTTCCTCTGGGCAGCACCCCCCCTTCCCAGGACTCCTCTGGGTTCTTCCCATGGCTGCACTGTGGTTTATGGTTGCCTTTTTAGCTTCTCCAGCAGACCTGGAGCTCCTCAGGCCCCCAACACCTGGCCAAGGGTCTGGCGCACAGGAAGCTCTCATAAACGTGTTTCTTTTCACTAAATGAAACATGAAAAAGAAAGGCCACCCAGAGTGCATGGCCAAGAGTGTGTGTGTTTACTCACACCCCAATCCAATTTAAACTCCTTAGTGACTTTTCATAAAATCAAGTGCCAAGGCGGTTGACACTTAGTTGGCCAAATGGTTCCTTGGGAGGTAGAGGAGGAAGGTTAAAGGGGATGAGACAGTGGGACAGCCAGGAGGGAGGCACTGAGTACTGAGTCCTGGACATGGGGAGGAAAGGAAGCAGGGGGAAGGGCACCTTGGCCCCCACCACTCAGCTGTGCTAGGTGAGTCCCTGAGGTTGAGAAAGGGAAGACAAAGCCTGAGGAAGGCATCTGGGGCTGGCATCTTTCCCATTTGGCAATCATGATTGCTCCAGACCCACCACTGCCCCTGCCCACTTCCTCCTAATATTCCCGCCTCTCAACCTGTGGTCTGATCTGGTTGGCCCTGGGCCTCACCCATACCCCCCGCCCCCCTCCTTTGGGCATGTTTACCTGGTGAGGTACAGATGCTGTGGGATGTGCACTTTCGGCCTCCCTCAGGCTGGGGGCCAGGGGACATGGCATGGGAAGCTGTTTTGTTTCTGCTGTAAAGGAGGGACATCAGTTCAGACAGACTCCTATTTAGTGGAGCTAGTGAGGAGTTGTTGGGGAGAGGAACACCCTTGTTCAGTTTGCAAAGCCCACAGGGACACTCGTTGCTCAGGCTGTGGAACCGGAGCTCCCCCGGCAGGATCCATGACCATCTAGCTGAGGGTGCCTGCTGAGTGATACAGGGCCTGGCTCTTTGCTGGAGGAGGCTTGGGAAATATTTACTGAATGAATGAATGAATGAATAAACCATGGTAAACAGAGCTGCACTAACCATGGGGCAAAGTAGAAAGGAGCAACAGTTCCAAAGTCAGGAAGACAGACCTGAGTTCAATCCCTTTCTCTGCCAGGTACTCACTGCGAGACTTGGGGACAAGCCACCTAAAATGTCCTAGGGCCCCTGGTTCCTAAACTGTAAAATGAAAGCAGAAAATTCTACCTTCTTTATGAGATTTACATGGGATGTCTGTAGAGCAGGTGTCACGTGATAGGCTTAGTAAATGGTCACTACCGTTGTTAGTATTGTTTACTGATTCCACAAATGTGCATCAAGCACCTACTGTGTGCCAGGTGCTCTCTAGGCACAAGGACCAGATCACTGAACAAGACACACCACGACCTATTGCCTCATGGGGTTTACATTCAGGTAGAGGAGAGAGGCAATAATCAAGAGATGAGTGAAGTAACATGTTGGAAAGAGATAAATGCCATGGGGGAGAAAACAAATAGACAAGGTTGTGGAATGAGGCGTGCAGGGAGATGGGCTGGGTTGTCACCTTATTTTACTTTTCTTAAATGTGGAGGCACCTGGGTGGCTCAGTCGGTTGAGCGTCCGACTCTTGATTCGGCTCAGGACGTGATCTGACGTGATCTCAGGACGAGTCTACATCGGGCTCGGTGCTGACGGTGCGGAGCCTGCTTGGTATTCTCTCTCTCCCTTTCTCTCTGCCCCTCTCCTGCTCTCTCTCAAAAAATAAACTAAAAAATAATAATAAAATAAAATGTGTATTTACTTGTTTTGAGAAAGAGAGAGAGAGCACAAACAGGAAGGGGCAGTGAGAGACGGAGAGAGAGAATCCCAAGCCCCTATTTGGGGCTCGATCTCACAAACCTCGAGATCATGATCTGAACAGAAATCAGGAATCAGGAGCTTAATCGACTGAGCCACCCAGTCGCCCCTGGATTGTCATTTTAAACTGTCAGTGCAGGCTTCTTCATTAAGAAGGTGGCGTAGGAGCCTTTGCTGGAGGTGAGGGAGGCAGGTGGGCCAGTATCTCAAGCAGGAGTAACCCAGAGCCGTGGAGAGCTGGGGTGGGGGTGGGGTGTTGCCTGCAGTGGTGGCAGAGGAGTGAGCAGGGAGAGGAAGTCAGGGGTAGGGGTGGTCAGATCCCACGAGACATTGCTGGCCACCGCTGCGAACTTAAAGTTTACTCTGAGCAAAGAAGCGCTGCTGAGTTTTTAGCAGAAGAATGACAGGATCCGACTTACTCATGAGAAGGACAAGGCACTGCCAGGTTGAGCCGAGACTGCAGGGGGAGGGGGGGGGTGAGAAGAACAGAATCCCCGGTGGCCGGTGTGCTGCGTGTGCTGGCAGGGGCGGTGGTGAGGGGTAGTCAGATTCTGGGTGTATTTTGAAAAGTCAGCTTGGTTTCCTGAGGGTTTGGATGTGGAATGTGAGAGGGAGAGAGGGTCCAGGATGATTGTGGGGTTTGAGATCTGAACAAGTGGAAGGGATCAGTGGCCACCTGAAGGTGGAGGCTGCAGGTGAAGCAGGTTTGGGGAGGAGATCAAGGGGTCAGGTTTGGATGTAATTTTCTAAAAAAAAATTTTTTTTTAAGTTTAGTTACTTCGAGAGAGAGAGAACACACATGCGCGAGCAAGGGAGAGAGAAAACCAAGCAGGCTCTGTACCATCAGGGCAGAGCCCAATGCAGGGCTCGATCTCATGAACCTTGAGATCATGACCTAAGCCAAACTCAAGAGTCGGAGGCTCCACCGACTGAGCCACCCAGGCACCCCCAGTTTGGGATGTATTAAGATACAGATGTTAGCCACACAGAGATATTTAACAGGCTACTGACATAAATTTGGGAGTTGTTAGTAAGTACTACTATTTTTCCCTCACCCTTGATCCTCACACCAGATGGTAAGAAAGGCTGATTATTCTCCCAGCTTGAAAGAATGGAAGTCCTACCAAGAGTATATGCCCTTTCGAAGAATTGAAAACAGGTATTCAAACCAATACTTGTCTATGAATGTTCACAGCAGCACTATTCACCATAGACAAAAGGTGGAGACGACTCAGATGTCCATCAGCAGATGAAAGGATGTATAAAATGTGGGATGCCTATACAATGGAGTATTATTCAACTGTAACAAGGAAACCTCAAGAACACATTAGGTAAAAGAAGCCAGCTGCAAATGGCCACGTAGCGTATGATTCCATTTATAGGAAATATCCAGAATAGGTAAATTTACAATTTTTTTTTAAAGTGGGTCCCAAACCCCACATGGAGCTTGAACTCAACACCCTGCGATCAAGAGTCGCACGCTCCACCGACTGAGCCAAGCAGGCACTCCCAGAAAAGGGAAATTTAAATCTATAGAGACAGAAAGCAGATTAGTGGTCGCAGGGGTTGGGGAAAGAGGGAAAAAAGGAGTGATTACTTAATGAGTCCAAGATCTGCTGTGACAGTGATGAAAATGTTTTGGAACTAGATGGAGGTGACGGTTGCACAACATTGAAAATGCACAAAATGCCACTGAATGATACACTTTAAAATGGTTAACTTTAGGGGCACCTGGGTGGCTCAGTTGGTGAAGAGTCAGACTTTGGCTCAGGTGATGATCTCACGGTTCATGAGATTGAGCCCTGCATTGGGCTGTCAGCACAGAGCCTGCTTGGGATTCCCTCTCCTTTTCTCTCTGCCTTCCCCTGCTCTCTCTCTCTTTCTCTCTCTCAAAAATAAATAAGCATTTTAAAAAATAAATAAAATAGTTAACTTTGTATTATGTGAATTTTACCTCAATGGAACAAACAAAACCTCTGAAGCACCTAACGCAGGGCTCTGTAGCTCCCTGCCCTGTGCGCTGACCCCGGCTGCTATTCTCCACTGGGCCCAGCAGTCTCCATTCCCCTTGGACTGGAGTAGCCAAGAGAAGCAAAGGGATGTGTCCCCTGTGAGATCAGGTTAGAGCAACTGGATTGCCCAAATCCCAAACCAGGAAATCTGGTCTGACAAGCATGGGATTCACATCTGAAATCAGCCCTGCCCTGGAACCTGTACTTCCGGGTCTGGTTGGTTCTGCTTGGGAAGGAAAGGGTGGGGGGGAGCAGACAGTCAAACCTCCGTATTTAACCCTTCAGGGTCCAAGGCTCCCAGAGTCAGGAGGGACTTTAGACAATATCCGGGAGGAAGTGGAAGCTCCGAGCAGATAAAATATCTTCTCCCAAGTCACACAGCCTGTAAATGGCTGGACTCGTCTAAGAGGAAGCGAACCAATGTTTATATAGCACTGGCTCTTGTCCAGGTGCCTCAGAGACGTTCTATGAACCACCTGCAGGGTATATGTTAATAGCTCCATTTTGCAGAGGAGATTCTGGGAGGCTTAGTGACCAGCCCAACATCGCACAGTTATTAAGAGGCCGGGCTGGGGGCGCCCCGGGTGGCTCAGTCCATTAAGCTTCGGATTCTTGGTTTTCGCTTAGGTCATGATCTCACGATTTGTGAGATCAAGCCTCATGTGGGGCTCTGCACTGACAGCACGGGGATCCTCTCTGCTTGGGATTCTCTCTCTCCCTCTCTCTCTGCCCCTCCCCCCACTCACACTCTCTCGCTCTCTCTCATGCTCTCAAAAATAAATAAACTAAAAACAAAAAACAAAAAAAACCCTCAGCGCTGGCAGTGGAGTAGGGGTCTACATGACTCTTTACAATCTGTAAGTCTTGCTAGGCTTTTGTCTGTCTTGTTCACATGGGTATCCCCAATGCCAAGAGAATGAATGAATGGGTCACACCAAGGTCTTTCCATTCTTCTGTATCTCCTTCCAGACACCCTGTTCAAAGTTAACAAACACTCTGGGGCTTGCTAGCACAGTTGCCATGGTAACTGAACTCTTAGAACTTAGAAACAACAGCTACAGGCGATTCAGGACAAAAGCAGTGAACCCTTCTCTTGCTAAACTAGGTAAGGCTTTTCTGTCCATTCGGACAAGGGTTAACACAAACCAGCCAAGAGTAAGAAGATATTTGCTAACACACCTTTAGTGTTATGGACCGTGGTTGTTGGCCAAGGACCCTTTGTTACCCACCACTGTCACCTTTACCACAGATGCGTGGCTTAAAAAATGGTATCTATTGAGGACATCTGCTTTAAGTGGTAACTAAATTATAACCCCACTCTACCACCGGTGCCTGGAATCAGCAGGAGATAACTGCCGTTACCTGAACAGGTTGATAGCATTTTAGCTCAAAGCAGGAGAATTGCCAGTGTTGCTGAGTAGTAGAAACCTATAGCTTTTGGACTTTTTTTTTTTTTTCAACGTTTTTTATTTATTTTTGGGACAGAGAGAGACAGAGCATGAACGGGGGAGAGGCAGAGAGAGAGGGAGACACAGAATCGGAAACAGGCTCCAGGCTCCGAGCCATCAGCCCAGAGCCTGACACGGGGCTCGAACTCACGGACCGCGAGATCGTGACCTGGCTGAAGTCGGACGCTTAACCGACTGCGCCACCCAGGCGCCCCTAGCTTTTGGACTTTTTGAAGTATTGAAAATAACTTAAGACCCTTCCAAACAAAATAAGAATTGACAAAGAAATAGCCACAGCCATTTAAAAAACAAACAAACAAAAACAAAAACTTCAAAGAACTGACTATTATGCAAATAAGTGAGAAAACCTGAACTAAATGGATGGTTTTTTTGGGAAACCATAAATTACCAAAATCAATCCATGAAGACAATTCAATTCTTTTTTTTTTTTAATGTTTATTTTTGAGAGAGAGAGACAGAGCATGAGCGGGGGGAGGGGCAGAGAGAGAGGGAGGCACAGAATCCGAAGCCGGATCCAGGCTCTGAGCTGTCAGCACAGAACCCAAGGTGGGGCTTGAACTCATACTGGCGATGAGATCATGACCTGAGCCGAAGTCAGACGATTAACCGAAGAAGCCACCCAGACCCCCCGAAAATCAATTCAATTCTAAACAGACCAAATATCATACACATAAAATGGAAATGTTATCAAGGAGCAGTTTTCCCACCCACAAAGGAAAAAAAAAAAACAAGAACACTAGGTCATATAAGTCCTCTGATGACTTCACCAACACTTTAAGGAGCGATAAATAAAAACATCATTCAAATGCTTCAAGATCTTAGAGACAATAATCGTAATAAACCTTATATTTATTGAGTCCCTACATGGTAGCTGCACTCTGTTGTATTCTTCAATTCTCATGATAATCCTATGAAAAAGATAAGTTATTATCCTCATTTTAGAGATGAAAAAAACTCAGGCAAAAGGAGTTAAATCACTTGTTTGAGGACTACACAACTGTTAATGGCAGATCCCAATTTGAACCTGGTGAGTTTAGTTCCAGAAACTTACTCTCTTAACCACTCTATCAGGTCAACTCTTCCAAATGCCTTTTATGAATATTACATATCAATACCCCAATCTGTCAAAGATAGCAGGAGGGAGGAACAACTATAGACTAGTTTCATAACAGCAAAAGTTGTAAGCCAAATTTTGGCAAACAAAATCCAGCAAACAATAAAAATTGTATATATACCACAACCGAGTATGGGTATACCAAGAACATAAGACGGTTCAATATTAGGAATGTTATTGATATTATTCACCATACTTATAAATCATTGGAGAAAAGTGCATGATTATTACGTAATGCTGCAAAGGTATTTGGTGAAAGTCAAAGTCCATGCCTAATTCAAAAAGAAAATTTCTAAACAACAGGAAGGGAAAGATATGTTCTTAAAATACAATTGCGCGCGCACACACACACACACACACACACACACACCTCAAGCCAAAAAGCCAATTTGTAAGGATAAAATACTAGAATACTAAAAGCATTCTCATTAATGTCAGGATAAAACAAGGATATTCACTACCATCACATACATAATTTTATTTAAAATTGTTCCAGAGGCACTTACCAATGTAATTAAACAAGTGGACAAAGAAACAAAAAAGAGGTATAGAGATTTAAAAAAGAAGAGATATAGTTATTATTACTTATAGGTGATATGACACAATTATATCTCAGAAAACGTAAGAAATTCAACTAAAAACTGTAGCACAAAGAGAATTCAGTAGGTGTCTAAGTACAAATTTAGTATGCAAAAATAATAGGCTTGGGGCGTATGGCTAGTCGATGGAGCATGTGACTCTTGATCTCGGGGTTGTGAATTTGAGCCCCACATTGGGTGTAGAGATTACCTAAAAATTAAAAAAAAATCTTAAAAAAGTCAATAACCTTATTATATATAAAAAAGATTATTTTGAAAATATAATGGAAGATTTACATTTTGACCCAGAAATTCCAGTTCTGGGAATTTATCTTACCAGTGTGCTTGTATATTCATTCATTCATTCATTCATTCATTCATTCAGCAATTACTACTGAGTGCTTATTCATTCCACATCGGATCCTCTTCTGGATGCCAAGAATGCAGATGAGTAAACAAATTGGACAAAACGAAACCAAAACCCAAACCAAAAGCCTTCCAATCTGGTGTAGGAAGCAGATAATAAACACAATAGTAAAAGTAAATGATACAGTGTGTTAGAAGGTGGTAATTGCTAACAGAAAAGAGTAGAGCGGAATAGGGAGCTTGGGATTGCCGGGTGGCCCGGATGGGCTTCCTGGAGAAGAAAGGAGGTAAGGAGATGAGCCATGTGCATATGGGGTTGAGGGGTGGGGGGGAAGGGAGCAAAGACCCTGGGGTGGAGTAGTGGGTGCACGCAAAATGAGTCACATCTGAAACAGAAAAAGAGTCAAAGAATAAGTATTCATCTACAGGGGACCAGTCAACAGACTAAGGTACATCTACCAGTGGAAGGCCACACAGCTGTGCACAAGAGTAAGGAAGCTATGATGTGAGATGGAAAGATCTGCAGGATATGTTGAGTGAAAAAAAGGGAGGAGAATAGATTATGTGGTGTACTACTTTTGTGTAAGAAAAGGAGAGAAATCAATATTAGAAAGATATTAATTCTTTCTGAATTAATGTATCAATTTAATGTGGGCTTCCCCTCCCCCCCAAAAATAAGCCCCAGAAAAGCTAGTTTTTAAGAGCTAAACAAATTATTGGGGCTCCTGGGTGGCTCAGCCGGTTAAGCGTCCGACTTCGGCTCAGGTCATGATCTCGCGGTCCGTGAGTTCGAGCCCCGCGTCGGGCTCTGGGCTGATGGCTCAGAGCCTGGAGCCTGCTTCCGATTCTGTGTCTCCCTCTCTCTCTGCCCCTCCCCCGTTCATGCTCTGTCTCTCTCTGTCTCAAAAATAAATAAATGTTAAAAAAAAATTAAAAAAAATAAAAATAAATAAACATTAAAAAAAAGAGTTAAACAAATTTTTTTCTTTTCCTTTTTTTTTTTTTTTTTTAGAGTAATCTCTATACCCAACGTGGGGCTTGAACCCACAATCTGGAGACCAAGAACTGCACTCTCCACTGACTGAGCCAGCCAGGTACCTCTAAGAAAATTCTTTTTATTTTTTATTGATTTATTTTTAATTTTTTCTGTTTTTACTTTGATTTGCACTTATTTTATGCAGAATTTACTCCCGGGCCTTAAGTTTTGTTTCTTCAGTTTCTTCTGGGATATGTTTTTCTTCTGTGCAACTTCCTCTTCTGGTTTAGGAACAGTCTGCTCTTTTTCAGTAAGGATCATCTGAGTGTGGCTGGGAGAGCTCATGTATGGGTGAATCCGACTTTGAACCCTCTGAGTTCTACCTTGCATCTTGGGGGCTCTGTTCACCTGGATGTGCTCAATGACCAGAGAATCTCCATCTGAACCCTTTAAGTTCAGCATTACTCTCTGCATTTTTAAGCATGTGCAGTAAAAAGTCAGCCATCTTTTTGGGCCACTGACCCTGTGTCCAGCCCCACTGTTTGGCCTGGGCCCACCTACCAGCTCCACCATCGTAGTGATGGAATGGAACACATTGCTTGTGCAAAGTGTCGTCGTTCAGATACTTGGTGGCTTTTCAGATAGCCATACCCCTGATGGCCTGGGCAGTTTCACGTGTGTTCCTAAAGTGAACACGAAGATTTGAACCTCTTGGTTTGTTTGATTTTGTTGGGTTTCCTGGATCAGGTGAATAGTGAACCATTTTCAGAGATCACCTCGGGCTGCTTATGGGAAGAGACTCTTTTTTTTTTTTAAGTTTATTTTATTTCTTTTGAGAGAGTGTGAGAGAATGAAGGAGCATGAGCATGAGTGGGGGAGGGGCAGAGAGAGGGAGAGAGAGAGAATCTCAAGTAGGCTCTGCACTGTCACCCCAGAGCCCAACACAGGGCCCGATCCCACCAGCCATGAGATCACAATCTGAGCTGAAAAAGAGTCAGATGCTTAACCTACTGAGTCACCCAGGTGCCCCCCCTAAGAAAATTCTTAAGAAGAGTGAGAAGAATAAGGCTAGCTCAACCAGAGGTCAAAACATACTGTAAAATTACGGTAATTAAAAATACTTTTTAGGGGCGCCTGGGTGGCTCAGTCGGTTGAGCATCCGACTTCGGCTCAGGTCATGATCTCACAGCTCGTGAGTTTGAGCCCCACATCGGGCTCTGTGCTGACAGCTCAGAGTCTGGAGCCTGCCTGAGTTTCTGTGTCTCCCTCTCTCTCTCTGACCCTTCCCTGCTCATGCTCTGTCTCTGTCTCTGTCTCTTTCTCAAGAATAAATAAACATTAAAATTAAAAAAAATACTTTTTGTTTGGGAACATGAATAGACAGATCAACAGAATAGGATAGAAAGTTCAGAAACAGACCCCAACACACATAGGAAAAAAATGCAATAAATCCTTCTGGGAATACTGAGTAGTCATCTGGAAACAAACGCATTTGTACCCTTCCTGCATTACTTACACTAAAATAAACTTCAAACAGCTCAAAGATATAAATCTAAAATGTGAAACCATTAAAGTATCAGATTTAAAAAAAATTTATAATCCTGCAGTGGGATGGGTTTGTTTAAGCATGACTCAGAACTCAGAAGTCATCAACTTTGACCACCATAACATTTTTAAAAATTTCCACAGCAAAAAATAACAAAATCAAAAGACAGTAAACAGGACAATAATATATGCAACACACATGCAGACAAATCTCCATAGCATAAAAAGAACTCCTATAAATCAAAGTGCCGGACTAAAATCCTATAGAAAAGCAGTCCTGGAATGTGAACAAAGAGTTCTCAGGAAAGAAAATTGACACAGCTCTTAAATTTATTAAAAGATGCTAGGGGCGTCTGGGTGGCTCAGCTGGTTGAGTGTCAGACTTCAGCTCGGGTCATGATCTCACGGTTCATGGGTTCGAGCCCCGCGTCGGGCCCTGTGCCGACAGCTCGGAGCCTGCTTCGGATTCTGTGTCTCCCTCTCTCTCTGCCCCTCCCCCACTCACACTCTGTCTCTTAAAAGTGAAGAAATGTTAAAAAAAAATTTTTTTTAAAGCCACAGTGAGATATTTAGATTCAATGATTAGCAAAGATAAAAGTCATTTGATAACATACCTGGCTCATAACTATCGTTATTAGAAAGTGCTGATCTAGGTGGAGACAAATTCTCCCTTGAGTTACTAGTTAAGTCACTGAGCTTCAGGGCCTGGAACCTGGTTCTTCCCTCTGCGTCAGGACCACTGCGGCAGGGGCCCAACCTCAGCCCTCCTCGGCAAGGATGCTCAGCCCGCTGCACCCCTTATTCTTGGTCACTGCCCAAGTATCAGCTCCTCTGGTCATCTCTTTTTTCCACACTGCTCTGTCATTCCTCTTTTGTCTCAACGACCCCCTGTCTCCACCGTCCCAAAATTTTTTACTTGGTCCTTTGGAAAGCCGGTTCTTGGTCAACAAAATTGCCTGCTGATTGCACAGCCTAGGGTTTAACTCTGGGGCCTGGCCGGTAAGGAGAAGGCATGAAGTATGAGGGGCTAATGGCCAGGGGTGAACACGCGTGTACCCACTGTGAGTGGTGACGACACTGACAAGCTGGAGAGCCCACATGTCCTGAGCCAGCTTCACGCGGGGAACGCGGACTCGGTCTGGTCAGGTCTTCAGTTGTTTCAAGAGAGGCACGAAACCCTCCCACGACTGCTGGGGGGATGTAAAACGGTTCAGTGTTGTTGAAACAATTGACCATTCCTCAGATAGTTAAACACAGAGTTCCCACATGACCCAGCAATTCACTCCTGAGAATCGAAGGGAATCCAAGAGAATCGAAAACAGTTCCCACGGAGACTTGGACGTGAATGTTCACAGCAGCAATATTCAGAACGTCCAACAATGGAAGCAACCCAAAAGTCTGCCATGGAAGGAACGAATGAACAATGTGTGGTAGTCCGTCCAATGGAATATGATTTAGCCATAATCAGGAATGAAGTCCTGACATAGACTGTAACATGGATGAGACTTGGGAACATTAAACTCGATGAAAGAACCCGGCCCCAAAAGGCCACTTCTCGTATGATTCCGCTCGTATGAAGTGTTCACAACAGGTAAATCCATAGAGACATGATGGGTTGGTTATGGGGGCTGAGGCTAGAGGGTGGGTAAGGGCACCTCTTCCTGGTACCCCTCCCCTTTACCCTCATTCCTTGCCACTCTGGCACCTGCCCGAGGCTTCCTCCAGTCCGTTCTCCTTTACTGTCTGGTAAAGACCCTGTCTCCCCTGGCGTTCTTGCCTCACCCCTTCATGGCCGCTTTGGGCCCAGACTTGCTTTCTCTTTCTCTTCCTCCCCAGGCCCTCCTTTGTGCTGCTGTCTCTGTGGCCACGTGCGGGGCCGTACAACAGACCGCCTCCTGCGCTCAGCTCCTGGCCCTCCGCCTCGCCCGGTCATTCCACCTCCCCCCCTTCCACGGGGCCAAAATGTGGACCTCGTTACCTCACCCTGCGTTGTTACACGCGGGAGCCCTTTCTCCCCCTGTGGCCCCAGCTTTCCAGCTGCGTGTTCATTGCTGCGCTCACACTTCCTGTTCTCTTACCCTCAAGGTGGTCTTTGACTCCACTCTTCCTGTCTTCACTTCCTGCCCTCTCCTGTGTGGCTCCCCTACCCTGACCGCTCCTCTAGCAACCTCGCGACTTCTCTCCAGCTGACTGTCCGCCGCCCCTGCCTGGAAACCCCAACTCAGGTCAGTCGGATCATTCTTCCTCTCCATGGGCACACCAGGGCCATCAGCTCTGCTGGAGAAAACCATGTCACCACAGAGTCTGGTGCCATTAATTTGTGGACATCAACTGTAGCCAGGCCCCCCGTACTATACACAGCGTGCTCTGCTTTCCTCATGGGCTCACCCTGCCATCTTCCTCAGTGGCCATTTAAGACCATCTCCAGTCTCCCCAAACCGCTGGCCTCTCCTACTATCACACACAGAATCTGGAAGCCTTCGGACAGGGACCCTCCCATCGTCCTGCCATCAAGGTTCCCCCCTGACCGTACCCACTTATTGCCTCCAAGGAGAAAACAGGTCTGAATGTTTGTATCCCACAAATTTCATACGTTAAACCCCAATGTCCAGTGGGATGGTATCAGGAAGTGAGGTCTTTAAGAGGTGATTAGGTCACGAGGGCCAAGCCCTTTTGAGTGGGATTAGTGTCCTCACGAAAGAGGCCCCAGAAGGATCTCTCATCCTTCCATTATATGACAGTGTGCAACGTGGACTCCCAGCTCCCAGAACGGTGAGAAATACATGTTTTGTGTTTGCAAATCACCCAGTCTATGGTATGCTGTCATAGCGGCATGCACTGCCTGAGGCCAGTCCTCCCCACTGTGCTGGATCCCAAACCAGATTCTACCTTCGGCCCCTTGATGTTCTCTCGGGCTTCTCTGATGTCTCCCCACTGATTCCTTGACAAGAACAAATAAGAGTCCTTACGTGTCTACCTCCCTCCCTCCACCTTGTGTCCTTTTCCAGCAACTAGCCTCTTTCCCTCCTAAGCCAAAGCACTTGTTGAAAGAGTTGTCTACACTGGCTGCCTCAGTTTCCTCATATACACTTCCTCCCCAAAGCAACCTGGCTCCTGCTCCCGATTCTACTGAAATTTTTCTTGCCGGTCATCGCCGATCCCCTAATTGCCCAATCTAACCAACACTTCTTTTTTCTTTCATTAAAATTTTTTAAAAAAGTACTTACTTAGGGGCACCTGGGTGGCTCAATGGGTTAAGCGTCCAACTTTAGCTCAGGTCATGATCTCACGGTTAGTAAGTTCAAGCCCCACATCAGGCTCTGTGCTGACAGCTCAGAGTCCGGAGCCTGCTTCAGGTTCTGTGTCTTCCTCTCTCTCTGACCCTCCCCCGCTTGCATGCATGTTCTCTCTCTCTCTCTCTCTCTCTCTCTCAAGAAGAAATAATCATTAAATTTTTTTTTAATTAAAAACAATAATAAAATAAAAAACATTTATTTTTGAAAGAGAGAGAGACAGAGAAAGCACATATACAGGCAGAGAGGGGCAGAGAGAGAGGGGGCTTGAACTCACAAATTGTGAGATCATGACCTGAGCCGAAGTCAGAAGCTTAACAGAGTAAGCCACCCAGGCGCCCCTCTAACCGACACTTCTTTTTTTTTTTTTTTTTTTTAAATTTATTTTTTTTCTAACCGACACTTCTAAGTCATGAGCTTTTTTGGCTCCTCTGCGACACTAACCAACCTCCCGGATACCTGCCTTGCAGCAGGAATTGTGATCGAGGGGTCTGTGGGAACTCACCAGGGAGAGATTTCATCTGCTCTGGGGAGGGTCAGAGAGGGTTCCCTGGAGGCAGCGACCCCAGGGCAGAGCGTGAATGTACGCGTATAAGTTGGCCAAGCAGAGAAGGGGAGCAAGGGCATTTTACAAAATGGGAAGACTCCCAGAATTTGTGAACTGCTAGAAGTTTAACGTTCCTGAAGTTGAACTGGGAGACAGATTATGAAGGCCTTTGCAGGTCATGGTAAAGAGTCTGCCGTTTGGATTTTATTCTGGAGACAGTGGGAATACATACATGACCTAAAGGAGAGGTCGGCAAGCTTTTTATGTCATGGGCTACATAGCAGGTGTTTTAGACTGTTGCAACTTTTTGCTTCTGCCAGTGTAGCACCAGAGAAGCCACAGAACACAACAAAAACAAGAGTGTGACTGTGTCCCAATAAAGTTTTATTTATGCCCACAGAAATTCGAATTTCATATAATTTTCATATGTCACAGAATGCCATTCTTCTTTTGAATTTTTTCCAGCCACTTAAAAATGTAAAATCCAGGGGCACCTGGGTGGGTTAGTCCATTGAGCACCCAACTCTTGGTTTCGGCTCAGGTCATGATCTCACAACTCATGAGTTCAAGCCCTGCATTGGGCTCTGCGCTGACAGTTTGGAGCCTGCTCGGGATTCCCTGTCTCCCTCTTTTTCTGCCCCTCCCCCACTTACACTCTCTCTGTGTCTAAAAAATAAAGAAAAATTAAAGAAAAGAAAAAAGTAAAGCCAGTCTTAACTCCCAGGGCCTGCAGGCTAAAGTTTGCCAACCCTGATGGAAAGCAAGGGAGTGATGCAATCAGAGCTGGGTTTTAGGTGATGGATCGGGGTGGGGGTGGTGCTGCCAGCCAGGAGACTGGTGAGCAGGCCATGGCAGCAATCTGGGAGAGAGAATACACACTAGGCAAGTGGCGGTGAGGATGGAACTAGACGGCTGGGTTCAGGAGAGTGCACAGAGACGGCTTAGAAGCCTCCCTGACCACACTCCACTTGGGGAAATAAATAGGACTGGTGTCTGTTCCAAAAAGAGCAAGGCCCTGAAATGCTAGGGTAATGGAACTACGTGTCACCACGGTCTCCACGAGGGGGAATCATCCCAGGCTAGTTCTAGATAGACGCCCTCAGAACATCTATGGTAGGGGGCTTTCCAATAGCAAGAGCCCCCCAGAAAGTCCAGAGTTCCTCCCTGTTTGGGGCGGGGGGTGGTGCTTACATCTGTCATGGGCTATCCACAAGGTCATTGGTCACATGGAATACTTTGGAAGCCCTGAGTGAGGCCTCGAGACAGAAAGACATCATTTGTTGGGCAGCCAGTGGGTGATGTGCAGGCAGTTGGTCATGAGAGACCCTCCTCTGAGGTTAGGATGCAGAGCTCACCGTCTTCCTTGACACCGTGAAGGGTGGTGGGTGTCTCATGGTCCTAGGAGTTGCTTTGTCTCTCCTGTGGAGGCCGGGCACCCAGAGAGGATTCCTTTTCTTCTCCAGCGTCAGGAAGGATCCGCTAAACTCATCCCCATTCTCTTTTTCCACCTGTACTCCCAGACGTAATCTCCCCGTCCCACCCCAGCTGAAGCCTGACAGGTTGTCTCTTCTCTTTCCAAGCTACTGTTGATGGATAAATACCATGTCCTTCCCCGTTCAGGGGTCCCTCCAGTCTCATTACCTGGCTCGTACAAATCAAAAACTCTAGCTCTCTGCCTCAGCACTTCCCACCGTGGGATGGGTGCACAGCCCTCAGATCTCCTTGCCCCCGACACCCCTCCCCCACTTCATCCAGACAAGATGTCTACCAAGTCAGCGGCAAGAAGGAGACCGTGTTTATGACTGATGACTTCTCTCTGGGAAAAGTGGGAGAAAAAAATGGATCAGCATTCTGTGTGGGTGTTGGATTTCTGAGCAGCACAGTTCTCACTGTGACTTCGTCACACGTAGGACCTACTTGAGATTTTGTGATGAAGTCAAAAGGAGAACATTCGGGAGCCTGGGTGGCTCAGTCGGTTAAGCGACTGACTTCGGCTCAAGTCATGATCTCACGGTTCATGAGTTCGAGGACCACGTTGTCTGTGCTGACAGCTCAGAGCCTGGAGCCTGCTTCAGATTGTGTCCCCACTCTCTCTCTCTACCCCTCCCCACCTCGTGCTCTGTCTCTCTCTCTCTGAAAAATAAACATTAAAAAAAAAAGAGAGAGAGAGAACATTCAACGTGGCTGAGCCACATTCAGCTGTTGAGCAAGGAATGGATTAAAGCGATTGGCCACAAATCTAATCTGGGAGAAGAGAGGCATGAAGATAGGAAAGGAGATGATGACCAGTTAAAAGATGAGGGCCGGTGGCTCAGGGGTCCCAAACACGAGGAAGAATTGTCATATCAGGAGAGTAAAAGGAAGGAGCTAGAAATACAGTTGGAGGAGGAGGTCTAAGACTGGGATGTTAGACATGGAAGTCCTGGAAGATGTGCTGTACTCACAAACGACAAGGTCCAGGGTATGACAGTGTAGCAGGTGTGAGTCTGGGGCAAATTAGGGGATGTTCAGAACCATATGGGGTTGGGGTTCTTCATGATGAGGGGTGACCTGGGTGGGCTTTGGGCAGCATGGAGCATGATGGGCTCCTGTCCTTTACATGTGCTTTGGATTCCTTCTCTTCTCTATTAAAACTCAACCCATAGATGATCTAACCCAATCCTACGTCTTGGAATACTCTCTGCCAATGATTCCCCATTTTTATCACTAAATCTGTCCCCAACTTGGGCCTTTGCCTGGAGTGGTCATTCCCTACCACCTTCAGGGCTCTGCTCCAATGTCACCTTCTTAGAGTAGCCCTCCCACTGCCCTTAGAGCCCCCCTCCCTAAGAAAGCCCTCTTAGAGTAGCTTTCCCTTAGAAAGCCCTCGCTTTCTGCCCCAAATAACTCCTCTCTCCTCTCTGACCCTTATTCTGCTTTGTTTTCCTTCATGCACATCAATATACTTCCTATAAATCAGTACTATACTTATTTATTTGATGATTTTCTCTCTCCCCTGGAATGAGTTTTGTGGAGGGCGTGTGCAAACCCCTACCTTTCTCACTGCTGTATTGCCACACTTCAAACTCCTCCCAGCTCATAGTAAGGGCTTATTAACTATTTGTTGAAAAAATAGATACACAAGAGAAGACTATTTTATGTGATATGGGCTTCAAGAGCTCATTCTGAAAGCCAAAACCTGAATATTGGCCATTGTGTTGGATGTGTTCCTAAGGCAATTCTAAGTCCCCCCAAGGTCATCACTGCTCTGTGTCAGGTGGAAGGTCCAAGAGGAACCCTGTGAAGTGCACATCTACGGATAGTCTTCTTTTTGGTTGATACCAGTCCTGGGCAGGCAGAAAGAGATCGTGTGTTTCTCAGCGTAATAACGGACATGTTTTTCCCTAAAGGAAAAGGGCAACTCTCTGCCTTCCGTGGCATTAGCCTCTGTAATCTCTGAAAAGAGGAAGGAGGCGGGCTCAGCGCACCCACCTGTGTCCCCACTTGTGGATTGCATTTCGGAGTCCAAGGGCTGGCTGCGCATCAGTGTTCATGTGGCCCAAAGTGGCGGTGGGGGTGGGGGACTCCACCTGCACTTGAGCCGTGGGAGTGACGTGGTGGTTGGGCGCTTTCAAGGGTAAAGTCCTCCAGGAAATGAGGAGCTTTGGAGGGAAGATTTGCTCTGAAGGCTGGTGTGGCTGGAGAGCTGTGGAGAGCATCCCGAAGGAGAAAGTGGCTCCAGCCAGAAGGGCCAGGGCCTTGGGGGCCACAAGAATTTTGGTCTTGATTCTCAGTGCCAGAAGCGGCCCCTGTGGGAAGATGTGACGAGATCAGTTGGGTTAAAAGAGATCCTGACGGCGTGGGTTGGAGAGGGCTGAGTGGATGCAGGGAGACTAGGCCGGAAGCTGTTGGCAAGTGTCTGAGTGATAGACGATGTGCCTTAGACCAGTAGACAAATGCATGGATCTGGCAGGTTTTTAGGAGGCTAAATGGGTGGAGCTTGGTGATAAGTCAGATAAAGAGAATGAGGGAGAAGGATGATCAAAGGAGGCACCTCGCTTCTGGCAGGAGCATAGACGGACGTGGTGCCATTTACCAGGTGGGGGGACACTCAAGAGAAGAGAGGGAGGAGGAAGGACAGATGCTGAGCCAGAGAGGCAGGAGGGAAACCTGGGGAGTGTTGTGTCACAGACGTCGAGGCAGACGCCAAAACCAAAGTTAAAGCACGTGTGGCGAGCTGAGAGCAAACCTTCTCCACCTGTATAACGGGTCCATCATGAAAAAGATGAAAGGTACTGAAATAGGAAAATGACGCACAGCCCTATAGACAACTGGGCAACTGAAACGGGAAGGTGATTTGCAGAAGAAAGGATCCAAATTTCCAGTAAACGTATGAAGAGAAGTTCAAGGTCCCTAGGAACTACAGGAATGTAAGTGTTAGGGGCCGAATTGTGTTCCCCCTTCCCCAAAATATGTGGAAATCCTAACTCCGTCTACCTCAGAATGTGACTTATTTGGAAATGGGATCGTCCCAGAGGTGATTAGTTAACATGAGGTCATGCTGGAGTAGGGTGGGCCCGTAATCCAGTCACTGGATTACGGGCCCACCCTACTCCAGCATGACTAGTGTCTTCCTTACAACAACAGAGACTCGAGGAGAACGCCACGTGAGGAGAATTGGAGCCATTCACCCAAGGTTAACCCCCACCACCAGAAGCTGGGAAGAGGCAAGGAAGGACAGTCCCTTACAGGTTTCAGAGGGAGCACGACCCTGCCAGCATCTTGATTTCTAGTCTCCAGAACTTTGAGACCATAAGCTTCCAGGTTTTGTTTCGTTTTGTTTTTTTTAAGCCAGCCAGTTTGTGGTACTTGGTTATAACAGCCCTAGAAATTAATACACTAAATTAAAATAACATTGAAATGCCTTTTTTATTTTTCCCATCAGCTTGGCAAACAAAACAAAACAAAAAAAGGTGATAATATCCAGTGCTGGCAAGGAAGTGGGTGTGAGAGAATGCCCACCGCAATGGCTGGTTGGAGTGGGATTTAGTGACATCTCACTGGAGGGCGATTTGGGCCTCCTCCCAATAAAACCTTCAAATAAAAATGAAAAGGTCCGGCAATTCCTGTCTATTGTGGGTAAGCGTATGTGTTCACCAAAGAGATGCATGTAAGAATGTTCTCTGTTATACTTTTGGAATAGCCAAACCCTGACAAAACGCATCATGTCCATTGGTAGGGAATGAATGGTTCCATAACTGGCTCGTCTCTTCTCCGGGAGGATTCATGAAGTTAATGAAGCTTAAGCCTCCCTGCCCCTCCCTTGCATCAGCTCCTTTGAATGCCCAGAAGGGGTTCTAGCAATTGCTGTCCGTAACTCTGCATTGTTTTTCTTAAAGAAGTCGCCTCCAAACTCAAAAGCTTCAGGCCCCATAAAACTCGAACCTGCCCCTGTCATACCATATGACGTATGACCACAGTTATAAAAAAAAAAAGAAATGAAGCAGATAACTGGAGAGGGGAGGGTTTCACTACGTGCAGAGAAGGGCGGAAAGTGACAAGTGGGTTTGCCATCCGGAAGTTCCTGGTAACCTTGGCGGGCAGTCTCAGTGGGGACAGTGGGTGGGAAGAAATGACAGACCACTGGGAGAGACGGACAAAGTGGAGGCCGTATGTACAGTCCTTTCAAGAAGCCTGGCTGCAGAGGGAGATGAGTTGCAGGAAGAAGTCTCATGATGGAGAATGTTTTAAGAAGGAAGAGGCTTGCGGGGCGCCTGGGTGGCTCAGTCAGTTGAGTGTCCAGCTCTTGGTTACGGCTCAGGTCATGATCTCACAGTCTGAGGGTTTGAGCCCCGCATCAGGCTTTGCGCTGAAGGCGCAGAGCCTGCTTGGAATTCTCTCTCCCTCTCTCTCTGCCCTTCCCCTGCTTACTCACTCTGTCTCTCTCTCAAAATAAATAAACTTAAAAAAAATTAGAAAGAAAAAAAAAAGAAGGAAGAGGTTTGAGCCACTGTCAAGGAAGAAGAACCGGGGAGTGCCCAGCGTTGAGGTAGAATAACAGCAGTTCTGAAAATATTTCTCACTTTGGCTGCCCAGCCTCCGAACACTCTTCCAATCTGGGGTGTTATCTCAAGCCCCCAACTCCCATCCCGGAAGCCGAAATGGATCAGACCTCACCCCCTTCCACGCACCCAGCACGGCCGCGTGACCCGGGCTTCTGAACTGAGGTTGGAGCCAGAGCCCAGCAGTGGGCAGTAGCCGCCAGCCCAGCAGGCCCTCCTGAGTGCCCAGGAGGGATGGTGCCAGCTGACCATTCCTGTGGTTTGGTCTTGAATGACGAAGCTCCCATCCGGTTCCAGTCTAAGCTGCTTCTCTAGCCTTCCCGCCGTTCTGAGAACAATTCCACGTTCTCCCAATAAACCCTTTCCTGCGCAAGCTAGCCAGCTGGCTTTCTGCTGTCTGCCACCAGGACCACGGCTGGGTAAGCAACTCTCCTCAGCTCTCAGGAATATGGAAGGCCATGGACAGAATCCTGCCCCATCGCATGCTTTTTCCTGGATTTCCCCAATTTTTTCCTGGAATCGTTGGTGTCTCCTACCACTTGCACCAACTCGTGTTTCATAAAAAGCAGTGTTTGATCTGGCACCAAAGGTACAGGTCTATTTATCGTGGGTTTTGTCTGACTTCAGTCTTGTGCTCTGCCCTCCAGGACCATGAAAGTCTCCGGATCCTTGGGCAGATCCCTTTCAGTCGTGAAGTGACCTGCCAAGCAGATCCTCCTAACAAGATTCCCCTAACACTTAACACTGGGAGGTTTCGTTCCCTGCGTAAGAGGTAAAATGATGGAGTGGAAAGAGTTTGAGATTTGGAATCAGGAGACTGTGTTTGAGTTCAAGCTTGCATGTCAGTAACTGTATGCCCTTAAGCAAGTTTCTTGAACTCAAGTTTCTCTGAGCCCCAGTATCCTCACTCGTATATTCCTGCTGCCGAGACCCTGGGAGCTAGCTGTCACATCAGAGCACCTACTGAAGAAACAGATCTCGTGAACAAGTTTTTATGCTTTATTCCTGGGACCTCAGAAATGTGGACTGAGGGAGGATCAGGGCCCGGAGTGAAGGGGCAGCCAGCTCTTGAGGCCAGTGCTGGAGAGCTGGGCCGGTGGGAGTCAAGGCAGTGACTCAACCAGCCACTCAGGCTTCTCTCGAGGACAGGTTAAATGCAAGACTCACAGGGGCGCCTGGGTGGCTCAGTCGGTTAAGCGCCCGACTTCGGCTCAGGTCATGATCTCTCAGTTCCTGAGTTTGAGCCCCACGTCAGGCTCTGTGCTGACAGCTCTGCATCTGGAGCCTACTTCGGCTTCTGTGTCTCCCAATCTCTCTCTCTCTCTGCCCCTTCCCCACTTGCGCACTCCTTCTCTCTCAAATATATAAATAAACATTTTATAAAATAAACGCAAGACTTACATAGAGATGTGGGCAGCAGAGCGACATGAAACCCAGAGATCCACAGAAATTAAAGCCCAAAGTAGAAGCTGATGCAGTAGAAGCTTTGAGCTTGCAGGAGTCATCAAGCAATAAAGGCAGAGAGGCAGCTGTTGGTGGTGGTTGCAGAGGCCGATGATGCCTTGCCCCATATCCCCTCCTTGATCTTTGTCCCCTTCTAGGTGCAAGAGATAGTTCCCTGCACGCAGACAGTTTTCACCTCCAGTCCCCTTATCACTCTACCTCTCAGCCTCAGGGTTTCTTCTGGAGGTATGGGAACTTGCTTGGCCCTTTGTGTAGGGTAGCCCAGAAGGATCAGTTAAAAAAAAATTTTTTTAAAGTACATTTATTTTTTGAATGAGAGAGTAAGCCGGGGAGGGGTAGAGAGAGAGGGAGGCACAGAATCCGAAGCAGGCTCCAGGCTCTGAGCTGTCAGCACAGAACCCGACTTGGGGCTTGAACTCACAGACTGTGAAATCATGACCTGAACGGAAGTCAGACGCTTAACCAACTGAGCCACGGGCGCCCCCAGAAGGGCCAGTTTAAAACCCCTAGGACTGTGGGAGCCCTTAGATAAATCCCCTAGCAGTGTGTGCTCCGTGCGGTCGCTGGGCTGGCCCCGGTGGGACTGAGCCCTGGGTGCCCACAGAGGCAGCCTGCTGTTGGCCTTATTCACTTCCTTCTCTCACTTTCCATCTCCCTCCTTGTGCTTCCGGGAACATCCTCCAAAATTAACTACCAAGTTCTTGTCCCAGGGTCTGCTTTGGGGAATCCAAATTTAGACAGCAGCACTGGAAGAGAGAAGCAGAAATGGAGAATCTACTTCCAGTGCCGAGAAGCAGTAGACACACTCAGAGATGACCAGATGAGGGCCTGCTGCCTCCTGGGCAATGTTCCAGTCTCCCCAGGCCGACTGGTGGGATGGATGGTTTCCAGTCAGCCAGGTTCCCAGCGTGTCTGGGGGAACCTGAATGACTCTCTGGGCCTTTCAACCTGAAGGCACCTGAGCAGACTTCTCCCCAGGATAGCTGCCATTGTTAAGTGCCTACTGGGTGCCAAGACCTTCACTTGCATTATTTCATATTCTCATGACAGCTTTAAGGGAGGTACTATCCTCTTCTAACAAACAGCACAGTATGGTACTGGCATGGACAGACATGTAGACCACAAGATTTGAATAGAGAACCCGGAAAGAAACCTTCACATATATGGTCAACTGATGTTTTTTTAATGTTTATTTTATTTTTGAGAGAGACAGAGAGACAGAGCACGAGCAGGGGAGGGGCAGAGAGAGGGAGACACAGAATCCAAGCAGGCTCCAGGCTCTGAGCTGTCAGCACAGAGCCCGACGCGGGGCTCGAACTCACAGACCATGAGATCATGACCTGAGTCGAAGTCAGACACTCAACCATTTGAGCCACCCAGGCGTCCCCAGGTCAACTGATTTTTGACAAAAGTACTAAGACCATTCAAAGGGAAAAGGTCCATCTCCTTAGCAAATGGTACTGAGGAAACTGGGTATCCACATGCAAAAGGATGCAGTCCTTCCTCTACCTCATACCATCAACAAAAATGAACTCAAAATTGATCAAAGAGCTAAATCCAAGAGCTAAAACTCCTAGAAGAAGACATACAGGCAAATATTTATGACCTTGGATTTGGCAAAATAGTTTTTTAAATATGACACCAAAAGCACCGGCAACAAAAACAAAATCAGATTTCATCAAAATGGAAAACCTTGGCGCATCCAGGGACATTATCAAGAGTGTGACAAGATAACCCATAGGATGGGAGCAGATTTTTGCAAATCATATGTAAACAGGATAAACATTTAATATCCAGATTATATAAAGAAATCCTAGGATGCATCGTAGAACAAACAACCCAATTAAAAAATGGGCAAAGAACTTGAATGGACACTTCACCAAAGATATACCAGTAGCCAACGAGCACATGAAAATAGGCTCAGCATCATTAGCCATTAGGGAAAAAATGTAAATCAAAGCTAGGATGCAATGCTGCTTCACTCCCTAGGATTTTGTTTAAAGGAAAATGGTAAGTGTTGGTAAGGATGTTGTTATGAATTGAATTGTGTCCCACTTCCTCAATTCATATGCTGACGTCTTAACCCTCAGTGTGACCCTATTTGGGTATAGGCTCTTTAGCAGATAATCAAGGTTAAATGAGGTCACAAAGATGGGGACGAAATCTGATAGGATTGGAGTCCTTATATGAGAAGAAGAGAAACTAGATCTCTCTCTCTTTCTCTCTCTCTCTCTCTCTCTCTCTCTCTCCCAAACCCACATACTGAGGAAATGCCATGAAAAGACAGCCAGAAGATGGCCATCTGCAAGCCAGGGAGAGGGCTGTCACTAGAAATTGAATTTGTTAGGGCGCCTGGCTGGCCCAGTTGGAGGAGCATGCAACTCTTGATCTCAGGGTCATGAGTTTGAGCCCCACGATGGGTGTAGACATTACTTAAAACAAACATACAAACAAATTTAAAAAAAAAAAAAAAGAATTTTCTAGCACTTTGATCTTGGACTTCCCAGCCTCCAGAATTGTGAGAAATACATTTCTGTTAAGTTACCCAGTCTGTGGTATTTTGTTATAGCAGCATGAGCAGAGTAATACAGATGTAGAGAAATTAGAGCCTTGCTAGTGGGAATGTAATATGACATACCCCTTGTGGAAGACGATTTGGCGATTCCTCAAAAAGCTCAACATAGAACTTACCATATGATCCAGCAATTCCATTTCTAGGTATATACCCAAAGAAACTAAAGCAAGTTCTCAAAGAGATATTTGTACATATTTGTACATCATGTTCTTTGTAGCAGTATTCATGATAACCAAAATGTGGGAAAAAACCTAAGCATCCATCAACAGATGAATGCACAGATGAAATGTGGAATATACACACAATGAAATACTATTCAGTCTCAAAAGGAAGGCAATTCTGATACATGCTACAATATGATAAACCTTTAAGACATTGTGTTAAGTAAACTAGGTCAAACACAAAAGGACAAACATTATATAATTCCACTTATATGAGGTTCCTAGAATAGGCAAACTCAGAGAGACAGAAAGTGGAACAGAGGTTACCAGGGGCTGGGGGGAGAGAGCAATGGGGAGTTATTGTTTAATGGGCATAGAGTTTCTAGTTGGGACGATGAGAAAGTTCTGGAAAAGTTGGTGATGGTTAGACAACATAGTGAATGTACTAAATGCCACTAAATTGTACAAGGAAGATGGTAAATCTTATGCTATGTGTACTTCACCACAGTTTTTTAAAATTTGTAAAAAATAAATACAAAAACAACAACAAAAAAATGAGAGACTTAAAACTCAGGAAACGACCCGAGTGTCCTTCTCCAGGTGAAAGAGTAAGCAAAGTGTGGCACATCCATACAATGGAATGGACACGAAGGAGTCCACTATTCATACACAGGAGACCTTGGGCTAATCACAAACACATTATGCTGAGCAAAAGAAGACAGCCTCAGAATATGACACCCTGTATAGACTCCACTGTATAATGTTCTTGAAAAGACTACACTAGAGGGATGGAGAGCAAATCAGTGGTCACCAGGGGTTTGAGGTGAGGAGAGTGTGTTTATAAAGAGATAGCATGAGGGAGGTGTTTTGGGAGACGGAATTATTTTTCATTCCGTGGTGATATATATACTCTCATCTGTATACATGTTGAAATTCAGAGAACTACTCACCAAGATGTTTAAAAAGTCAAGTTCATTTTTGAAAATTTTTTAAATGTTTATTTATTTTTGAAGAAGAGAGAGACAGAGCGTGAGCGGGGGAGGGGCAGAGAAAGAGGGAGACACAGAATCTGAAGTGGGCTCCAGGCTCTGAGCTGTTAGCACAGAGCCCAACACAGGGCTTGAATTCATGGACCATGAGATCATGACCTGAGCCCAGGCGCTCCAAAAAGTCAAGTTCATTGTATGATAATTCAAAATAAAAAATAAATGAGGCACTCAGATAGATGGAGTGACCTGCCCAAGGTCACACAGCTCCTCAGTGATGGGCTGGCGTGTAGACCCAGGTTTACTCGTTCCAAGACTGCCTCGCCTTCACCGGCCCAAGTTGCCTCTCCGAGGGCCAGTGTGAGGGGAGAATGAGATAATGGAGTGAAAGCCCTTTGTAAATAGTTATGGGCTATACAAATGTCAGGCTTCCCAGTTAATCAGGGAACCTAGCTGTTCCTCCAAGCCCCAATTTAATGAACAGCATTTATTATTATTGATCGGCATACTCAATTTTGACCTTCGATATATGAAGAACTGAGGTTCTAAACAACAAAGCAAAGCAAACAAACAAAAAACAACATGTGGTGTCTTCACTCCTTCCCTAAAGGGAAGAGACGAGAGCTATAAAAAGGAATATCTAGCCACAGTTTAAAATAAAAAGGTTGTCAGGGTACCTAAGTGGCTCAGTTGACTGTGTGTCCAACTCTTGATTTTGGCTCAGGTCATGATCCCAGGGTCATGGGATCAAGCCCTGAGTCCAGCTCAGTGCTGAGCATGGAGCCTGTTTAAGATTCTTTCTCTCTCTCTCCCTCTGCCCCTCTCCCTGGCTCATGCTCCCTGCACGGTGGCCAGGCCTCTGCAAGGGATGCGACAAGGTAGAATCATCATCACCAAAGACCAAGGCAGGGTGAGCTGAATCCTCGGAGTGGGGAAGGGGAGGAGCTGGGTGTCCCCTGTCGGGCTAGGGAGGAACACACCAGCTTTGGAGTCAGATGAACCCTGATTCAGATTTTGCCTCTGCCATTCCTTATGATGAGAACTTACAGTCACTTAAGCTCTCTGAGCCTCAGTTTCCTGATCTGTCACAGGGGGCAGTAATAGCACTAACCTCATAGATTCTATTTTTGTGAAGATTAAATAGATGGTAAAGTTCCCATCTATGCCTAGCATATCAGTAAATACTGATACTAATAAACACTAACAATAGTTTCCAAGCTCTTAGACTCATATATAAAAAGATTATACAAAAATAATTCCAAAGTGAATCACAACTATTACAGGGATGAGAAAAAATACTGACCTCTGTACCATCAGTTTAATGTTCTTTCCCAGTGGGCCACCAAATCCTGATCAGACAGTTAGCTTGGTAGGCATGAACAAAATAAAAGCAAGGGCAGTTCATTGGTTCATTCTTTTGTTTATTTATTCCACCAATGAAGGCCCCATGGTAGGTGCTGGAGATGCACGGGCAAACAGGACAGACTAAGGAGCTTTCTTGGAACTTCAGAACCAGGAGGGCAGACAGACTGTAAACAAGTAATCACAGAAGTGGCCAAGACAATTTAGATAAGCCTAAGTGCTATGTAGGCAAAAAAAATCGGTTGATGTATTAGAGTGAACTGGGTGGCCATTTCCATGGGGTGGCCGGGAAACCCTCCTTGGGAAGCTGATATAGTTCAGGCGAGTTCTAAGACTTGAAGAGGGCAGCCATGCAGAGATGTCGGGGGGAGACCCAGGCCACGACCACAGGGTAGGTGCTGACTCCCTCCAGAGTGGCTGGAACTCTGTGAGCACCAGAAGGAACGACATTCTTTTTTTAAAAATTTTTTTCAAAGTTTATTTATGTATTTTGAGGAGAGAGACAGAGCACATGAGTGGGGGATGGACAGAGAGAGAGGAAGAGAGAATCCCAAGTAGGCTCCACAGTGTCAGTGCAGAGCCCAACATGGGGCTCGAACCCATGAACTGTGAGATCATGACCTGAGCCGAGGTCAAGAGCTGGACGTTTAACCTACTGGGCCACCCAGTTCCTTTGGGAATGGCATTTTTAAATGAGGTCGGGCAGGAGGGCAGGGGCCAAGTCACCTAGAGATGAGTCAGCCTGGGTGAGAAGTTTCAATTTTTCTTAAGTACAATGGGACGCCATGGGCAGGTTCTTTAAAGTTAGTTAGATGTTGAAAATATTTAAAATGATCAGGCTAAAATCTCCAAACTGAGGTTAGCTTTGCCAACGGGCTGTGAATAGTCAAAATCTATTTGGCCAAGGCTGCCCCCTCTGCAGAGAGCAGGGGTGGGCACTGCCTACTTGTGCTTCAGTGAGGCTCCAGTTAGGGGTTTCCATGATTAATCCCTTTTAGAAATCAACATATTATTTGTTCAGATATATTAATGCCCTCAATCCCTTTACAGTCCATTCTTGCCTGCCTGGGACCCACTTTTCCTCTCTCTGCCCATCTGAAATCCCAGCTCTGATCTGTTCAGTGTTAATTTCAGTGGGCAATCTAATTTTCTTTATCACCTTTCATGGTATCCCTAGTTATACCATTTTTTTCCTTATCCCTATTTTAGAAGTAAGGAACTCAAGCTCAGAACCTTGTTCAGAGTCACCTCATGTGATGGTAGCAGAGTCGGGATTTTAACCTAAGCTCATTTGATCTCTCACCATAGGAAGACACCCGGCATCAAAAAGGCCTCAGGTCGAAATCTGAATCGCTGTGTAAAAATACACAGATAATGCCAGATACTCAGGAGGACAGGGGCTATAAGGAAGCAAGAGGAGGTGCTTGCAAACTCAGATAAAGCAAGGAGAGAGACAAAGGCTCCAGAGCCTTATAGCTTCTGCCATCTTCATTGCAACACACAGCGGGTGGGTAATGAACGAGCAAGATTGACAATGTAGCACAAGCAGCTAAATATAGTCTCAGGTGCCTCAGAGATGAGCTGGGGTGGGAGTGGAGACAAGGAGCCCCGCAACTGACTTTGTTCAAAAGCAAAGATCTGATGGGCGGAGCAAATAGGCTCCCCGCATCTTTGAGAGCATTATGGAAGTGCTAAATCCTGGGGATAAACCTTCAACACGTTGAGTCACTGGTCTTCATAAATGGAACCTTCCGAGAACTGTAAACAGTTTAGTTGCTTAGGGGGCTCATTTCTTCCTTATTTCAAATCCAAGAGCCAACAACAAGAATACATGAAAACAGCTATAAATGACCCAGCATTTAATCCACCTAACTGAAATCCCATTTTTACATGCGGTATATATATTTTTTTATTTAAAAGTTTTTAAAAAAATTTATTTATTTTCGAGAGAGAGAGAGAGCGCAAGCCGGGGAGGGGCAGAGAGAGAGAGGGAGACACAATATTTTGAAGCTGGCTCCAGGCTCTGAGCTGCCAGCACAGAGCCCGAAACAGGGCTGGCATCCACAAACTGCGAGATCATGTCCTGAGCCAAAGTCGGATGCTCAACCGACTGAGCCACCCAGGCGCCCCTGCATGTTGTACGCATTTTTCTTTTTAATGTTGATTTATTCTTGAGAGAGAGAGAGACAGAACGTGAGCGGTAGAGGGGCATCGAAAGAGAGAGACACACAGAACCCAAAGCAGGCTCCAGGCTCTGAGATGTCAGCACAGAACCCGATACTGGGCTCAAACCCACAAACCGTCAGATCACGACCTGAGGTGAAGTCTGATGTTTGACCACCTGAGCCACCCAGGCGCCCCACATATTGTATATTTTTTTTAAAGATTTTTGCAAGGCCCATGATGATTCAATTTCCTGTTGGCATCATGTAAGAAATGCTTTTCTGTGTTTCTTGGTTTTCACAGTTTTGAAAAATACCATTATTATTATTTATTGTATATATGTATATACACATACATACACACACACACACACGGTAATTATTATACCATTCTTATTAGTGTTAGGTTGTTTCTGTGTCTTTATACCTTTTAAGCAATTGTATTTTCAAGATGTTCTGATGTTCAGTGAGATTTAAACATTAGTGGAATACAAAGAGAAATGGTTGGCTGATGTAACTTCCTTCTTCCACTGTCTTTGCCATGTTCTCCAACAGCTGTGGACGAATGGAGATGCCTTCTGAAGACTCTTGACAATCTAGAAGACCTATGGGACATGAGCTTCATGAAAGAACAGAATCTTCAGATACTCTAGAACTGGGCCCCCCTGAGTTATTCTTTTTTTTTTTTCTTCAATATATGAAGTTTATTGTCAAATTGGTTTCTATACAACACCCAGTGCTCATCCCAAAAGGTGCCCTCCTCGATACCCATCACCCACCCCCCCAACCCCCCATCAACCCCCTGAGTTATTCTTTTATGATACTTTCTACTACTGCAGCTCCCGAATCTTGTAAGTGAGGGGATTAATGAACCCATTTCAACAATCCAGGCCTAGGCTGGCTTAAGGCCAATCTAGGCTCAAGGCCTAGAGAGTGGGGGAAGAGGGAAGAGACTGGATTTATGTGGAGCAAAACTGAAGTCAAAGAGACAAGACATGGCAGCCACACAGATACTGGGGATGAGGGCAAAAGTGGCATTAAAGATGACTTTAAAGTTTCTCACCTGTTTGACTAGATGGTAGTGTCTTTAAGCGAGATAGAGGCAATCCGTCGCAGGAAGAGGAGTTTGGCAAAAAATAGAATGTTTAGTTATCAAGGCATCTCAAAAAAGTTTAGTTCTCCTGTAAGTATAGGATGATAGGTTCTACTTTTGTGTAATGGATAGTTTCACGTCTCAGAATCCAAAACGTAGACACAATTAGTTTGAAAAATTGCTACTCTGAGGTTACTCTGACTAAAGGGGACACTTCGGTGAAAGCAATCGTGCTGTTTCAGACTTCACCATAGAGATCTCAAAATGTTCAGAGAAAAGAGGAAGCCTCCATGATGGGGGCCCGAAAGGGTGGCAGGGGCCTAGTCTGTATTTAGAGGAGCCTGGAGGGGGACCTGCCTCTCAGGGCCAGTTCTGAGGTGAGGGACTAGGAGCTTGACTGGATTGGGTGGGAGATATTCTTGGAAGGAGCACAGAAAGTCAAGCAAGGCCAACTGAAGCTACAACACAGCCCTGGGATCAGTCCAAAGGACTTGTGTGAGGCTGTAAGGAGATGTGCAGAACCAGGATATGCTGCCATGCAGTTATAGGCTGCATGAGGCTCTGTGTACCATGCGGTGAAGGCCCAGTTTAGGGGACGGGACAGCAGGCCTACAAGAAGCCCAGGAAGGTGTTCTAACAGTAGGTCGAAAACTGATCCAAATAGAAAAGAGGGAGCACCTAAATAAAATAATGTCATTACCCAGGGAATCGACTCTCCAGTGGGTTCTGATTTGAAAAGAGCCTGATCAAAACATGGGACATGAACAAGGAATGGAAAAGATAGACAAAGGACTCTCAGAAGACTATTCTTTTGGCTGAGGAAAGGAGTAGAAAATGTCAGATGACATTACAATGAAATGATGAGCTTTTTAGGAATGTTTTAAGAGTGAATAAGGAGGGGCACCTGGGTAGCTCAGTCAGTTAAACGTCCAACTCTTGACTTCGGCTCAGGTCATGATCTCACATCTTCATGGGTTTGAGCCCCACATTGGGCTCTATGATGGCAGCACAGAGCCTTCTTGGGACTCTCTCCCTCTCTCTGCCTTCCCCCACTCATGCTGTCTCTGTCTCTGTCAAAATAAATAAATGAAGTTATTTAAGAAAAGAGTGGACTGGAACAAAAAATTAAAAATAGCACTACCCTAAGACCCAGCAATTGCACTACTAGGTATTTATCCAAGGGATGCAGGGGTGCTGTTTCGAAGGGGCACATGCACCCCCATGTTTATGGCAGCACTATCAACAATAGCCAAAGTATGGAAAGAGCTCAAATGTCCATCGATGGATGAATGGATAAAGAAGATGTGGTATATATACAATGGAGTATTACTCGACAATCAAAAAGAATGAAATCTTGCCATTTGCAACTATGTGGATGGAACTAGAGGGTATTATGCTAAGTGAAATTAGTCAGAGAAACACAAATACCATATGACTTCACTCATATGAGGACTTCAACACACACAACAGATGAACATAAGGGAAGGGAAGCAAAAAAAAATAATATAAAAACAGGGAGGGGGACAAAACATAAGAGACTCTTAAATATGGAGAACAAACAGAGGGTTACTGGAGGGTTTGTGGGAGGGGGGATGGGCTCAATGGGGAAGGGGCATTAAGGAATCTACTCCTGAAATCACTGTTGCACTGTATGTTAATTTGGATGTAAAATTTAAAAAAATTAAAATAAACTTTAAAAAAAGAGTGGATAAGGAAAAGCTGTGGGGATGAGAGGGGATAATATTGAGAGTTGAGAACCAAATTGCTGACTGATTTTTCTAGCACAGCAGACACTGCAAGGATGTTAGAGAGTTCACAGCAACACCAGGCATGATGGGGAGTTGGGCTCAGAAAACAGGCAGCAGCTGGGATCCCAGCCAACATTATGCCACAGAACCAGTTTGGGAAGGTGCTGGCTGTTGAGACCATTCAACACTGGGTGTCATAACCCATTCTGCCACCTGCACTGGGCCCTGGGTGCTGCCGGTGCTGCTGCCCATGGCCGTAATGGATGGCAGGGTGCATGTCTCTAGTGAAGGTTAGGTAACCTCCCTGGTTCCAGCTGCAAGGAAATTGGAGGAGCCAGGAACTGGGAGGTTCAAAGTCTATGATGGGAAATGAATTCTGCTTTCTTCAAGGTGGGGAATTTCTCAACCAGTGGAAGGGGCATCAGACCAAATTAAAGATTCACTTTGGTTTGTAGCCAAGAGACTAACGACAGTATGACCAGTTGGAGGGAACGCAATCATCTTACTTATTTTTTAATTTAATTTTAGAGAGAGAGCACGTGTGAGCGGGAGAGAGGGGCAGAAGGAGAGAGAGAGTCTTAAGCAGGCTGTGCGCTCAGCACGGAGCTCAACACAGGGCTTGATCCCACGACCCCAGGATCATGACCTGAGCCCAAATCAAGAGTCAGACGCTCAACTGACTGAGCCATCCAGGTGCCCCTGCAATCATTTTAGAGAAAAATGAAGAGGACCTAGACTCCATCCGTGGGAGTGGGAATGGAGAAGAGGGTACAGGTTTTAGTGAGAGCACATCTGTGGAATGAATAGTGTTTAATGGTTAATCAGACACGGGGGCAAAGAAGAGGAGAGCATCTAAAATGCTTTTTGAATGACTGTGGCTTCAGGAATTGGATGAGTGGCAATGCCATCAACCGGGAGAGGTCATCCAGGAGGAGGGTTATGTTTTGGGAAAATGGAAGGAAAGTCATCGTTGACCTGTTGAGTTTGAAGTGCCTGTGAGACACACAGCCAGGGATAGACAATGGACACATTTGGATACCACTATCCTAAAGACAGTTAACTGTGCAGTGGTGTGCTGGTAACAAAAGGCTCTCCACGGAAAGGAGGCTCTGATTTGTAGCATTTCCCAATTCCTGTGGTGTAAACACACCCACTATGGCCAATTTCAAACTACCAACATGAGGCTACCAAAAGTGGATCTGGGAAGAGATGCGCACAGGCCGGTCTCAGGAGCCCACTGGAGGGTCTGGCCCGCTATTGTGACTCCAGGTGAGGATGCCGTCTCTCAGACAAAGCAAAACTTCAAGAATGGAATCTTCAGGGCAGACTGAGATAGAGGAGCCCTTCCAAGGCATAGGAGTTGAGAGAAGGAAAACCAAGAGAGAATGGGCACTGCAAGATCAAGCCCACGTCTGAGCCCTGTGGAGCTCTCCAGAATTAAGTTCCATATTCATTCGCTTTCCCAGGATCCTCCGGCTAGACTATGAGCTCTTTGAGGGGAGAGATTTAGTCTAACGCGGCTGTGTCCTCTAGGCTGGCACACAATAGGCACTCAGCAGTAATGTCACTAATATCTCAGGGAAGGTTCGTGTCCACCAGTTTCACGAGGCAACACAAGAATAACGAGATGTCCGTTGCAAGATGTTTTGGCTCAAGGTAGGGAAAAAAACTCCTTAGCAAGTCTTGAAGTAGACACCTCTTGTGTTGTCTGTCTCCCATTCTTCTGGGAACGGCTACCCTCCATTCCGATGGGGGTTCTCAAGGCGGTCACTGTTGTCCACACGAACGTGCCCGTTGGTCCAGGTATGGGCCCCTGACCCAGTTGGGATTTGGGGAATCTGAGCTTGGAGTGAGTCCCTCTTGCGTACGTAGCAGCTGTGGGAGAAGAGGTGGCAGAGTGTCGGCACTGTTTTCCTGCCACAGGAGGGGAGTCCTCGGAGAGGCAGAGAATCCCAGCAGTGCCTCCCTGGTTCCATTCTCAGGTCCAACCGCATCCTTAGCCCTTTCTTCTGTTGTATTACATAGCCTCATACCCGCCAGTAAGTTTCCCTTACCTAAGCAGAAGCTGCATCTCTGTACTCTGCAGCCTAGGGCACTAATTAATACTCAAGCCGATCTCCCCAGATATGTAATGTCATCTGTGTGAAAAGCAAGGTGTTCGCTATTGAAGTATTCACACAGTTTGACCACTTGAAAGGGGTTTAGAAGAGGACGCTTCTGCTGAGGGAGATGGTCCTAAATTAACAGCCAACAGTAGCAGCTACCTCCTTGTGAGTGCTTGCTGTGTGCCTGGTGCTGTTAGCTGAGCAAGGTGGGTTTGATACAGGTTCATTAAGACCTCACAGTTCTTAATAACTAAGCTAGATATTCTTAAACTTAAAAATTTTTTGGGGGGGCGCCTGGGTGGCTCAGTCAGTTAAGCATACGACTTCAACTCAGGTCGTGATCTCATGGTCCGTGGGTTTGAGCCCCATGTTGGGCTCTGTGCTGACAGCTCAGAGCCTGAAGCCTGCTTCAGATTGTGTCTCCCTCTCTCTCTCTCTCCCCTCCCCTGATCATGCTGTGTCAGTCTCTCTCTCTCAAAACTAAGCAATAAACATTAAAAAAGTTTAAAAAAATTTTTTAATGTTTATTCATCTTTGAGAGAGAGAATGAGCGGGGGAGGGGCAGAGAGAGAGACAGAATCTGAAGCAGGCTCCAGGCCCCGATGCGGGGCTTGAACTCATGGAGTGTGAGATCATGACCTGAGCTGAAGTCGGACCTCAACCGACTGAACCACCCAAGCGCCCCTAGATATTCTTAAACTTTTTACTCTAAAGATCCCTAGATGATCTTAAAAATTGAAGACCTCAAAGAATTTTTGTTTTTGTGAGTAAATATCTACATTTACCATAATGGAATGTAAACCAAGAAATTAAAAAGATTAAAAGAACAAAAACCATCACATGTTAACATAAATATTTTTATTAAAAGCCACTATTTTTCAAAACAAAAAAAATTAAAGAGTGGCATGATTTTACACTCTGCATATCTCTTCTATATCTAATAGAAGACAGCTGGATTCTCATGCCTGCTTCTTCATTCAGTGCGTTACTTTGGTTGAAGTTTGTAAGGAAAAGCTGGCCTCATACAGACATGTAGTGGAAAAGGAACTTCATGAATCTCCTGAAAGAGTCCAGGAACCCCCAGGAGTCCTCAGACCCTTGTTTGAGAACCGCTACAGTAAACTCGACTTTCTCAGCTAAAGACTACATGATCACCACTGAATTAGTTTTAGAACTGGCAATTCCTTCATCGCCAAGCCTTTTTTGTTTAATCTCTGCCCAACACGGGGCGTAAACTCATGACCCCAACCAAGATGGAGTTGCATGCTCTACTGACTGAGTCAGTCAGGCGTCCCCATGGCTAAGACATTTTGAACAAATTACAAAAGATGGTGGCGATAGAGGCAACTTGAATTCTCTTTTTCAATTCCATTCTAAGTGACACCAATTTTCAACTTGAGCCTACAAATTATTCTTTCGCCAGCCAAAATTACGTATTAGATTTTTTCAGGTTTATTTTTCTAAACTAAGAAGAGAAAGCAACATGTCACACATGGTCAAAGTTAACATTTGTATAGTGGTTTTACATTTTACAAAGCCTCTCTCTGTGCGCATATGATGCCTTTTAGCCGTTTTCTAAAGGGAAAGGAAGAGCAGAGAGATGACCTACCCAAGGCTGCCATCAGCAAGCGGGCTGTGGATCGGGATCTCTGGTGACCAAGCAGCAGACTCACAGGACAACTCTGCTCTAATGAACAAACATGTCACTTTCAAAAGCTGGCTTTCCAGCCTTTATGTTCACTTTTTTCACATACACAAGAGACAGCATCTATTCTAGAATCCAACTGGATTTTATTTGACATAGAATACAATATGGCTGCAGGAATAGCAAACTGAAAAGACAAAGCAGAAAAGACACAGTTCTATCTAATTTATACTTAAGTAACAGGAGGGCAAGTCATTAAATGAATAACAGAACAGTTGAGCTCGATGGAAGAATTTTCTTTCTAGTGCCCATACCTGAAAGACAAAGTATATCATTTTATTAATTCCTTAGTAATTTCCTGTTTGAGGCTATAAAATCTGCTAAAAACACATGAGGAAATGTGATGAAAACCTTCTCTGCCCCTTTCATTTTGTCCTTTGTAACATTTTACCTACTACCGCCTTCTTTAAAAAAAATTTTTTTTAATGTTTATTATTTATTTTTGAAAGCAAGAGAGACAGAGCACAAGTAGAGGAGGGGTACAGAGAGAGGGAGACATAGAATTCAAAGCAGGATCCAGGCTCTGAGCTGTCAGCACAGGGCCCGACATAGGGCTTGAACCCATGAACCGTGAGATCATGACCTGAGTTGGATGCTTAACCGACTGAGCCACCCGGGTACTCCTACCTACTATCCCTTTCTTAGTGATGGTCCCTCCATGGGACTCACCTATACCCGCCTGACTCTCCCAGTCACCAGATATGCTGGGCAGTATTAGAGAAGCAAGAGGGAAAAGTAGGAGCCGGTGGCTATGAAAGGGAACTGTCCTGTTGGCTCCAGTCAGCGGCTCAGACACCCCTGAGCACTCGGCCTCCCTTCCGCCTGCAGGCTATTTTCACTTCAACTCTGCTAACTCAGGCAAATACAGGGAATAGTCATTGAACAGCCTTCAATTTCAAAATCTATCACCAGGTCCAATTTCCAGCCTGATCACATTCAGAAAGAGAACTGTAGAGAGGTATGGATTTCAGGTAGTTTCTGATTTCCCCAAAAGCCAAAAATTGGCTCTAACAAGATTATAAAAATAAACAGGGCCGGGAAATTTCTTCTACATATAAATGGATTTCTTGAACAAAAATCCTTCCTTGTTGTCTTACTCAATCTTTGTCCTGTTTTTTTTTTCTTTTTATAATGTTTTTTATTCATTTTTAAGAGAGACAGAGACAGAGTGTGAGCAGGGGAGGGGCAGAGAGAGAGGGAGACACAGAATCCAAAGCAGCTCCAGGCTCTGAGCTGTCAGCGTAGAGCCCGATGTGGGGCTTGACCCCACGTACCTTGAAATCATGACCTGAGCAGAAGCTAGATGCTTAACCAACTGAGCCACCCAGGGGCCTCTGTCCTGGTTCTTTCTGAATAGTTAGCCTCTGATTAAAATACTTTGATACATGGGTGGACCCCAGGGCAATGAAATTCTGGGTCATGGCTTCGATCAGCCCAAAGGACTACTAGATCTTTTTTGCATTTCCACAAGAAATCCACTTGAATACTGTCTAGAAAAAAGTTGTGCCAAATTCCATACAGGGTAGAGCTCCAGTGTTTGTTAGTGGACTGTAGAGCAACCCAGAAGTTGTCCATCAGATTAAAGAATGCCGCAACTTGTTCCCTAGGAATTTGTTTTCCCAATGTACCGTTAACTGCGGGATAAAGTGGTGCTGTCAGAGCCCCACATGAGGAATTCTTCACACACAGCCCCCCCTTCTAGGCTCAGTCCTGGGAATATTCCATGGGAAACATGGGACAGTTGTGGTCCAAAACGGAATTTGGAGCCTGCTCCAGGGCAGAGCCAGTTATGAAGGCCTCTTCAGAACGTAGAAAAGTTCCTTGATACATATGACTTCATGGTTTTACACAGAATGCAAGCTCCCTAAGGAGGGGGAAGGACTGTCTCATATGTTTTTACATCTTACACATTATGCATGCTGAATGAAGAACAATGGTAGGAGTTAAACACTGAGTATTTGACAGGTTTCTTAAAAAATGAACATGCATTGGGTAAGAGTTCCAAAATTCTTTACCAAATAAATAGGTCTAAAAGCAAAATATCTGTACCAATAACGGATTTCTAAACATTTAACAAACTAAAGAATCCCAATTTTTGTTTTATAAATCTCATTATATCCTGTTAATCAAAACTCACGTTTAAATAAAAACCCCCTTTCTCATAAAAAATTTGATAAAGGATCAAAAACTCAACAGCAACAAAAAAAGGGCAATTCACAGAAAAAGAGGCATAAAAACATGATGAGTAGCCCAATCTCACTCAAAATTCAGAAAAAGCAACTGAATACTAGTTTTCAACTATCAGACTAGTGAAGGTGGCAAAGTACCATAAGAGAGCATTGACAGGAAACGGAGAAGGGGGCATTCTGTTGCATTGTTTAGAGGGAGCGTCAATTAGAATGCATTCTTGGGAAAGGAAAATCTGACAATATCAAAAATAAAAAATGGGGGGGGTGCTTGGGTGGCTCACTTGGGTAAGCATCAACTTTGGCTCGGGTCATGATCTTACGGTTCGTGAGCTCGAGCCTCACGTTGAACTCTGGCTTTGTGCTGTTAGTGCAGAGCCCGCTTCAGATCTTCTGTTCCCCTCTCTCTGCATCCCCCCCGACCCCAGCTTGCTGTCTCTCTCTCAAAACTAAATGAACATTAAAAAAAATGTTTTTTAAATAAAAAAATAAAAAATAAAGAAGGTACACATTCTTTACCCAGAAAGTCCTCTTTTAGGAACTACTGCTACAAATATACACGCATATATTCACAAAGATTCATGTGTAAGGATGTTCATCCCTACATACTAACAGTGAAAAATTTGAAACCCAAACGTCTATCAACGGGGACTGATTAAATAAATTATGGTACATCAACATAAAAAAATGCAACCATCAGAAAGGATATATGTGGATATAGAAAAACTCTAAAATGTATGAAATGAAAAGGCAAGGTGAATTACTATGTAGGATGCTCATATTTATATTAAAATTATACATGTATATCTACCCGTGTACATGCAAGCATGCGTGTGGATAGTCAGAAGTACTAAGAAGCTGACGGTCACCTGTGAGACTGGGATTAGGAGTCTAAGGTGGGAAACTAATTTTTTCTGGTATGCCCTCTTGACTATTTGAATTTTAAAAAATCTACCATGTCATGTTCTATTTATACAATAATTTAGTCGATATAACCGTAAATACTATATCAGAATTAATCAGCATGAGATAAACCAATGAAACAGGATCGGTGGATGTAATTCTAGCCCAAAGGAAAGACACCTGACATTGGTGAGCCCCTGGATCCTTATTATGGATGTGATTCTGCAAATATTTAATAGTTAGCAGATTCTCCTATATTCTACTTTCACAGACCCTGGGAGCTGGCACACTCTAGGATGCCACCCCTTGGTGCATTTTCCTCACAGATGAGTCCTTGCTTAACCAAAAGTTAGTCTGTAAAACAAGGTATGTTTCATGTGTCCATCTTCTGAGACTATGCGCCCTCCAGCCTGGGGTGAGTCAAAGAAGGGCACGGACCATAAAACCCAGTCTTACAACGTCAAAACAGCCAGAGACACCTACTTTTGGAATTCCCACTCTCTGTTGTCCAACGGACACACCTGCCGTGTTTTGAGCCAGCGAGAGATGCAGTGGAAGTGAAAAGCATGCTGGAAGAAAAGACACATTTTATTAAAAATCATCCTGTGCGGGCTTGGCCATCCACTGATAATACGTCTCAGGGGCACTGGAGTGGTGACACACGGGGCTGGAGAGCAATGGGAGACAACAACGGGAGGCAAAAGGTCAACAACTGCTTACGCCGTGGTCAGGTACAGGCCATGTTCACTGAAACATCTGTTAAAAATGTTGTAACCACTGAAAGAAGAAACTACTTAGGAAGCACGGTACATGGTCTACCGGTATGCTCTCTCCCCTTCCCTTAAGGGAAGGTGGAATGTGGCCTCCTGGTCTTATTTGGCTGTAAGGGAAGGCTTCTACTTTCCTGTACTTTCCTCAGACACAAGCCGGGAGCCCTTGAGCACACGCAGATTTGAAACTTCCCCCTGCGTGGTCCCCAACTGCCCCTCCCCCATCTTGGAGAATGGGGACCCCAGGAGCAGCGTCTTTTTCCTCAGCCTGGGGTAGCACGCTGCCACTGCCACCCACCCAGAGCTGAGACAGGCACTTCCCCAATCTTCCCACACCCAGCTCAACTCTGTTCCAAGGACCTCATTTCCAGATTTGCTCAAAGATGTACTGATATTACAATAGCTCAGTACTCAGGAAGCCTTTAAGGGGTGAGGCATGTCCTTTTAAAAAGGAAAGAGATAGAAAATTAGGGTAAAAGGAAGCATGATGACGGACAAACTGCATACAAGCAGCTAAAGGAGCATCAAATGGTTTATTTCGTGATCGAGGCAAGAAGTAAAACGGCAAGAATACTAAGAAAGCTGGTAACTGACAGAGAGCTACGAGGCGGCTTTCAGGTTTGGGGGAAAGGAACAGCTGCACGCAGTGGGTTAATGACATGTAGACACTAACCACACCACCACTGCCTGGACCTTTGCTCTCCTCCCTCTCCGGGAGCAGAGTGGTAAGACAGCAGCAGCAGGTGTGGTTTCCTCTCGCCTGTGAGGGGCTGGCTCAGGTGGGGGACAGGGGAGTAATGTGGGCACCCTGACAAAATAATGAAAACTTTCACAAACTTGACTTAATAGCAGCCTTGAAATCTGGTCAGCAAGGCTACCAAAACATGCATGGAACTTCAAGAAGAGTCACTGAGTGGATTATTATCACGTGCGTTGTCTTCTGATAAAGACAAGAACAGAATTCAGTAACTAAAAGTGGAACCCACAGCTAGTACGCCATGGATGCTCAACAGGACAAATACTTTCCCAGAGTGAGAGCTTTCACGCGATCCCTTTCGCACCACTCCCTAACCCTCACGCAGCTCTTTGTAAAAAAGAGAAGAAACAAAATTTCTAAAAAGCAGAAGGCGGAGGCATTTTTCTCAATGACCAGGTGGCAGGGACACCTAAGAGTATTCAAGACCCCTCTCTCCATGTCCCCCCTCCCCCATCAGGCATCGGGTCCCTGTGCGCTGCAGCTACCGCAGAAGATGGAGGGAAAGAGGCTGTGTGGCAGGTGACAGCAATCGCTGGACCACCTGGTCCCAACTTTCTTCCTGTTCATGACCTAAGGTCTGCTCATGGGTATGTTTAGCAGTCTTAAAGTACGCTGACCAGTGCTTTACACTTTACAGAAGATGCTAACACGTATCACCTAACTGGAGCCTCAGAGCAATCGGGACAGGTATTATTACCTTCATCGTGCAGACAGGGAAGCGAAACCCAGACAAATCGCGGGACTTGCCAATTCACGGAGCTGGCGAGAAGACCCAGAACTAGAAGCCAGCATTAGTCCGAAGGTTTCTGCCGCACCGTGCCAGCTCTCCCTTATGGCAGGCTCCCTGAGCTAGGCTCTCTGTAGCCAAATTTAAGGGCAACTTCACTCCCTTTTCCTTCCACCAAAAAAATAACATGGCTTTTAGTACATGCCTGAATGTCAGGCAGAGCAAGGAACCAGATTATGTTTTCTTTCTTTATCCCCATAGACAACAAAGGCATCCCCTGGCCACTACAGGCTACTGTGAAACTCCTCAAAGGGCCCTGGCAGAATTCAGAAGGTGCACCTCAAGGCACGGGGCTTGGGGGAGCGGGGAGGGGAGAGCCTCAGCCTGATGGGGAAAAGTACTGATAGCTGCCATCTGCTCAGTAACCACCAACACCCCAAATTTGTATTTATATGTATTTATTCAACAAATACTTATGTCTACTATGTGGCAGAAGAAAATCATTTCATCCTGTTTATAACTCTGTGCCTACATGAGGGAGCCCAGGCTTAGGGATGTCAAATACCTTGCTTGGAAGTCACTTAGCAAGTGAGTCCAGGACAGGGAATGGGGGTCTGACTCCAGAGACTCTTAGGCCTGTGCCATGCTGGGAGCTGAAGTTCCTCTGTCCCCTTGGCACAGGAGGCTCGGACAGGACAATTTTAGCTCCCGTGACTAGGACTATATGGCTCTACAGATGAATTTTTAACACATGCTAGAAATAACATATTTGATGCTGTTATCCTTCACAGCTGTCACACCATGGAAGGCTGTACATTCTGTCCAATGATGCTGGACAAAACATTTCTGGCATGAGCCATGTTAAAACAAAATCCCAACTTAGTACATTTGCCATACTTTAAAACACACGCAGGCCCTTGAATATCAATTTATTCACCAAACTTAGTTCCACAAGGTATCTAGCACTTTAATGAAAAAAAAAAAAATCTGTTCGGAAGGTAAGGATTTCTACCAACAGGAGAATATTCCAAACACTGCCACAGGCTTTGAAGGCAATTCCCAAAGACGAATCCCCAAAGCGCTAACAAAAGTGGGTCCGCTTTATAATTAAGACAATATGGTGCCCCTGCAATAAGTAGTAATTTTTCATCTGTAACAGGTGAATAGTACAAAGATTTAAAATCTTTTTTATTATTTGTATACCTTTTGGGAGAAAGGTGGGCTAGTCATTTTTTTCCTAGTTATTTTCAAGACTGGCAAAGCAGGAAAAGTAGTAATATGTTTACATGCCATGCTGATAGGGAAAGATGTTTCCTTACATTACAGACTCCCCACGCAACAGTGCACTCTTCCGAAGTAGCAGACGCCTGGTTAGCTTGACATTCTATGCCTGCGGGAAGAAGAACGACAGGATCACTGGACCTCAGGAGCAACGACCCTTCAGTCCATAGCAGCCCTCCCTGCACAATTACAAAAGGACATGATTTGGGCGGGGGCGAGGGTGGTACAAACCTGAACAAAATCTCAAGTGGTTAACTAGTTATAATTGTTTTTGAATGAGTACAAAAAAGGGGTGAAGCACAGAAGGCAGAGATGTGACCTAACAGTTTGCTCTGCAATGATTTCCTATCCTTGTTCACAGACTGAGTTATGAAGGAAAAGGCACATTTTAGTTCTCATCATAACCTGACCTGTCCAAATGAAAGTGATTACTCCTAATTTGGGAAATTTAGTAAATTCTTAAAGCTACCTCGTAATTCTGCCTGTTCTGAGAACTGGCATCTTCTCCCTACTCTCGGCAGATGCTGTCTTGCAGGCCCTCACAACAAGAAGGCATAGCTGGGCAACAAGCTTCAGTCCCTAGAGGGGTCAGGCAGACGTGTGAACTGGGACAGAAGCAAAATAAAGGAGAGAGAAGAGGCCTGTGGCAAACTGTAGCATATGCTATGTGAAAGCAGCAAAACTCAAAAGTCTTTAAAACACTGTGAAGCAAAGCAAATCTGTAAGGCCAATGGGTTAGAGATTTGGGGCACACGACTTGGTGATGCTTACTACCTCGGAGGTGATTTTGTCTGGTGACTACATAGAGCAAACTACAGCAAATATACCCAAGTACCAATTTCATAGAAGGGGAAGAGAGGGGAACTGAAATAGAATACAAATCTGAGATCAAGAACTGATGAGTAAAACTCTACTGGGGATAAATATTCAAGGAACAAGAATTACTAATGTATCATTTGCGGTCTCTGAAGGTGGTAACTAAATGGAGTCTCCCATTTGAAGAGTAAAAAGGTTCAGGAAAGACTGTTTAATAGGAGACAATTACTTCAAACTTCCATCGGTGGAAAACAGTAAAACTGTAGGCAAATAATGATGAGATTTGAATGGGTATATTTGGTCTTAGGGGAAGAGATATACCATATGGGTTTTTCTCCACCCTTCAAAAATATGAAAGGCAAAGGATCTAAAATCACAGAACTTCCTCCTGCTATCCACATTCACCCTAAAGAGAGTAACTGGATTTTCCCTTTGATAGGACTGGACAATCTAGGATCTTTGCAGTATATTCAAGGATTTACTGGCCCTGTGACTGCACTACCATATTCAAAAGGAGAGAAAATAAAATCTGATGTTCTTCAAGTTGGATCCTCTCACTTAGATGAGAACAATGTATTATGAAATCAGCTAAATAAGAGGCATAATTATTTAAATAAATAACAACTGTTTCCAAGTACATTATCATGTTTAAATTTCTCCAGGTCAAGGTATTTTTAAGGGACTCTGTCTTTCTATGCCAAGTCCAAAGTACTCTTGGTACTTGAATAAGCAAACAAAACCCATTTCTACAGAGAAAATGGGGAGCAAATACATATGTATTCTTTACCTGACAATTCCTAACAAAGAACAAAAATATATAGGAGGAAGAGGATTGCAATTTAGAATGCCAAATAAGAACGGATATGGCATGGGAAATTACTAAATATGAGTGTAAAATGTTCTCGAATAGGAAATGTTCTGGAGCTGTTGGTGCAGAGTGAGTATAGGAGTTGAGTAGTTCATTTAAACAGGGAAACTGTTTACTGTCAGCCTAGAGCAGACAATCAAGCAGCACATAATAGGTTCCTGTCATACCCCTGCAAAGGCAGAAGCTTATTGCATGTGATACATAAAGCTTAGGGACTTTTAAACTTCAATACAAGAGCATTACCACCAAAGGACTGCTAGGGAAGCAAAGGCTTCATCTTGGACAGATTTCACTTTCAAAACAGGCATGGACATGTGGTTTAGGAAGAGGCTAACTTCTCCCAGCAAAGGCTGGGTCTAAGCCCTTCTGGATGCCCTTTTCATCTGGAACAAAATTACCTGAGGTAATGGAGAAAATAACACCTAGCAGACTGTGTATTTTTAGAACAACCAAGAAACGGAGCAATGTAAAATAAATACAAAGCTGTAAGAGGGCACGCAGTATCAATTTTGACTTAAAAGAGGAAGTCTTCAGACCAAGAATGCTTTATGGAAGAATCCAACCGGGGCACAGCCATAATCACTCTTATTTATTTACAGCTGTATATATAATCATTCATTTAATGCCAGACTTTATTAGAAAATGGCCATTGTTAAATCAAGATTCTTATTTTCAGCTTTAACAAAAAGTCCTTTTACAAGGATCATAATCCATTTATTTTCTAATGGAAGACAAGCCCAGTTGTAGCTACCAGATTACTCTTTAGTGTTTGTAATAAACAAAAGGGTATGTTTCTTAAGGGTAAAGGCTTGATCTCAGTCACTGTTTTTATCTTATCAAAATGCCCAGGATATGAGTATTCACTGAATGAATAAAAGACATGACTTGAAAACAGGGTTCTTCAGTCTAGAGAATAATCTGATGGTTACTAGAGGGGAGGAGAGTGGGAAGATGAGTTAAATAGGTGATGAGGATTGAGGAGTTTACTTGTCATGATGAGCACAGGGTGATGTATAGAACTGTTGAATCACTATATTGTCACCTGAAACTAACAGAACACTGCGTATTAACTAACTGGAATTAAAATAAAAAATTTAAAAATAATTAAAAAAATAATAAACTTCTCAATTAAAAAAAAAAAGACATGACTTAAACACACTTTCATAATTTTTTGTTATAAGAGTTCAATATTCTCAGGCACCTGGCTGACTCAGTTGGTAGAGCATGTGACCCTTAATCTCAGGGTCATGAGTTCAAGACCCACATCAGGTATGGAGCTTACTTAAAAAAAAAAAAAAAAGAGTTTCATATTCTACTGCTTCAGCTAACATTTAAAATAAATGATAAAGCCAGTAGGCATCTAACTGAAGACCTACACTGATCCCTCAAATGTTCCACTCTAAGTCAGAATATCAGTGGCCTTTGTCTGTTGTGGTCCTCCCAAGAAGTACATTCTCTTGCATCCAGAAAGACACAAAATGACTTAAGTATAGAAAAAAAACAAAAAACAAAAGCAGTGTTATTTGAAATCATTAACTATTTATAGAAGAGAGCCCAAAGAAAATAAAATTTGCTTTGGGCACAACTACTTGTGAAAATGCACGGCAACAAAATTGGCAAACATATAATCAAAGACCCCACCCAGACACATTTAAAACTGTGCATGTGTTTCTCCGTGATGGGTTCCTTCTATCTCTATTAAACATCATGGTAGCTGCTATCTGCTGTTGTGTGAGAAGGTAAACAGGGTCAAAACTCAAAGAAACCAAGGGCAATAAACTACCACACATGTTACTTGACTGGTGCTTTCCAAGTTGCAACAATCACACACTATTCCCCTACTTTGTATTTTTATTATTCATAGAGCAAGTATTTAGTGAGAACCTATTATGTACTGGACACTATGCTAGATGCTGCGATTTAGCAGTAAATGATCAAGAACTAACTAAATTAAATAGCTACTACAAAGGAAACTATAGGAGGTGGTTGGAATATTATCAGAACTGTCATAGCCTGTATATATGTAAGTATGGTTAGGAAAACATTTCTGAGCAAGTTTAAGGTGAGATCTAAAGACCAGCTATGGATTAGTTTTGCATTTCCCAATAAAGTAACCGCTAGCCTCATGTGGCTAGTCTGAAATGAGATGTGCTCGAAGTGTAAAATACATTTCAAAGACTTAAGTACCAAAAAAAAAAAAAAGTAAAATAGTTCACTTTAAAATATTACTTACATATTGAAATGAAAATATTCTGGATATAGCAGGATAAATAAGTACAAATCATCGGTTTCTTTTTATTTTAATGTGGGTACCAGAAAATTTTAAATTATGTATGTACTTGGCATTTGCGGCTCATATTTAGACTGGAGACTAACGGGTTAGACAAAGGTAGTGGGGAGAAGAGGGAGAATATTCCAGGCAGAGGGAACAGGATATGTAAGGGCTCTAAAAGAGAGCATGGACACTTCAAGAATGAAAAGTAAACCAGAGAAACTCCCATAGTGAGCAGGAGAGTGGTACGAGATGAAGCTGGAGACGAGGTGAGTGATTTTCAAACTGAGTGCCTATAATTTCAACTGGAGAAAGCTGAAATTTCTTTGCTTGTATCTGATCTCACTAACAGACCATTTTAGCACCTGGATGAAAAAGTAACCTCGGCTGTTCCTGACATGATCAATATTCTCGCTCCTATTACTATAAGGATACTTAGTCCATCAACAGCTATAATCAAATCCACCATGTATTGGCTACTACGTGTGATGGAATCTGTAGGAGATTTAAACAGAATTTCTTTAGTGCAATTAGTTGCCTATTTAGATGTTGGCAGCAATGTTCTCTAAACTTTGGGGCTAACATTGAATTCCTTACTTCTTTGGCTTCTTTCCTTTATAAATCTTGCCAAGCAAAAACTAGCTTTGATAGAATATTTTAGCTCAAAGTTTATTTTCTCCCTTTCACTATTTTTGCCTTTGAGTCTGGGTATGAGATCGGAAATATAGAGGAATAATCTACAGTGCCTCTGTGTCCACAATTCATTCTAAATGTGTGCTTGCCATCTTTAGATTGAGTAGATTTATTCTGAGAGATGAGTATGCCTCCAGGATATCGTTAAATCTACTCTATTTCAAACATACCAATGGACTAGATGCAGAAGACACCAAGTGTTCTGACTGTGCTTTATATCTCCTTGTGAAGAAAAACACCGGTCACATCAAGATAGCCACAATCTCTGTAACCTTCTCAATCTCCTCCCATCCTCCTCCAATTACTTACAAAGATCCATGATGTGGTTCCTGCAGATGGCACAGTTATCAACCACAATATCCCAGGCCCAGAGAGCTACTGCATTCCACTGCAAAGAGAAAAAGGGGGGAACAAGACACTCTCCTTGTAACACAGGCACGCACACTCTTAGGATTGCACACTGCGGCTGCAGTTAACCCCTCTGTGGTCACAAAGACCACCAAACACAAGAGTTTGGGGATATTACATGACTCTTATTCTATCAGAGGGCAACAGCAGGCTACACGTAAGCTCACCCATTCTCCAAAAGGTTGAGTATATGAACACAGAAATTAAGGAGTCATCTTTATTTTTTCCTACAGCTTAAAATAATTTAATCGACAATATCAATGTAAGAGATGAGGAATAATTTTTAAGTGCCTGTTTTAGGTTTAATAAGCCCAAACTCGAATTTCTGTACAGGTTTCTCCTGAAGAGCTCAATTTCTGCATAGATCAGTATCTGCTTTTCAAGGCAACTTTGCAAGCATGAGGAGGGAGGTGAAAGCTAGGAACAGAATGGACTAAGATGATGATTGGATCATAAAATGGGTAATCGTGGGATAAGCTGGATAACTACCCAGTGTCAGTACACAGAACAAGGTCATCACTTAAATCACACAAGATTATTTCACAACGAACTCTAGAATTCACTAGAATTTTGTCTAGGTCCTACCGTTAAATAAACTGATGTTCTCACCGCTTACATGCTCAGACTCATATTTAGTTAAGATAATTCCAATCAAGAGTTTATCTAAAAGCACTATTTAAGTAATTCAGCCTTTTGGCTTCTGCAATTATAAAGATTCCCAAACTCCCTTTTCATCCACTAATTTGGTGCCACTTCCAAAACCTTCAGCTCGTTCAAACCCAATTCTCCGTGTCTAGTTAAACTTCTCCAGCACTTTCCAGCCGACACCTTCAACTTGAAGGGAAAAAAAAAAACCACCCCTATTTCTATTCTTCAATATGGCTGCTGGCTGTAACTGAGCATGCAGTGCCCACAATGAAACACCAAAAAGCACTGGGAGGGGGAATATTGTCAGTGTTCAGCCAGATGTTCCAGGAATAACATCTTCCCTATTTCAGAGTCTTCATTTGAACAGATTTATTTTATATTATGTGGGAATCGGTACTTTTCTCCCCAACTGTTGGCAAACCCACTGTAAGGCATTTCATGCAAAAAGACACGTTCCACGTTTTTGCTTCCCCACTTTCACCCGGTCGTTCGCCACTAGTACTCAACCCTTCCTAAATGACACAACGTTTGGGCTCGCATTTTCTAACAAATTCCACCATGCTTTTTTTTTTTTTTTTTTTTTTTTTTTGGACAGAGGGATTCTGGATTATCACCACAGGACTGGGGCGGCTGTATGACTGACCAACAGACCTCTTAGAAGAACCAAGAGTTGTTAGACTGGCGACACTTTAACTCGGAGGGGGCGAAGGCTAGAGAGAGGGCTAAGGGAGGCCTCGATTAGTCGAGGAACGGTTTGGGGTCCCTCAGAGTCAGAGAGACCCCGAGCTTCGGGAAGGGGCGGGGCAAGGAGATCACCAGCCGGGCTCCTCAGAGGCCTCCAATGCGGTAGGAACTCAGGTCCCGGCTTTCGCCGCACTGCCCCCATCCTCCACCCACCGCATCGCTCCGACTCCCCCTTCTATCCACCCCACCCACTCCTCCCCACCCCTCCACCCCTCCAGTGACAGCTCAGGCGCTTGGCTCCCTTAGCCAAGTCGCAACCCCGAGCATCTCAATAAGCACATCCGTGATTGGTCCCTCAGACTCCAGGCGAAACCAACACTGCCATTGGCAGTGGGCCGCAGTCACGCCGATCAACTCTAAGACCCGCCCCCCAGCTTCCTTTTCTGGTACCCGGTCCCAGGAACGCCCTGCAATGAAGCCCTTTCCTCCGCGCCTTGGTCATCCTCGGGCCTGCCAGCCAGATCCGCGCCTCTCTAGCTTCCCTGAGGAAGGCGCTGGCGAGACCCAACCTTTTTCACTTCAAAGCGCTTCTTGCCCGCGCCGCTGTTGGTGCCGCTCGGGGTATCCACATCCATCGCTGCCGCCATTTTGGAAACACACGGTCTGTCGTCCGGCCACTGCGCCTGCGCATCAGCGCACGCCTGGCTCTCCCCCTCCACCCCCCCTCCCGCCCTGGCGCCTCCTCCCGCACCCCTCCCCTTACTGGCGCGCGAGGGGCGTGTGGGGGCGGAGTATGTGGCCACGCCCCTTAAAGGCGCTGGCGCAGGTCCCTCCCTCCCCTCCCACCCCCCGGCCCCTGCGTCGGCTGTGGAAGAGGCGGTGGCTGGGGCGGGGCCGGGCGGGGTCGAGCCGACGTGCTCGAGAGGGCTAGAAGCGCTCGAGAGACTACCTCTCGTCGTCTTCCCGCGGGAAGCCCCCGGCCACACTCCCTCAGCTGGGGCGGCGGCCGCTTCCTCCGCTTCGGCCGCGACCTGCCGCCCCGGCCCCGCCCCGGCTTCCCCGCCGCCGCAGCGCTCCAGTGCCGGCTGGTGTTCCGCAGCGTTCCGCCGGGGAAGGGTCGAGGGTGGGCGCCCCGCCTTCTGCTGCCGAAACCGGGACCCCGTGGTGTCGCAGGTCCCGGCCCACTTCCGAGCCAGGCCCGACGTGCAGCCTCCCTGGGAGAGCCGGGCCCAGGCACCGTTTGGTTCCTGATTCCAGTTCGGGAAATGCTCAGGCTTCGACGGGGAGACGGGATCTCCCCGAATGACCTGTCCAGGGCCCCACTGTGCAGGCATTCTCCAGTCGTGCCTTAACCTGCCCACCCGAAAAAGGCGGAGGAGGCTTAGGAGCCTGGGAGATGCCATCTCCAGCCTGCCCGAAACGCCAGTCCGTGCTAGAATGGCCTTTGGTTCAAGTACACGGTTTCAACTTCACACACTTGAGCACATCGCTCCCATTCCTCAGTTGGTCATCTAACAATGGGGACTTTTCTCCCTGTTTTCGGTCCTCTTTGGCTTCTTGCACTGTAGTCACAACTGCAGTCGCTGTACGTCTTGAATTGTGTGTGTGTGTGTGTGTGTGTGTGTGTGTGAAGCATTTGACCATTTATTCTTACGGGATCTTCCTTTATAGCCAAAGCACCTGTACTTTACGTCACCTTCCCATTTCTAGACCCAGCCCCTCCTTTTAGAATCTCTAACCATGCGGAGGTACGACTCCGCTAGATCCCTCTTAAATCTTGTATTAGCTTATTTGAAATCTCACATTTTCTCTTAAAAGAAAATTGGAAGGTAATAAAATGTGTTGACTGCATTGCCAAACCGGAAGGACTGTGATTTGTTTCCTTGTCTTAGTCATAAACAGGAACAACAAATCCGTGAAAACCATAGCTTTAGCCAGACTCGGAAAGAGAAAAATTGTGTGAGACCTTAAAACATTATAGGAACCCTACAAAGTTTTTCTTAGCCCAAGTTTTGTTAGAGTGATAATTCCATGTTGAGATTTCTATCATCTAATTTATTGTGTTCTCAACGGCCCCTGCGGAATACGATAAACCCATAGTAAATTAAGGTATTGAGGGCATATTTATCCTTCATTAAACGGATTCATTGAGTATGTACAAGGTTCTTTTATAAATAAGAGAGACATGGTGATGAAGGAGTCAAATTTCTAGTAGGAAAATAATACACAGGTAAATACATTAAAAAAAAAAAACAAACAAAAACCCAGGAAGTGCTATTAGGGAGACAAAACAAGGTCATGAAATTGAGGGGAAACGGAGACAACATTAAATTGGGTGATTAGGAAAGGCCTCTATGAGGAGTGACATTTCAGCTGAAGTCCTTACAAGGGCCTAAAAGATCCTGCATGATCTGTTATCCATTCATTTAATATGTTTTCTTAATAAAAAAAAAAAAGGTACATTTACTAACTCATTGGATTTATTGTTGTGTGTCCTCACCAAGAGAGGGGATTTGTTGTTGTTGTTGTTTTGTTTATTGGTAACAATACAGTGTAGGTAGGGTCAGCATGTGTTGAGAGAACAAATTTGAAGCTTATCAAGCAAGGAGAGTGTGGTAAGAGATGTCAGACAGACGGGCAGAGAGAGAGGCCAGATCACAGGTAGGGATCTTATTTGCAGATGTTATGGGAAGTTGTTGGATGGTTTAAATTAGGGGAAGGGACTAACAGTGACATAGAGACGGTGACGTGGTGACAAAGAGAGTGATAAAAATGGGTCTGTAATGATGTGCAAGAGTCCATTGTTCACATCTTCCCAATTCTGTATTTAGCAATTTCATGTTAGTAGCTTGAAATTGGCCATAATAGTAGTATTTACACCATGGAAATGAGCAAATGCTGCATATCAGGGTTTCCTACTCCCCAATTTGGTTATTAAACATTTACCGCTGGTAGGGGCCAGGTCATGCAGGATTGTTCAGTAGACCTGTGCAAAGGGTTTTGGTCCTTATCCTTAGTGATGGGAAGCCATTGAAGGAATTTAACCAGTGACTCACATGGTCAGATGTGCACTTTTAAAAAGCGCTAGGCAGGGCTTCCACTTCTGGGAAGATGGAGTAGACATGATTTCCCTATTTTTCTCACTTAGGTACACTTGAAATCCCTGAACAGGATATATTTCTTATTTATTTCGTTTTATGAAAAAAAAATTTTGTTGTATAAATTAACCCATTTATCATAGGCTAGCAATGTTTCAAATGGTGGCGCTTCTACTGGTCTTTCAACTCCTCCAGTCCTCTGATGGCTGACTGTACTGTGACAGAAGTGGTGTTGTAGGAAGAGACACCACCCGCTATGGTTTTCATGCAGGAACCGCAATGCCAGATCCCCACGGCTTGTCTTTTCATCTTGGTTTTGCCACAGAAGGAGCAAATGTACTTGGCGTGCTGGCTTATTTCAGTCTTCTTCACCATTTTCCTGAGGGAGGCACCATAATGCGTCCAGTATTTACTGACAGTTCCGACCTTCTTGGTGCGTTCAGCCATGTCGCCCTATGGAAAAAAAATGTTAATGTTTATTTATTTATTTTGTGTGAGAGAGAGAGCGTGAGAGAGCATGCATGAGCAAGTGGAGGAGGGGCAGAGAGATAGGGAGAGAGAGAATCCCAAGCAGTCTCTGCACTGTCAGCACAGAGCCCCATGCTGGGGTTCATCCCAAGAACCATGAGATCATGACCTGAGCCCATATCAAGAGTCAGATGATTAACTGCCTGAGCCACCCAGGAGCCCCCAGGATATTTTATACACACACACACACACACACACACACATTGTTTGTTTGTTTGTTTGTTTGTTTAAATAATAAGACTCCAAGAGATGGAAAGAAGAAGGCAGATCAGTTAGGGACCTCAGGACTTGAGGAATGACATGGTAGTGAGGTTCCCTGGGTTTTCTTCTTACCTCCTCTATCCCATACTTGGAGCTGAAGAATCTGGCAACCAGAAATAACAGTGAGTACAGACAAATAAGAAAGAGGGGCGCCTGGGTGGCTCATTCGGTTAAGTGTCCAACTTCCACTCAGGTCATGTTCTCGTGGTTCATGGGTTTGAGTCCTGCATCAGGCTCTGTGCTGACAGCTCAGAGCCTGGAGCCTGCTTCAGATTCTGTGTCTCCCTCTGTCTCTGCCCCTCCCCTGCTTATGCTCTGCCTCTCTCTCTCTCTCTCTCTCTCTCTCTCAAAAATGAATAAACATTAAAAAAAATTAAAAAACAGAGAAGAAACAAGGCTGTTTTCACTAGCAAAGAGAAAACTTTTAGACAATAACTGCTTTACTCCATTCAAACAACACAGAAAAAATGTGGCCCCATTCCCACCTATGCCAGCAAAGTTGAATGGGCAGCTGGTCTGTACAGCTTGCAGGTTTTTAACCAGGTGCCCCAACACCCATGCTAGTGTGGTGTAGGTCAATTAAGGAGTTGGAACATTCCTCCCTTCTGGCTGATAATGAGTTCCCTTAACCCTGTTGTGTAAGACAGGACCATGACAAGGTCTGGACATCCACTCCAACCCAAGTATTGAGGCAACCCTCCTCTCTCTCCCTGCTGGGCTGGTGTTGGAGGAGGCTAGTCGAGAGTCGGGACTTTCACCATCACTCCATAATGATGAAGGTGCCCTCACTGCAGTGTCAGTGGAGACCATGTAGGGAGCCCCCACCCCCGCCCCTGGGTGTTAAGGGGAACTAAGTGGGGAAACTGGACTTCTACCTCCATCCTCCCCTGCTGCACTGATGTCAAAAAAAGCCAATTAGAGTAGAAAGTTTAAATAAAATCCAGAGTCTCGTAATATAAAGATGTCCAGTTTCAGTTGAAAAATCACTCAACTTACCAAGAACTGCGAGATCTCAAAGTGGATGAAAAGGCTATCAATAGACACCAACACCAAGATGATAGAGGTGTTAGAATTCTCTGACAAAGATTTAAAATCAGCAATGATAAAAAGTTTTCAGCAAGCAATTACAAGCTTTAAACAAGTGGGAAGATAGACTTAACAGAAAACAAACAAAAAAAAAGACCCACATGGAAAGTTTTCAACAGAAAAATGTAATAACTGAAATAAATATCTCAGTGGATGGGTTCAACAACAGAATGAAAATGATGGGGAAAATAATCACTGAGCTGGAAGATAGCACAATGGAAATTACCTAATCTAAACAAGAGAAAAGAAAATGGTCTGAAAAATCAAAACAAAAAGCCCACAAAAACCAAAACCAAATAAACAAAACCCTCCAGAGCCTCAGAGACCTGTGGGACTATCTCAAAAGACTTAATGTTTGTGTCATCAGAAGAAAGGACAAAGAGGGCCAGGCTTAAAAAGTAATTGGTGAAATAATGGCTGAATACTTCTCCTATTTGGCAAGAAACATAAAAGCCTATAGATTCAAGAAAGTGAGTAAACCCTAAACAGGATAAACCCAAAGAAATCCATGCTAAGAAATATCACAATTTAACTTCTGAAAACTAAAAACAAAAAATCTTGAAATCAGCCAGAGAAAATGACAACTTACCTATTGAGGAAAAATAATTTGAATGACAGCATGTTCTTCATCAGAAACCATGGAGTTCGGAAAGAAATAGCAATATAGCTTGAATTACAGGGGGAAAAATAACAACTGTCAACCCAGAATCCTATACCCAATGAAAATATCCTTCAGCAATGAAGGACAATCAAGACATTCCAAGATGAAGGAAAACTAAGAGAGTTTGTCACTGTAGACCTACTTAAAAAAAAAAAAAAATGGATAGAGGAAGTTCTCTAAACAGAAAGGAAACAATAAAACAAGGAACCTGGGACCATTAGGAGGAAGGAAGAACACAGTAAGCAAAACAGGAGTAAATACAATAGGCTTTTCTTAAGTTTTCTAAATCATGCTTGACAGTTTGAGTAAAAGCTATAGTCTTGTGGGGTGTGTGGCTGGCTCAGTTGGTAGAATGTGACACTCTTGATCTCAGGGTCATGAGTTTAAGCCCCATAATGGGCATGCAGCTCACCTAAAAAGTTAACTGGATTTAATAAAACTTAAAAAATATTTTTAAAATATAGTCTTTTGTGGTTCTAAATATATGTGGATAAAATATTTAAGAAAATTATATGGGGTGCCTGGGTAGCTCAGTCAGTTAAGTGTCTGACTATTTATTTATTTTTTATATTTATTTTAGTGTTTATTTATTTTTGAGAGAGACAGAGACAGAGTGAAAGAGGGGGAGGGGCGGAGAGAGAGGGAGACACAGAATCCGAAGCAGGCTCCAGGCTCTGAGCTGTCAGCACAGAGCCCAAAGCAGGGCTCAAACTCATAGACTGCAAGATTATGACCTGAGCCAAAGCTGGATACTTAACCAACTGAGCCACCCAGGTGCCCCATTAAGTGTCTGACTCTTGATCTCAGCTCAGGTCCTGATCTCAGGGTCATGAGTTTAAGCCCCGCTCTGGGCTCTGCACTGGGCATGAAGCCTAAAAAAAAAAAAAAGAAAAAAGAAAAGAAAAGAAAGAAAAAGAAAATTATAAAATGGGAAGAGTAAATGGACATAGAGGGAGGTAAGGTATCTGTACTTCACTTGAATTGGTAAAATGATGACATCAGTGGGCTGTCATAAGTTATGTATATATGATGTAAGACTTAGAATAACCACTTAAAGATATACAAAGAGATACACTCAAAAACAGTATAGATACATAAAAATGGAATTCTAAAAAATGTTTAATCCATAGGAAGGCAGGAAAACAAAAACAGTAATGAAAAACAGAACAAACAGAAAACAAAAAATAAAACAATAGAATTAATTCTTACCATATCAATAATTACATTAAGTGTAAATGATCTGAGAATATCAAGAGAGTTTGCAGAGTGGATTTTTTTTTATTTTTTATTAAAAAAAATTTTTTTTAATGTTTTATTTATTTTTGAGACAGAGAGAGAGACAGAGCATAAGCAGGGGAGGGACAGAGAGAGAGGGAGGCACAGAATCGGACGCAGGCTCCAGGCTCTGAGCTGTCAGCACAGAGCCCAATGCGGGGCTCGAACTCACGAACTGTGAGATCATGACCCGAGCCGAAGTCGGATGCTCAACCAACTGAGCCACCCAGGTGCCCCGCAGAGTGGATTTTAAAACATAGCTTAGTATATGCTGTCTACAATATACTCACTTCAAATGATATAAACAGGGTCCAAGTAAAGGATGGAAAAAGTTTTGCAAACATTAATCAAAGGAAAGAAGGATATATTAATATTAGATAAAGTCGACTTTGATTTTTTTAAATGTTTTATTTTATATTTAAGAGAGAGCGTGAGCAGGGGAGAGGCAGAGAGACAGAGACAGAATCCAAAGCAGGCTCCAAGCTCTGAGCTGTCGGCGCAGAGCCTGATGTGGGGTTTGAACCCACGAGAAGTGAGATCATGACCTGGGCCAAAGTCAGACACTCAACCCACTGAGCCACCCTGGCACCCCTAAAGTAGACTTTGGAGTAAAGAAAATTACCAGAGAGGGGAATGTTACATAATGCTGAAAAAGTGAATCCTCCAAGAAGACATAGCAATCCCAAATGTTTATGCACCAAAAAATGTGCTGCAAAGCATGTGAAGCAAAAGCTGATAGACCTGGAAATAGAAATCAACAAATGTACCATCACAGTTGGAGATTTCAACACCTCTCTCACAACAATGGGTAGAACAACTAGGCAGAAAATCAGCAAGAATATAGAAGAACTCAACAATATTGTCAACCAACAGGATCTAATCAACATTTTATTTATTTTTATTCATATATATAATTTGTCAAGTTAGCTAACTAATCAACATTTTAAAAACATTCCCTCCAGGGGTACTTTGCTGGCTAAGTCAGTGGAGCATGTGATTCTTGATCTCAAGGTCATGAGTTCAAGTGCCATGTTGGGCATGGAGCTTACTTAAAAAATAAATAAATAAAAATAACACAAACATTCCATGCAATAACAGCAGCATACATATTCTTTTAAAAGGGCCGTGGGTGAGGCACCTGGGTGGCTCAGCTTCTTAAGTGTCTGACTCTTGACTTTGGCTCAGGTCATGATCTCACAGTTTGTGAGTTCAAGCCCTGCATCAGGCTCTCTTTGGTCAGTGCAGAGCCCACTTTGGATCCTCTCTTCCCCTCTCTCTCTGCCCCTCTTCCACTTGTTTTCTCTCTCTCTGTCTCCTTCTCTGTCTCTCTCAAAAATAAATGAACATTTAAAAAAATTTTAAAGAATTGAAATCTCAGTGTTTTCTCCAACCAAAATGAAATCTAACTAGAAGTCAATAACAGAAAGATAACAGGAAATTCTCCAAACACCTTGACACTAAACAGCACATTTCTATTATTTTTTTAATCTTTATTTTTGAGAGAAAGAGAGAGAGATGGTGAGAGTGGGGAAGGAACAGAGAGAGAGGGAGACACAGAATCTGAAGCAGACTCCAGGCTTCAAGCTGTCAGCACAGAGCCCGATGCAGGGCTTGAACTCACAAACTACCAGTTCATGACCTGAGCTGAAGTCAGATGCTCAACTGACTGAGCCACCAGATGCCCCTAAACAGCACTTTTCTAAGTAGTCTATAGGTGAAAGATGAAATCTTAAGGGAAATAAAAAAATAATGTTGAACTGAAAGAAAATGAAAACAACATATCAAAATTTGTGGGACCCTAAATCAGGGCTGAAAGGGAAAATTTTGGCACTAAATGTACAGTTTATTATTTTTTAAAAATTTTTACTGCTTATTTTTGAGAAAGAGAGACGGAGTGTGAGTGGGGGAGGGGCAGAGAGAGGGTGACACAGAATCTGAAGCAGGCTCCAGGCTCTGAGCTGTCAGCACAGAACCTAATGCAGGGCTCAAACTCTTGAACCAGGTGATCACGACCTGAGCGGAAGTCGGATACTTAACTGACTGAGCCACCCAGGCGCCCCCTATATGTATGCTTTAGAAAAGAGGAAAAGAGTGACCTAAGTTCCCACTTTGAGAACCTATGGGGGAAAAAAAAACAACAACAAAGCAAGCAGAATGAAAGAAATAATAAAGATACGAGCAGAAATCAATGAAATTGAAAACAGAAAATCAATCAAACAAAAAACTGATCCTTTGAAAAGATTAAAATTGACATGCTTCTGGCAAGACTGACAAAGATAAAAGGGAGAAGATACACATTAGCAATGTCAGGAATGAAACAGGAGATATCACTACATATACTACATGAAAGGATCATAGGGCAATACCACAGACTCTACACAAACTTAACAACTTAGACAAAATAGATCACTTCCTCCAAAAACACAAATTACTACAACTCATCCAATGTAAAATAGATAGTTTGAATATCCGTATAACCAATAAGGCAATTTAATGTATAATTTTAAAGCTTCCAAAAGAGAAATATCCAGGTTCAGATGGTTTCCCTGGAGAATTCTCCACGTGAGTAAAGAAGAATTAAAGCCAGTTCTACACAATCTCTTCCAGAAAATAGAAGAACCCTTTCCAATTCATTTTCTAAAGTCAGTTTTATCCTAATAACAAAAGCAGACAAAGGCAATATAAACAAAGAAAACTACAGACCTATAACTCTCATGAATACAGACACAAAAATTCTTAATAAAATATTAGCAAATAGAATCTAGCAATATATAAAAAAGTATTACTCACCATGCCCAAGTGGCATTTATTCCGGGGATGCAAGTCTGGTTCAATATTTAAAAATCAATCCATGGATGGGGCTCCTGAGTGACTCAGTCAGTTAAGCGTCCAACTCTTGATTTGATTTGGGTCATGATGTCTGGTTCATGAGATAAAGCCCTGAACCCGGCTCTGTGCTGACAGTGTGGAGCCTGCTTGGGATTCTCTCTTTCCCTCTCTCTCTCTCTCTGCCTCTCCCACCCCCCCTCAAAAATAAATATTAAAAAAAAAATCAATCAGGGGCACCTAGGGTGGCTCAGTCGGTTAAGTGTCCGACTTTGGCTCAGATTATGATCTCATGGTTCATGAGTTGGAGCCCCCCATCAAGCTCTCTGCTGTCAGTACAGAGCCTGCTTCAACTCTTCTGTCCCTCTCTCTCTCTCTGCACCCCCCACTGGTTCTCTGTCTCTATCTCTCTCAATATAATAAACTTAAAAAAAAATCATTCAGTGGATTCTGCCATATTATTGGGCTCAAGAAGAAAAATCACACAGTCATATCAATAGATACAGGAAAACATTTGACAAAATTCAACACCCATTTATGATAAAAACTCTCAGAAAAGTAGGAATAGAGAACTTTCTGAACTTGATAAAAAGCTTCTACCAAAAACCTACAGCTAACATTATACTTAATGTTAGCAAAATTCTGAATGCTTTCCTCTTAAAATTGGAAACAAGGCAAGGATGACCTCTTTTATCATTCTTATTGAGTATAACCCTGGAACTTGCAGCCAGTGTAATAAGGCAGTAAAAAAGGCAGTAAAAGGCATACAGCCATACAGAATGAAAACAAAGAAATAAAACCATCCCATTTTTAGATAACATATTTAGAAAATCTAAAAGAATCTTAAAAAAAAAAAACACTTAGAACTACTTTTGTAAGAATAGCAAGGTCACAGGATACAAGATAAACATACAAAAAGTAATTGTTTTGTGTCTACTAGCTACGAACATGTGGCCATAGAAATTTAAAATAATATGCTATTTATAATCATCAAGAAAATTAAATAATTAGATATAAATCTAACAAAACATGTATAGGACTTGTAAGACTAAAATGATACAACACTGGGCACCTGGTTGGCTCAGTCACTTGAGTGTCTGGCTCTTGATTTCAGCTCAGGTTATGATCCTAGGGTCATGGGATTGAGCCCCGCATTGGGCTCCATGCTCAGCACGGAGCCTGCCTAGGATTCTCTCTCTCTCTCTTTTTCTCCCTCCGTCCCTCTCCCCCACTCTCTCTCTTTCTCTCAAAGAAAAAAGAAAGAAAGAAAAAAATGACACAACACTGATGAGAGAAAATCTTTTTAAGTTTTTTTTTTTAAATAAATGGAGAGATAAAACATATTCATGGATTGGGAGGTTCAACATAGAAAAGTTGTCTATTTTCATCAAATTGATATACAGCTTAACACAATTCCTATAAAAGCCCTAGCAGGTTTTTGTAGTTACCATAAAATTATTCTAAAATTTATATGGAGGGGTTCCTGGGTTTCTCAGTCAGTAGAGCATCGGACTGTTGATCTCAAGGTGGGGAGTTTAATCCCCACATTGGGCATGGAGCCTATTTAAAAATAATAAATAAATAAATAAATAAATAAACAAAATTTATATGGAAAGACCAAGGAACTAGAATAGCTAAAACAATTTTGAGACGGAGAAGTACAGTGGAGTCACTTTTTTTGCTTTCAAGACTCACCATAGACCTACAGTAATCAAGACTCTGTGGTAGTGGTGGAGGAACAGACACAGAGATTAATGGACTGAACAGAGAACCTGGGAAAAGACCCGCTCCAACATACCAACTAAATGCTGACAAAGGCACAAAAGCAATTTAATGGAAGAAAGAGCATTTTCAATAAACAGTGCTGGAGCAAATGGACATTCATAGACAAAACAAAACAAGCAACCATTTGAACCATTCTCACACCTTACACAAAAATTAACCTGTATCATGAACTTAGATGTAAAACATAAAACTGTACAACTTTTAGAATAAAACATAGGAGAAAATGTGCGGGGTTTAGGGCCCGTTCTTATGTTTGACCCCAAAGCATGATCCATAAAGGGAACAATCGATAAATGGGACTTCATCAGAATTACAAACTTTTGCTCCATAAAAGATGTTGTTAAGAGGACGAAAAGACAAACTACAGAGTGGGAAAACAGTATTTGCAAACCAAATATCCAACAAAACATAGAAGGAACTCTTAAAACTAAGAACCAAACAATCCAATTGGAAAATAGGCAAAAGACACGAAGAGATATATGTATTTTTTGAATGTTTGTTTATTTTGAAAGAGAGAGATTGCAAGTGGGGGAGGGCAGAGGGAGAGAAAGAGGATCCCAGGTAGGCCCTGCACTGTCAGCACAGAGCCCGAAGTGGGGCTTAATCTCACAAACTATGAGATCATGACCTGAATCCAAAAGCAAGAGTCAGGCGCTTACATCGACTGAAACACCCAGGCACCCCAACAAAGAAATATTTCACCAAAGAGGACATACAGATGGCAAATAAGCACATGAAGAGATAGTCAACGTCATTAACCAATAGATAAATGCAAATCAAATCCACAATGAGTTATCACTATACACCTATCAGAATGGCTAAAATTAAAAACTGTGACAACATGAAATGTTGACAGGAATGCAGAGAAACTAGATCACTCATACACTGCAGGTAGGAATGAACAATGGTACAGCACCCTGCAAAACACTTTGGTAGTATTTTTATTCAATTTTTTTGTCCAAAAGAAAATTTATTACTTATTTATAATAGCCTCTCATGCTTTTAGAATTTCTTGCCAGATGCCTCCGGAGCAGGTGCTTTCTGGGCTGGAGTTTTCTGATCCTTCTGAGCCTTTGGAGGCACCGCCTTCTGGACTTGCAGCTTTCCGGGCAGGAAGCTTCTGGACGGGAGCCTTCTTGCCTGCAGCGGCCATCTTTTTTTTTTTTTTTTTTCCCTGGAATCTTTGCAGCAGCTCCTTTTTTGGGAGAAGCTTTCAGGAGAGCTGCTTTTTGTAGCTTCCTAACTTCAGGCTTGATTATTCCATTCCTCATTTTCTTTGCCTTCATGACTTCATAACGATCAAAATCTGTCATCTTGGCTTTCCTTTCTCTGGCTTCAATCTTCTTGGTCCGTCTTGTGGCTGCCCGTTTTGTATTGATATCTGCCTTCTGCCAGGCTTGTCAGACACACTTACGGAGGGCACTGTGAGGGAACTTGATGATGAAGTCAGGGAGCTGCATGCATTTGAAAGGCATAGCCTGTCTCCTTACCTGAGTGCAAGGTCCATCAACCAAAGCCCTGTTCTGATCAGTAACATCTACAATCATGACCAGCTTCCTGGCACGGGGCCCAGAGTAAACGTAGGCTACCGGGCCAACCTCCGTGAGATGCCTGAACACCACACTGGCAGCGTTCAGTGAGAAGTGGCAGTATCTTTAAAACGTACACACGCAACTACAGTGATTGAGTTCCTGGGCATTTATCCCAGAGATACGAAGACTGCTGTTTACATAAAATCCATACATGGGTTTTAGCAGCTTTATTTATAACAGCCCCAAACTGGAAACATGCAGATGTCCTCCAATGGGTAAATGGTTAAACTGTGGTATATCTATACCACTCAGTAATAAAAAGGAATGGGCTATCGATATACCCAAGTGGCTGAATTTGCAGATAATTATGCTGAATTAAAAAAACCTGGGTGGTTCAGTCAGTTAAGCACCCGACTCTTGATTTTGGCTCAGGTCATGACCTTATGGTTCATGAGTTCAAGCCCTGCATCAGGCTCAGAGCTGACAGTGCAGGGCCTGCTTGGGATTCTCTCTCTCTCCGTCTCTCTCAGCCCATCCCTCTCTCTTTATTTCTCTCAAAATAAATAAATAAGCTTAAAAAATTAAAAAAAATCATACAAGAGTTACTGTAGTACGATTCTATTTAATATTCTTGAAATGACAAAATTATAGAAATGGAGAACAGATTTCTGCTTGCCAGGAGTTAAGGAGGAAAGGAGGTGGGAGAAAAATGGGTGTAGCTATAAAAGGGCAACACGAGGGATCCTTGCAGTGATGGAAATATTTGGGTGTCTGGGCCACATCGATGTCAATATCTTCGTTGTGATACTGTACTATAGTTTTGCAAGATCTTAGCATTGGGGAAAACTGAGTAAAGGGCACATTGGATCTCTTTGTATTATTTCTTATAACTGCAGATGGAATTTACAGTGATCTCAAAATAATAAGATTGATTAAAAGAAAATGCCAGCACCATTTTAAACTACAGACTGCACTGAATAAGGTATTATCTCTGCCTTCAAGGAGCTCATCAGTCTCTCTCATTACGAGCTGAGCACGTAACTGCATTTCTGAAGACATATATGGTGTTCACAGTTTTGGACTTTTCAGCATTCCCCAACCTTGTTTTGGTAGAAATGTTGCCTCATCGTTCCCCTTTCTCCTTCCTTATGGCCCATTGCATGTGACTAGGATCATTTGTATAATGTGTAGTACTGTGTGCAAAATAAAAACGAGTGTGCTTGTTAAAAGAAATTATTAAGAATTTCTAGACACTAATAGCAGAGCGTTACCCCACGTGCTGGGAGAACCCTTCACACTATGTGATGCTGGCCCTACTTGTGATTCTGGTAGTGTTGCCAATCACCATCTCACCTCCCTTGGCAGGAGATGGTCCTAAATATTCCAGGACTGGTCATTCATAATATCTCATTGCCCTGTTACTTCTACTAGAATCCTTACAGGGAAGTCCTATATAATGAAATGGGGCGGGGGTGGGGGTGGGGAAGAAGTCTCTTTTTCCTCTGGGATGAGTTATTTATTGAACAAGTATTTATTGGGTACCCACCACGTGCCAGGCTCTGTGCTACATGTTGGAGATACAACAGTAAGCAAGATGGGTGTAGGGAGCCTTAGGCCTCCTGTAGCTTAGAGTCTACAGGTAGAGGCAGACAAAAGCAATTAATGGTGAATCAGGTGAAATGCAAAATAAAAGAATGAGGAAAAATGCTGTGAGCAAAACAACCAGGGTGGCCAGATATATACAATTCCTAAGGGAAAGTGAAGCTAAGACGTTAAGTAAATTGCCATAAGATCCGAGAGCTGGTTAATGACCAGTAAGATTCTAGCCCAGGTATGTCTGGTACCAACCGCACTAAGCCAGTTTGGATAATTGAAAATTGAAGTCCTTCCTTGAGAAAGGGCGGGAAACAGCATCATGCGGTAAAGATGTTAGGGGCTCAGGATCTGAGTCATAGCTAAATTCAATCTTGACTTGGACGAGTTACTTTAACTTCCATAAATCACGGTGTTCTCATTTCTAAAATGAGGAGTGATCAGAATTATTGCCGCAGAGATTAAATGAAATAACGCCACGGAATGCCTGGCCCAGCACATCACCCCTAGTAAGGGCTCAGTGAGTGTTAAGTTTGCACATCATGGTTTCAAGTCTAAAGAACTGAATTCCAGCCAGAAAATCTACTTAACTACATGAAGTTTGGTAAGTCACAACCTCTGGCAGCCTACTTTCCATGTCTGTAAGATGAACATAATAACGTACCTCACAGGATCACTCTGAGCATCAATGAGATAGTAATGTAAGTGAAAATACTATCCAAATATGGCAATTTTATTATGAAACTCATGGGGTATCTTCTCTGACCAGTGATCTTGACTCCCTTCTCTTTAAAAACAATTTTTTTTCATGTTTATTTATTTATTTTGAGAGAGAGAGAGAGAGCACCAGCAGGGGAGGGGCAGAGAGAGGGAGAGAGAGATTCCCAAGCAGGCTCCATGCTGTCAGCACAGAGCCTAACGTGGAGCTTGAATTCACAAACCATGAGATTATGGCCTGAGCTGAAACCAAGAGTCGGACGCTCAACCGACTGAGCCACCCAGGCGCCCCCTGAGTCCCTTCTCAAATGCAGCTCATGCCTTCCTCCCTGTACTGCCTCTGCAACTCTGTTACAATGTTATATTGCATTATAATGCTTTCCATGCCAGTGTCTTATAGACTAAGAACTCTTCGAGGGCAGGGACTGTTTCCCCTCTTCACCCTGGCACCTAGCTCAGTCGAAGCTCAGCGAAGTTGAATGAGTGACGATGAGTATGGGCCTGGGCCCCAGTGTCTGCAGTACAGGGCACTGGGCGGGAGTACACCTCCCCTTGGCAGTTCATGCATCTGCCCAGCCAGCCCTGAGCTGCCCTCACATATTTCACCCAAAGCAAAATTTCAATTGCAGGCAGGCTTCTTTCTGTTGACGAGTAGTACACATCTGAACTCCCTCTCTCTTTGGCCAGCAGAGATACACAACCATATGCATTATTTAAAACAAAACAGAACAAAACTATAGAGTTCCATGTTGACCCTTTCTATGTTGTTCCCTTTTGCACTGACACGTTTATTTAGGATAATTTTGCTCTAAGTTATGCATTTTGTAGTTATGTAGTGCTTACATGTGTTACTGTGAGATTCTCAAGGCTAAGATTTATTGCAGAGAGAAATGGACACTCTTCACTGTCTTGAAAAAAGAGGGAGGACTTGAGACTCTCTGTCAACTGCATGTTCTCGCACCCACTCAGCTGCTGTCTCCTGGATATGGATCTGGGGTTGCCCACCTTGGCTCTTGACTTTAGCTGTGTCCTCACCTCTTGCCTAATTCCCTCTGGTCAAAGACTACACTTGAGTAGTCATCTTTGGGGAAGTACCGAGAATATCTGTATACTCTCCTCTTGAGCCCAGAATCAACATTTTAATGTTTTATTTATTTATTTATTGAGAGAGAGAGAGAGAGAGAGAGAGAGAGAGAGAGGAAATGGGGGAGAGGCAGACTGAGAGGCGGACAGAGGATCCGAAGCAGGCTCTGCACTGACAGGCTGACAGCAGTGAGCCGGATGTGGGGCTCAACCTCATGAACTGTGATGTGAGATCATGGCCTGAGCTGAAGTCAGATGCTTAACTGACTGAGCCACCCAGGGGCCCCCAGAATCCACATTTTAAAATTAGGGATGATCGTGTCATTCAAAGAGTTTGGGGACAATCTGTATAAGTAATAGATCGGACTGTTTGGGACTAGCTGTCTGGAAATGCAGCTAGACTTTTTACGTTAATTTCTATAAAAATAATTCCCCTCTTTGCTATAATGTGGAATTTTCCTGGAGTGTAATCTTGACATAAAATGATATCATCCCATAAAAAATTCCAAGGTAAAAGGAAGAGAATTGGCAATTGCTTTTTCTTTAGGGTTACAGATGTCACTAACCCTCTTCACGTATATTTTTATACATAAGTAATTGAAGTCACTCAGAAGATGCTGCTTGGATGTATATTAGTTTACCAGAGAGTGTTTTGGCTATCCACAAATGCTTTAGGTGAACATGGTCAAATTGGTTGCTGAGGACCTGAATCAGATCTAAGATGGATTCTAAATGGTTCCAGAACAGCGGGGAAGAAACTGAGAAGGAACTCAGTCAAGAAACTATTTTGTGAGTTTCAGTCCAAGATGGTGACTGAGGAAGACCTTGAACTCACTTCCTCCACGAACACACCAAATCCACGCCTACTTACAGAGCAATTCCTCCTGAAGAAGAAGTGAGGGCTGACTGAACAGCTTCCGCACAGCAAAATATAGAAAGACCACACTGAGAATAGGGAGAGAGACAGGCACACGGTAACGAAGGGAACCCCCACCCTGAACCCTGAGAACCGCCGTGGGGTAGTTCTCTAGTAGAGAGCGACTAAGAGCAGGTTCAAAGCCATGGTTTGAAAAAGCAACTAGAATATAAAGGATTCAGCCCTAGAACCGAGCCACACTTTGGGGAGCTGCTGGACCGCATTCTGGAGTGGGGGTGGGGGTGCGGGTTGGGGGTGCTGGGGAGTGCCGTGGTTCACAATCTCCCTCCACCTTGAGACAGGAGCAGAGCTCCTGCTGCACAGTCTGCAGCTTCAGTGAGCCCTGGACACCCTGGGGCACAGAAAAAAAAAAAAAAGTGGTTTAAAACAGCAACTAGAGGGGCGCCTGGGTGGCTCAGTCGGTTAAGCCTCCGCCTTCGGCTCAGGTCACGATCTCACAGTGGGTGAGTTCAAACCCTGTGTTGGGCTCTGTGCTGACAGCTCAGGGCCTGGAGCCTCCTTCGGATTCTGGGTCTCCCTCTCCCTCTGCCCCTCCCCCATTTGTTCTCTCTCTGTCTCTCTCTCTTTCAAAAATAAATAAACATTAAAAAAAATAAAGCAGCAACTAGAAGAGTATCGTGTGGTTGGCTGAGTCAGTAGAGCATGTGGCCCTTGATCTCAGGGTCATGAGTTCAAGCCCTACGTTGGGCATGGAGCCTATTTAAAAATAATGAGAGTAAAATAAAATAGCAACTAGAATATAAAGGTCCATCCCAAGAACCCTACCAAATGGTGGGGGAGCTGCTGGAACACTCTCTGGGTCAGAGAGGCCGGCAAGTGCTATGGTTTACATCCCCCTCCATTTTGATAGTGTGGGTGGGAGCAGGGTCTGGGTGCCCGAGCCAGCCTACTGCCTCGGTGAGCCCTGGGCTCCTAGCCCACATCGGCCCAACATCCATCCGAGGTGGCCCCGGTGCAGTGCACAGCGGGACGCCCCTGGTCAGTGCCCGCTAGAGCTGCAGGCATCTCACCAAGGTGACAAAGGTGAGAGCACCCCGGAACACTGCACGTCTGCACCACTTCAGCCCCAGCTGACTTGCCTGGGCACTGCTGGAGCAGAGCGCCCTGGGACACCCTGGCCCGTGCTTGCCTCCGCTCTAGCCTCTCCGCCAGGGTGCTCTTATGTGGGGTGTCCTGGGACACTTCAGCCTCAGCTGTCCTCCCAGTGTGCCCACAATGCAGAGAGCCCCAGAACACCTCCAGTCTGTGCCTGCTTTGGCTTCAGCTGTCTTGCCAGTGTGCCCTCTGTGCCAAGAGTCCTGGGACTACCCCGGCCCACACTCCTTCAGCTCTGGCCATCGCACCAGGGCAGCCCCAGCACAGAGTGCCCTGGGACCCCCAGCCCACACCGGCCGCATCTCTAGCCAGCCAGTCAAAGTCACCAGGCATGCAGTGTACACAGGGGATGACCCTACACAAGATCATTCTATTAAGTTTAGGGGAATTAGCTGTTCCACCTGAGTCACAGAAACAAACACAGAAAGTCAAGCAAAATGAGGAGACAGAGGAATATGCTCCAAACCAAAGAATAGGAAAAACCTCAGAAAAAGAACTAAATGAAAAGGAGATCAACAAACTACCTGATAAAGAGTTCAAAGTAATGGTCGTAAAGATGCTCACCAGACTGGAGAGAAGAGGGAAAGAACTTAGTGAGAACTTCAACAAAGAGATAGAAAACATAAAAAAGAATGAATCAGAGCTGAAGAATACAATAACAGGAATGAAAAACATGCTGGAGGGAATCAAGATGCAGACGAACAGATCAACAACCTGGAAGACAGGGTGATGGGAAGCACCCAAGCTGAAGAGCAAAAAGAAAATAGAATTTTAAAAAATGAGAAAAGGCTAAGGCATGTGTTGGACGACATCAGGCGAACAAACACTCGCATTATGGGGGTCCCAGAAGGAGAAGGGAGAGAGAAGGGGGCAGAAAACTTATTTGAAGAAATAACGTGGGGAAGGAAACAGACATCCAGGTTCAGGATGCAGAGAGAGTTCCAAAGAAAGTGAACCCAAGGAGGTCCACACCACAACACATAATAATTATAATGTCAAAGATGAAAGATCAAAATACTGATTCCTCACCTAGAACCATGAAATTGGACGTTCTAAGAGTAGGCATGAAAATCTGCATTAAATACTAAACACTCCATGTGAGCTTATGCTTACTAAAGTTTTTAAAGAGCTACTTGAGGGGCGCCTGGGTGGCTCAGTCGGCTAAGCGGCCGACTTCGGCTCAGGTCATGATCTCGCGGGTCTGTGAGTTCGAGCCCCACGTCGGGCTCTGTGCTGACAGCTCAGAGCCTGGAGCCTGTTTCAGATTCTGTGTCTCCCTCTCTCTGACCCTCCCCCGTTCATGCTCTGTCTCTCTCTGTCTCAAAAATAAATAAACGTTAAAAAAAAATTAAAAAAAAAAGAGCTACTTGATATCAGAATGACAGATTTTACATTCTTCAAGGTTGCTTAAGGCATGTACTGATTTTTAATAACGTGTGTGTATGTGTGTGTGTGTGTGTGTGTGTGTGGTGGAGTAGGGTGTGGGGTAGGAAGAGCGCTAAAGTTTGGTAAGCCTGATGGTTCGGGAATTCATTATGGAAATGACAATTTTTTTGAGGGTGGTGATCGGATAAGGTGACAGAGAGAAGGTATATGAACAGGTACTCGTGATAGATGTCATATGTTTATGGGTGCTTGATGGCTTTGCTTCACTACATAAGTCCCTCCGTGAAATAACCTCTGTTATGGTGATAGTTTTCAAAAACTATTATGAGAAATAAACTAGATAGACAAACATATAATGTAATACATGTATTTACATTTGGCCAATTCCTAAAAGATAAAAATTGGTATTTTTAGGAGTATGGTATTCTTTTAAAGCCCACTTATCTTATAAGTCTTTATTTTGGATAATTTTATCAAGACCAATTGCTCTCAAACCAATATATAACTGATTTAACAAACTGTAACTACCAGGTGAAACAACTTTAATAAACTAGCAGTTTAGCCAATTTCTTAAATTTCTCATTTTCAGTGCACGTTAGTCTTGGAACTTCTCTCTTCATAAAGATGAATACACTTTAAATGTAGATGATATATAGTGAAGGCTTTCTACTCTATTAAAATTTGCCACCCATGTTAAGCTTATCTATTAAAGAGAAGCTGAGCAAAAAAAAGGATCGCAAACATGTGCATCGCCCTCAAAAATGTCTTCGTGCCCTTTGTGATGCCCTCCCTCTCATCCCTCTTCATCCTCCACTTGCTTCCGGGTGGCCACTGAATCTGCTTTGGTCATTGTAGATTAGCTTGAATTTTCCAGAATTTATGTAAATGGAACCATACAGTATATATGTACTCTTGCTTCGGTCTGACTTCTTTCCTTCAGCATAATTACCTTGAGACGTATGCATGCTGCGGCGTTCAGCAATAGTTCATCCATTTTTACCACTGAGTTGTATTCCATTGTATGGTCGTACATTTATACGTTAGTCCCTTCACCTGTCGATGAATGTTCTGATTGTTTCCAGTTTGGAGCTGTTACAAATAAAGCTGTTATGAGCATTCCTGGAAGAAAGGCATTACTTCATTTCCAGTATGACCTTTTGCAAGTTAACCTTTGTAAGGTGTGTTCCATCAAATAGCAACTTGATGTAAAACAATAAAATGGTGGAAAAGCTGTCAATTTTTAGAAGTTAAAGTTTCTTTTTTTGAGAGAGAGAGAGCATGAGTGGAGGAGAGAGAGAGAGAGAGAGAGAGAGAGAGAGAGAGAGAGAGAGAGAATACCAAGCAGGCCCCATGGCCAGCACAGAGCCCCACGCAGGGCTTGATCCCATGACCCTGGGATCATGACTGAGCCGAAATCAAGAGTCAGACGCTCAACCAACTGAGTCACTTCAGCACCCATATATTAAATTTTAGTTAGAATGGTATCAAACTTTGCTATCTTCTTCTGTATTAGGAGATCTTTACATATATACTCTGGTCTTGCATATTAAAAAAAGACATGTGGGTTTTGTTGGAAGAGGGTTTATATACTCACTGTGTAACTTCATCATTTGTGCACTCATAAAATGACAAAATCTGTTGGCCTTCAGATATGTTCCTCACCCTTTTTCTGTTGTTTCATGTCATGGGGTGGGGGCAGGACTGATCTGGAGGTCAGTGTCAGCTGGCTTCTGGCTCAGCCAGTGGGAGACACTGGTGAGAGGGGAGGGGGAGGAGGAGGAAGGAAAGAAGGGTAGAGGGAGGGGTAGAGGGAGCAGAGGGGTAAGGGTGAAAAGGGAGAAGGGGAGAGGAGGAGAGAGAGGGAGGAGGGGAGAAGGAGGGGAAGGGGGAGGAAGGAGAAGGCGAGGGAGGAGACGGGGAGAGGGAGGGGGAGAGGAAGGGGAGAAGAGGGAAGGGTTAAAAGGAAGGGGAGGGGGAGAGGAGAGGGGAGGAGGAAAGGTGGGGGGGAAAGGGAGGGGAAAGAGGAGGGTTAGAAGGGAGGGGTGGGGAAAGGAGTGGGGAGGGGGAGAAAGAAAGGAAGAGGAAGGGAGGGGGAGGGAGAGGGGAGGGGGGAGAGGACAGGTAAAAGAGGCGGGACAGAGGAGGGGGGAGGGGTAGAGGGGAGGAGAGAAGGGAGGGGAGAGGAAGTATTAGAAGACAGGGAATGGGGAGGGGGGACAATGGAGGGGAGGGGGAGGAGAGAAGGGGAGGGAGGGTGAGAAGTGAGAGGAGGGAGGAGTAGAGGGAGAGGTGAAGGAGGGAAGGGAGAGGAGGAGTGGGGGAGGGGCGAGGGGAGGGGAGAGGGGGTGGCCTAGAGGGAGGGAGTTTACTTTCCCTTCCTTTTTGTCCTGTCCAGAGGCATCCCCGGCAGGGGCTGAGTCTGTGATGTCGCCTCACCAGCAGGCAGGCCTTCTGTGGCCCAGCTTCTGCAGCTGACTTGAGAGGGAAGCTTCCAGCCATTGCCAGTCTTTGGGAGGCCTCAGATGCCATTGTCCTGCTCTTGGGGCTCCTATGAGACCAATTCCTGATATTACATTTTCTGTTTTGAATATTTAGAGTAACTTCTATTTTCCTGACTGGATTCCGACGGATATACATGCCCCTCAGACCCTAGAGGCAAAGGGTGATAACGTCTTTCGTCAGCAGCGTTGGTTTCAGAGCAGTAGTCATAGCTTAGCAGTGAACCCCACTGGGTGGCTCATGAGATGCGAGGACAACAGCATAACAAAATAGTACAGTCTAGAGAGGTGGAGTGACACTGAAAAAGACATCCACCTGTGGATTGTCGCAGGCTGAGGAAATGTCTCTGGGGAAGAGGCAGGAGCACCGTTGGGGGCTGGAGTCACCGAGGACACTGAGAGTGAGGGGACCAAGGGCACAGGCAGAAGAGAGTCAGGAGCGGGTGAAGGAGAGAGCCCACAACGAGGTGCTATTTTCCTTGCAAACGTGAAGGGAACATATGGGGCCAATTTTGAGGAGGCAAAGGTACTGAAGTCTGGAAGAGAGTGGAAATGGTTGGGAATGGGCTGTGGGAACCCGCATCTGATCCTGGAGCTAGGGACCGTCTTTGTGAACCTGACCGCCCTCACCTCACTCCATCTGTAAGGGGCTTGGACAAATTCGCTAACCCCCTTTTTACCTCTAAAATTCTGATTCTATGAGAGTGTTTCCGCCCACCAGTTCTGGTTCTGGCTAATGGAGCGGCATAAAATAAAATGTTTTACATGACAGTTTTTCAGATATTCAGAGCTAGCTAGCCATCATGTTCCCCTTACCTTTCTCTACTCCACTCAAAACAGCCCCACTCTTTCAACCGCTTTTTATGACACTATTTCCTGCTAACACTCACCTGGGTATATCTTTTTAAAAATAGGTACCTCAAAATACACACGACACTTCAGACTGATCATCTGATTATTGCAGGGACCAAGGGATTATAAACTCCTGCTATTTGGTGATAGCAATTTAGCATTTTATCAATTCTTATTTTAATTACTTAAGTACCGGTGCCCGCTTTGGCGGCAAGTACACTAAAACCAGAACGATACGGGGAAGATTAGCCTGCCCTTGCAGAGAATGACGTGCAAATTTGCGAAGAGTTTAATTACATAAATACTGTCAAACTCAGTCTGCCTTTGGCTCTCCTCTTCCCCTTGCCCCCATGCTAATATAGTTCTTTTTCTAGTTAAGACTTTTTTTTTATTGTGATAAATATACAATTTACCATTCAAACCTCTTTAAGTGTGCAGTTCAGTGCCTTTAGGTATATTCTCATGGTTGTGCAACCATCACCAGATGGTTCTCCAGTTCTCCAGAACTTTATCATCTTCCCTTACCAGACTCTGTCCCCATTAGACAATCACTCCCCATTCGTCCCTCCCCCAAGACCCAGGCAACCAGCATTCTACTTTCTGTCTCTATGAATTTGACTGCTGTAGGCACTTCATATAAGCAGAATCATACAATATTGGTCCTTTTTAAAATCTGGCTTATTTCACTTAATATAAGTTCTTAAAGGTCCATCCATGTTGTAGCTATGTATGAGAGCTACATTTTTAAAAAGTTGAATATTCCGTTGTGTGTATATGTCGCATTTTGTTTATCCCGTCTTCCGCTGATGGACATTTGGGTTGTTTCCACTGTTTGGCTATTGTGAATGATGCTGCAATGACCATGAGTATACAAATATGTTTGAGTCCCTGCTTTGAGTTCTTTTGAGTACATACTCAGAGGTGGAATTGCTGGGTCAAATGGTAGCTCTGTTTAACTTTTTGAGGAACCACCATACTCTTATAAATACCTTTGTCAAGAGCATATTCTTTCAGGCCTCTGCAGGTGGACCCTATGCCTGCTCTATGTTATGCGATGTCAGGTGCAATTTACTATGCATAGCGATCCCTACTGTAAAATAGAATCATTCGCATGTAATGTATAGCCCACTGCCCAGATTATAATTAGTGCAAGGATTGGCTATAGTTTATTAGAGATTTATTTATTTTTTTTTATTTCAGTAAACTCTACACTCGACGTGGGGCTCAAACTCACGATTCTGAGATCAAGAGTCGCATGTTCTACTGATTGAGCCAGCCAGGAGCCTCTATTAGAGATTTTAATCTGTGACAAGAGTAGACAGCACAGCCAAATACTGAGCGATGAAACATTGAATAACGTTTTCAAGATGACTGGTTTTAAAAACATTTTTGATATATTACTGTAGGCTTCCCAATCTCAACTTTCCTAAGAAAAGATCACATTTAGTAGCGACTAACCAGAACCACGAGGCTTTACAAACTGGTGCGAATCTGGATCAATATTTACATAGTGCTACAAATTCTTATGTCCAAGGTAAGCTCCAGTCAGCACAATTCTAGGTTTTACAACTTTATTTATTTTTAATGTTCACTTACTTTTGAGAGAGTGAGAGACAGAGCACAAGTGGGGGAGGCGCAGAGACAGAAGGAGACGTAGAATCTGAAGCAGGCTCCAGGCTCTGAGCTGTCAGCACAGAACCTGACGTGGGGCTCAAACCCATAAACCATGAGATCATGACCTGAGCCAAAGTTGGATGCTTAACCGGCTGAGCCACCCAAGCGCTCCTAGGTATTACAATTTTAAATACCCTGCGTGATGTGCCTTGAAATCAGTGTGCTGGGAGATACTGATCTCCACTGTCCCCAGGATGGCCAGATGGATGGAACTTGGAGTAGCTAGAGCTCCATTACCGGTCACCTGGTCACTAGGAGTCCTGGACTCACTGAAATCTGGCCAAGGAGGGGTGCCACCACCTGGTCATTCACTTCGGCAGCAGCTGCTGAGTGTGCTATTGCTCATCAAAGACAAGGGGGCCATGGTGTTGCTATAGCATCTGATGTTTCAGGTACCCGCGGTGCTGCTAGCCATGTGAGGAATGGGGGCTGAAGATGGGGCTAAGGGTCCTTGCAGGTATAGCTCGGGACAGCCCGGCTTTCTGCTTCACATACATGGAAAACTTCTGACCTTTGTGGTCAAAGCCATGGGCAGAGTGGTTGTTCTTTCTTTCTTTTTTTTTTTTTTTAAAGTTTATTTATTTATTTTGAAAGAGAGACAGAGAGAATGAGAGGGAGAGGGGCAGAGAGAAAGGGAGACAGAGGATCTAAAGCAGACCCCGTGCTGATGGCAGAGAGCCCGATGTGGGGCTTGAACTGGTAAACTGTGAGATCACGAGCCGAGCTGAAGTTGGATGCTTAACCGACTGAGCCACCCAGGCACCCCCAGGATGACTGTTCTAAAAAAACACATGTACCTTCTGTGAATTATAGCTTCATCATCTTGAAATACTTGATGTGACTGATTTCAGTTTGAAGTCCACGTTATAAGAAATATCACATTTGTCAATGAAAGGAGTTGGAGTCTTTAAATTTAATTTCCTTTGTAAATCATTGAGATTTAATTCAAATACCATAAAATTCCCTTTAAGAGTATACAATTCAAGGTATTTTAGCATGCTCGCAGCTGTGCATCTACCATCACCTTCTAATTCCAGACTATTTCCAACATGTGAAAAAGAAACTCTATTAGCAGTCACTCTCTGTTTCCTTCTACCTCCAGGCCCTCGCAACCGCTAATCCACTTTCTGGCTACATGGATTTGCCTATTCTGGACATTTTATATAAACGAAGTCATGCATTATGTGCCTTTTGAGTCTGGCTTCTTTCACTTAGCATAATGTTTTCGAGATTCAGCTGTGCTGTAGCATGTATCAGTACATTTCTTTTTATGGTCGAATAATATGTCACCGTATGGATATGCTACATCTCATTTATCATCAGTTCAACCATAACTTTCTTTCTTTCTCTTTTCTTTCTTTCTTTCTTTCTTTCTTTCTTTCTTTCTTTCGAGAGAGCATGTGCTAGTGGGGGAGAGTAGCACAGGACGGGTAGAGAGAGAATCTTCGGCAGGTTCCATGCTCAGCGTGGAGCCTGACATGGGACTGGGTCCCACGACCCTGGTATCATGAACTGAGTTGAAATCAAGAGTCAGACCCTCAACTGACTGAGCCTCCAATCATAAATTTTAAACGATTATAAAAATGGTTTTAAATTTTTTGTGACATATTTGTGCACATAAATTTCTTGTATGATGGTGATTATGAAGAATCTGAAGATACTGTCACTATAAAGTCTAGATTAGGAACTGTGTGTAGGATCTCAGACTGTTATCAAAAAAAGTCATGTTCCTACAAGTGACTTAAGTCTTCTATTGACATTTTATTTTATTTTAAATTTTTTTTAATGTTTATTTATTTTTGAGACAGAGAGAGACACAGCATGAGCAGGAAGGGGCAGAGAGAGAGGGAGACACAGAATGTGAAGCAGGCTCCAGGCTCTGAGCTGTCAGCCCAGAGCCCGACGCGGGGCTCAAACTCACGAACTGTGAGATTGTGACCTGAGCCAAAGTCGGACGCTTAACCGACTGAGCCACCCAGGCGCCCCTATTGACATTTTAAAAATCATTTCTTAGAACTGTTATATAAATTTAAAAATTTCTATAAAACTTTGTACATATTATTTTTCTCATCATAATTGTATAAAGGATATAGAATGAATTTTTTTTCTCTAAGTCACATGTATACATTCCTAAGTCCCCTCGTTTATTCCATTGTGCCACACACAAAAAATATTCTTTTAGATTTTATTTTTAATGTTTTATTTTTTTAATTAAAAATTTTTTTACATTTATTTATGTTTGAGACACAGAGAGAGACAGAGTGTGAGTGGGGGAGGGGCAGAGAGAGAGGGAGACACAGAATCCGAAGCAGGCTCCAGGCTCCGAGCTGTCAGCACAGAGCCCGATGTGGGGCCCGAACCCACGAACTGTAAGATCATGACCTGAGCCGAAGTCAGACGTTCAACCGACTGAGCCACCCAGGTGCCCCTATTTTTAATTTTTTAAATGTTTATTTATTTCTGAGAGAGAGAGAGAGAGAAACAGAGTGTGAGCAGGGGAGGGGCAGAGAGACAGGGAGACACAGGATCCGACGCAGTCTCCAGGCTCTGAGCTGTCAGCACAGAGACCAATGTGGGGCTTGAACTCACAAACCATGAGATCATGACCTGAGACAAAGTAGGACACTTAACCGACTGAGCCATCCAGGCGCTCCAGAAAATTTTATTTTTAAGTAATCTCTATACCACATGTGGGATTCAAACTCACAACCCTGAGATCAAGAGTCACATGCCCCACCAGTTGAGCCAGCCAGGGACCCCCTCACAAATATCTTTTTATGTATGCCAGTATGTGAAAAATGTTTGGAGGCACACTTTACAGAAAACCTCAGATTTTATTTAAGGATTAAAAAAAAATTTTTTTTAGAGATTTTAAGTAATCTCTACACCTATCACGGGGCTCAAACTTACAACCCCAAGATCAAGAGTTGTATGCTCTACTGACTGAGCCAGCCAGAAAGCTTCAGATTTTAAAGAGGATTCCTACTAGGAAGAAATGGCCACATTTATGGCTCTTTCTATGGCTGAGAAAGTTCACAAATTTACAACTTTGCACACTGGTATTACTTCCCTACAAAATTCATCCTTCATAAAATGCTCATGGCCAAAGTTTATAGTCTTGAGTGGTACCGGGGCTGTCTGGAGACCTATGGGTCAGTTTTGTGGAGAGTCAACCTTTTCCCCCTGGCTTTCTTGAGGTGTAACTAACCAAATTGTAAGATATTTAAAGTGTACATCATGATGACTTGATATACACATTGTGAAAGGATGTCCCCCATCTGGTTAATTAACACATGTATCAATCAACTCACATATTTATTTCCCCCCCACTTCTTTTGGTGAGAACATTTGTGTTCTACTCTCTCAGCACATTTCTATTACACAATATGGCATTATCAGTTATAGTCACATCAGTTATAGTCTAATGTTATACACTAGATACTTGAGTCAATCCTTTAATTGGCTGGATCTAATCCATTCATTTCCCCCCTATGATAAGATCATCTCAAGTCTAAATCATGATTTTGTGACAGCAGTTAATACTCTGTATATATTTTTAAAATTTTTATTTATTTATTCAGGGGAGGGGCAGAGAGAGAGAGAGAGAGGTAGAGAGAGAGAATCCCACCCAGGTTCCACGCCCAGGACAGGGGCCCGATGCCCAATGTGGGGCTTGATCTTACGACTGTGAGGTAATGACATGAGCCAAAATCAAGAGTCGGACATGTAACTGATTGAACCACCCAGGTGTTCCTAAATTATATATTTTTAAATATGTATTTATTTAAGTAATTTCTACGCCCAATGTGGGGCTTGAACTCACAGCCCTGAGATCAAGAGTCGCACACTCTACTGACTGAGCCAGCCAGGTGTGCCTCTTTATAAGACATTTTGTAAAACAAAACGTTCTCACATTTAAAGCTATAAACTCTAGATGTGAAAATAACACATACACGCCACACACTGTTATATGGTTTATTTTTAAAATGATAGTAATAAATGCTTTTCCCTTGTTGGGAAATGACATACCTATTTTCAGTGGATAGAGCCTTAAAAAGTAACAGCGTTCTGTTCAAACTGAACTTGTATAATTGCACAAAAGTCATACAAAGCATTAAGAAATGCTGACAAAGCCTGCAGCTCTCTCAGATCCTCATTGAGCACACCCCGTAAGGCCTTGATTTCAGTGGGGACCCCTGATCTGAGCAATACTGATGCTCACGCCAAGTTCCTCAGTGACACTTAGGCGGAGGTTAAGAACAGTCAGGACGACCCACATGCTTTGTGACAACGGAATTCTGCTCTCATTAAACATTAGCATTAATGATGCATTCACTTTCTCATTATATTAGGAACATTAAACACTTCAGCTTGAAGTATATTTTCCCAGGCTTAAAATGTAACCCTATCAGCTTAAGTTTTAGGTGACAGATTCCCACCTCAGGAAACTAAAATTAAAAAAAAAAAAAACAAAAAAAAAAAACATCATAAAAACCTCTTCCAAGAGGGTCCTTTATGCTGCCACCACCCTGGGTCCTCACTTATTTTCTAACACTCACACACACACACACACACACACTACATTATTGTTGATCATATGCCAACTGAGGGGTGGCAGACAGGTTCTGACTCAGATCCCAACTTTGTTTTATTGGTAGCGGTTATTGGAAACACAGTGTTCCAAAGGACTCTGAGGTCACCGCTGACCTGGTGGGCAGTCCCCATGCCTTACTTGTGATCTCTCACACAGACATGGGGGCAGGGGAGCCAGCACTCCTGCATCAGATCTGTAATCTTTGTATTATCAAGAAAGCTAAAGGAGGGTGTTGGTTATCTAAGCTCTGAAAAATATAACAGCTCAATTTTCCTATTTTAATGAGTTACAATGTCTTTATCTTGGGTTTTCTTATTTTATGAATCTTTATCTCAAATTAAGATATAATGTCTATGGTAGGATTTTTCCCTTTCTGACCTTGTTACAAAGCTTGGTGAAAAAATAACCAAGTTTTAAAAGAAGACACAAAGAGAACTTTAAGTCATCTCGTGAGGAGTACCTTCCTAATTTGGATATGAGGACTATGGGAAGAGGAGGGTTTCTACTCCAGTATTTCTACTCCTGTGTTTTAAATAAACAGTCTGTTTGTTGAGTAGGAAGAAAAAGAGCAGTTCCTGAGACAAACACACAAAAGGATGTGGCAGAGGCTATCTGGAAGTGCTTCCTTCATTTAGATGGTAGGCATCATCAATGACCCAACCATCTCTCTTCAACTGAGGGAGAAAAATCCTAGTGTAACATTTGAAGGATTTCTGAGAATTAAGGTTTTCATTCGGAGAGGCCGGTGTATGAGACTTCGACATGGAGGAAATGTGGGGCATGTCTGTGGTGTGGCTAAGAGTGTGTGAGATTCTTGCACTGTGCACCACTATCTGCTTAACAAATCCCGAATATATCAGGCGGCCCAGAAACACTAGGCCAGCTCTTGATGGTGCTGACAGTCTGATCCGATGCTTAGCTACTGAAGTTAATCTGGGACTCAACGGACAATATACTTGGGCCAGGGACCAAAAATCACCAGAAGAATTCTGCAACAGCCATTCTGTGGCTCGCGACGGCCGCAGAACTTGACTAGGTTCTAACCAGAAGTCTGTTTCATGTCCAGGTATGACGCTATACATAAAAGTCACTGGGCTTTTACTTAGAAAGTTGAAGACTACTGAAAACGATTTATAGCCAGAAAAGGAAATTCCTTATTTCAGTATTGTAAATGAACAAAGGAAACTCAATCCAAGGAAAGGGTTGTTGGGGCCACAGAAGCCCAGAGGGTGAGAAGTTGTGGATTTATTTTCAGTCCCCTTCTTTTAGAAAGTAGCACAGGGCTGAGAAGTTGGAGGGAGGGGGGAGGACAGGCCCGGGGACGAGACTCCGGCTCTGTGGCCATCCATTCCCACAGCTGCTTAGCAGGGCCAAGCATTCGAGGGTGGGCACTGGCAGGACACCGTGTGTATCACTGATTTATAACATGATCTTTGTCCCCCGATGATGCCGGGTGTCTGCTTTTGGCTGTGTACCTTGGGTTTTCCTGGTAAGACGAGCAAATATCTAACACCGAGCGTTAATCCCCTCGCCTGTTTCTTTCTTAAAATCCCTTGACTTTACGCTCTAACGACCAGCAGGTTCTGTACATCTTGGGCCATATCCAGGTTTAAAGGAGGTGAACACACTAGTTCTAGGACAGAAGCTCCCAAATAAACCACCTGTGACAATCTAGCCCTGTTCATTCTGCAAACTGAGTTCTTGTATGACTGCAGCCAGTGCCGTGTTGAGGGAAATATGACTCCTTCCTACTGCCCTTCCAGGGCTAATATCAGAGAAATGAAAGGATCACAGGATGTTCTTGGTGAACTCTTGGTGAGTTCCGCATTTTGCACTAGAGGAAACTACAGAATTGTAACAGGAGCATCTCTCTGAAACGTGGGTGCCATTCCTCTGACTTCAAGAGGGTTAAGGAGAGGATCTACCTTTTCCCCGGGGCGGCAGCTTCTAGGGTATGCCATAAGGGTCAGTGCACTAAGAATCTATCAAGAAAGCATGGATGCCTGGGATAGGAATCATCTTCAGCCTGAGAACAGATGGACAGAGGTCTAGATCTACAGAAGACACATATATGTTTTTCTTTCTCTTCCATCTCTTCCCTTATCAAGAGTCTAAACATCTTCTAGGCCATAGGCAGCCAAATAGCAAGAAAAACTCAAAACTGTTTTAATAGTTAGTGTTGCTAGAATCTGGATTAGAGCTGAATGGTGGGACTGCAGGACACCAGTGCCCACAAGGGCTCATATGGCTCCAGTAGAGACGTAGGATCTGGAAAAAATGGACAGGAGTTATGGAAGGTATGTACTAGCCACCCACAATCACGGACAGGTGGTTTTTAGTATAGGCAGAGACACTGGTGGTTAGCTCAAAATACAAGCATCATAAACATCTTATGACATTAGGTAGATCTTAGCCAAAGTACAGAAAGGGAAAGACCTGGAGAGAAGGAGAAAAGTTTCTGTATATTTAATTGTGTTAACTGGAATGCATGGAGATATGTAACCACGATTTTTCTTTACATTTAGAAATTCAAACTGCCTTGGTCATTAACTGTACAGAGTTAATGTTACTGAAGTTGTAGTAACATCCAGTTCAAAAATTCAATTTTCCAGATTTCTAGATACTTACAACAAAGAAAGATCACACACAATTACATACATTCATACAGTTGCCACACTCCCAAACAGAACACGTGTATAAATGTGCACACAGAGACACACACACTCAGGACACGCGCACAGATGCGAACAAACACCCCCTTTGAACCTGAGCTGCACGTGGGCTGCAGTGAGGGTCAAGAGGCCCTGCTGCATATCTGTTCTATGTCATTCATTTCTTTGGGACAATCTGCAGAAAGGATGAGAGGTGAGTCCTGAGTCACCACTACATCATCTTCAATCCGTACACCAAGACCACGAAACTTCTCTGGGGCATCTCTGTCATCCTCTGGAATATAAATGCCTGAAAAGTAGAAAAAAGAATGTGCTGTTCATAAATGGCAGTAAGTGGATGATTTGGGATAAGTAAGTTAACCTCTCTGTGTTATAATTCATCTGTAGAACTGGGATCCTAACAGTATCTACCTAGAATTTTGGATATTAACTGAGATAATACACATAAAAGTGTGTGGCACATAATGGTCAATAAATGTTGGCTATCATTACTAGAACTATTACTCTAGTTTTGTGAACCAGACTACAGGCACCACGTGACCGTGATAATAGTGATCATGATTCTGTCATATTCTAGTGGTTCAAGCAGGCCACTAAAGTTACTTTTGAGTATGTTAATATATGCCAGAAACCAGTAGATTATATAAATGCATTCTTTCCCTCCCGAATCATCCCATGGGAAAAGGGGACTTTGCTAAAATAAGGACATAAAGTATTTTAAAATATATGAAAAACACTTATTTTGAGATTATTAGCCTGAACAACCATAAACTAGAAAAACTCAAGTAAGCTCTTTCCAATAAGCCGTAAATATAACTGATGTACACAATGGAGAGTAAGAGAGAAACAGGAAGACTTTAACAGACATTTGGACAATTCTAAGAGTCCCCTTTCTAATCATGAAGTAAGATAAGAACAGGTCTTTTCATATTTAAGAAACTGGAAACTTCCTCCACTATACTCACAGATGCTGCCCTGGGATAAAAAGAAAAAGATCAGCGAAGGAAAATGTATTCAAAGTCTAAGGAAGCACCCATGTACCAACCAGACTATACTGAATAATACATAAGGCATACATAATAGCAACATGTGACTGGGTACTATAAAGTCGGGTCCCAACTATAATTTATATACTTTAGAGATGAAAACACTTGAAATCTATTGTTGAAATACATTTTCTTGACAAAAACAGCATCATTATTTAAAAATCACTCTTGGGGGGCACCTGGGTGGCTCAGCTGGTTAATTAAGTGTCTGACTTTGGCTCAGGTCAAGATTTCACGGCTCATGAGTTTGAGCCCTGTATGGGGCTCTGTGCTGACAGCTCAGAGCCTGAAGCCTGTTTCATATTCTGTGTCTCCAGTTCTCTTTGCCCCTCCCCTGCTCATACTCTGTGTCGCTCAAAAATAAATAAACATTAAAAATTTTTTGGGGGGGCGTCGGGGAGGCTCAGTCAGTTACGCGTCTGTCTTCAGCTCAGGTCATGATTTCATGGTTCGTGGGTTCAAGCCCGGCAATGGGCTCTCCGCTTTCCGCACAGAGCCCGCTTCGGATCCTCTGTCCCCTTCTTTCTCTGCTCCCCCCCCACCTTCTCAAACAACAACAACAAATTTTTTTAAATCACTCTTGGGGTGCCTGGGTGACTCAGTCGGTTGAGCATCTGACTCTTGATTTTGACTCAGGTCATGATCCCAGACTTGTGGGATCAAGCCCCATGGGCTCTGAGCTGAACATGGAGCCTGCTTAAGGTTCTCTCTCTCTCTCTCTCTCTCTCTCTCTCTCTCTCTCTCTCTCCCCCCCCCCCCCTCTAAAAATTAAAAACAAAAAACAAAACCAAAAATCCCTCTTGTAACATCAATCCTTACACTCCACTGTGACCACCACTTTTCTGTGGAATTCTGTCCACTGCCCAGGATCGTTCAAGCCGGGGAGCTTAGATTGCCAGCTTCCTGTCAAACTTGCGAGAAAGGACCTGGACATCAAGAAGCAGAGCAGCTCTCTGAAGGAAAGCACCTGTGGCTTCAGACGCGTGAGCATCCCACCACTAAACAGGAGACGAGTAGAAATTGGCCCCGGGAAAGGCAGAGTCTAAAAAAAGATTTATTTCTTAATATCTACTTATAGAAAGCAGTCTCCATCTGTTGTTTACTGGAGAAGTCAAATGAAACAAATTGTGTGATGTTAAATAGGAAAGCTCAAGGAAAATCTAAAATAAAATTCCCTTCTACACTGAAGAGATCCATTTTCCTGTCTCTCCTAATTTAATTATGTTGGTTCAGGTAAAACTAAGCAACATTTACCTTTCTACCTGACAGTGTCATGTGTCCCACGGGATCAGGGCCTGCACCCGCCCTTACCTGGCTCTACTGTGATTACCATACCAGGCTGTAGAGGGAGGGAACGGGGCATGTCAGGGGTGTCGTGGACATCCATCCCGAGGTAATGGCCAACGTGATGAGGGCAGTATTTTCGAGCAGTCTGGAAAAGATAATCACCACAGTGTTATTAGGGCAATGACCCCTTAAGGGGAAAGCTGGGCATGTATCGATCAGTGAGATATGTGTTAATACCTCCCCCCTGGTTCTGCCACTTAGGTTTAACCTGTCCTCTGGTTAATGCCTAAGAGACCCGATAAACTGCTACCTCTTAAATGCAATTCTGCTGATGGCATTCAAATGCGTCCAAGTTTCCATTCCCACTATTTGATATACTACATACATGCTGACTTGGGTAACCCCAGCAATGACTACAGTAAATGAAACTCTTTTCAGGGTGGAGGGAGGATGATTATGTTAGAATAGTTCTCTTTTCAATGTTCACAAGTCCCTCTCAGAAAGCCTGCTCTGGAGACTGAATATCTCACAGCAACTTGTGGAGTAGGCACAGGACATTAAATTAACACAGTAATTATTAGGCATTTACCGGCTTGGATATTCCTATCTGTTAATTAGATTTGTTGGCTGCAGCAGCAGGAGGAATTTATAGCGTCTTTCCTATTGATAGAAGAAATCCTGGCAGCCTAAACTTGGAGATGAGATGCCTTAATGGTCTGTTTGGTGTGGCCACTTGGCATCTTAATTTACAGCTAAGGTTTTACATTTTTACTGAATATTATTACATTTTGGCTACAGATGAAATTCACCAAAGACGTGGCCCTTGGGGATATTGTTAGTCTCACCAATGTCACAGAAGCAACAAACACCCTCCCCCATGATTTCTACTTTTCAAAATCACCACAAAAGGACTGAGAGTTAACCTTTTATCCTTTTTGTGTCCTTTTCCATTCTGTCTGCATCAGCCTTCATTTTATATTTTCTGCCCACTGAGCTACTTATACAGGATGCAACGATCTAGAATGTGCTGCCATCTTCTGGAAGAAATAAGTACTGACTCCTTTTGTTTTAATCCATGTTCAATCTAAACCTCTTCTAGATGAAGAATCACAAAGACCATTTTTAAATCTAATTAGTTTTCTAGAGGCTGAAACCCAGCAGCACATCAGGTGTTCTTGAGAGCCGAGGTCAAAAGAGGGGCCATACCTTGAAGGCATTATTTTCCTTAATGTTCTTCACAATCCCCAACTCCTTCAGCTTCTGGGCTATCAGTGTCAGCATCAAGCTGTAGATGTTCTCCAAGCTTGTTCCAGGGGAGCAGAGCGTCAGACAATCTCTCTGAATCTCTAGAACAGCTTCATAGAGTTCTGCCTGAGGTGCTGTGAATCTGGGGACAGGAAAACCAAAGAACTCACATTTGGAATAATCTGATATTGCAGGAAGTTTGCTTCCAAGTCTGATTAGGAAAAACTCCAAGGTGCTGATGATGGGGCATTGTTGATACCTAATCAGTATCAATATATCAGTACTGACAGGACCTTAATTGTGACCTAGACACTCAACAGGAAGAACAATAACTCTTCAAGCTGGGGCAGCGACAGCCTCTCCTGTAAACGATCAGCAGATATACATGAGGTGAGGCTAGCAGATAAAGTCAGCCATGAACGCATCTGGAGGGTCAGACCAGCCTCAACTTGATCCTTTCCATTTTTTTTTTTTTACCACTTTAAACACACACACACACACACACACACACACACACACACACACACACACACAAAGGGTGCTTGGGTGGCTCAGTTGGCTAAGTAAGCATCTCTGACTCTTGGTTTTGGCTCAGGTTATGATCTCACAGTTCCTGAGTTCGAGCCCCAGGTTGGGCTCATGTGCTGTTGGTGTGGAACCTGCTTAGGATTCTCTCTCTCCCTCTTTCTCTGCTTCTCCTCCACTCTCACCATGTGCTCTCTCTCTCTCTCAAAATAAATGAACATTTAAAAAGCAAAAGAAAACAAAGCCTAGGAATCCACTTCTTGTAGGTAAAACCTATGTCATGAGATAAACTAGTAGATACTCTGGATACTAGGTATCCTTAGAATAATAATTTCTTTAGCAATCATGGAGAAAAACGAGAAAAAATTAAGCTGGTGCGGTGTATGATATGTATTTTCTACACTGCTGATGGGGAGTGTAAATTAGTATAGCCGATTAAGTCAAAGGTTTTAATAAAAATATTCATAAAATTTGAGCTTATATTCTGTGCTAAGAATCCATCCTAAGAAAATATTTGACAAAAAACAAATAACCCGTGAAGAAATGGACAGAAAACACAAATAGACACTTCTCTAAAGAAGACATCCGGATGGCCAACAGGCACATGAAAGGATGCTCAACGTCGCTCCTCCTCAGGGAAATACAAATCAAAACCACACTCAGATATCACCTCACACCAGTCAGAGTGGCCAAAATGAACAAATCAGGAGACTATAGATGCTGGGGAGGATGTGGAGAAACGGCAACCCTCTTGCACTGTTGGTGGGAATGCAAATTGGTGCAGCCACTCTGGAAAACAGTGTGGAGGTTCCTCAAAAAATTAAAAATAGACCTACCCTATGACCCAGCAGTAGCACTGCTAGGAATTTACCCAAGGGATACAGGAGTACTGATGCATAGGGGCACTTGTACCCCGATGTTTATAGCAGCATTCTCAACAATAGCCAAATTATGGAAAGAGCCTAAATGTCCATCAACTGATGAATGGATAAAGAAATTGTGGTTTATATGCACAATGGAGTACTACGTGGCAATGAGAAAGAATGAAATATGGCCATTTGTAGCAACATGGATGGAACTGGAGAGTGTGATGCTAAGTGAAATAAGCCATACAGAGAAAGACAGATACCATATGGTTTCACTCTTATGTGGATCCTGAGAAACTTAACAGAAACCCATGGGGGAGGGGAAGGAAAAAAAAAAAAAGAGGTTAGAGTGGGAGAGAGCCAAAGCATAAGAGACTCTTAAAAACTGAGAACAAACTGAGGGTGGATGGGGGGTGGGAGGGAGGGGAGGGTGAGTGATGGGTATTGAGGAGCGTACCTTTTGGGATGAGCACTGGGTGTTGTATGGAAACCAATTTGACAATAAATTTCATATATTGAAAAAAAAGAGAAAATATTTGAAATTCAAAGAAAGCTGAGTATATAAAAATGTTCACTGTAGATAAACTTTAAATGTCCCCTAATAAGAATGGTTAAATATAACAATATAATGAGTATAATGAACATCTACATACCAAATCCAAGTTCGGCCATGAGCAACATGTTATATTTGTATCACTATGAGGCTGCCCACACTCCAACCCCCGCAGTATTTCTAAAGAGTTTTTAATAGTTCTTATTTATTTATTTGTTTGTTTATTTTACTTATTTTTGAGAGAGAGAGAGAGAGAGAGAGAGAGAGAGAGAGAAAGCGTGAAGGATGCACCCATGTACAAGTAGGGGAGGGGCAAAGACAGAATCCAAAGGAGGCTCTAATTGACGCAGGGCTTGAACTCACGAACCCCGAGATCATGACTGGAGCCAAACAAAACCAAGAGTCAGATGCTTAACAAACTGAGCCACCAGGTGCCCCTTAATAGTTCTTTTTTTAAAAGTTTATTTATTTTGAAAGAGACAGAACAAGCAGGGGAGGAGCAGAGAGAGAGAGAGAGAGAGAGAGAGAGAGAGAGGGAGAGAATCTCAAGCAGGGTTCACACTGCCAGCACAGAGCCTGACATAGGCCTGGAACCCACAAACAGTGAGATCACGACCTGAGTCGAAATCAAGAGTTGGACTGAGCCACCCAGGTGCCCCATTAATAGTTCTATTTTTAGTGTAAATTTTATATACACTAAAATACATAAATCTGAGCTGTACAAGTTGGACAAATGTCAATACAATCAAGGTGGTCAATAATGTAATTCACATCTACAAGTTGTGTTTCACCACACTTGGGAAGATTTTGGCCATTATTTCTTCAAAGGTTTTTTCTGACGCATTCGCTCTTCAATTTCTGGGGCTCTAATTAGATGTATGTTAGATGGCTTGAAAATATCTCATAGGTCTCTGAGGTTTTGTTCATTCTTCTACAGTTTATTTCTGTTCTTCAGACTGGATAATTTCTATTTCTCTTCAAGTTCACTTGACTTCTGCCTCCAATTGGACTGTAAAGTCCACCTAGTGAATTATCCATTTCAGCTACTGTACTTTTCGGCTTTAGAATTTATTTAGTTTTTGAAAAAAATCTTTTTATTGTAAACAGAACAGAGGCACAGAAAGCCAAACAAACCAAATATAAATACCTTAAGAAATTAGTGTAAGGTTGACCAGTCAGATAAAAGGTGGAACTTGGCCAACTGTCACAGAAGTCCCTTCTATGTGCCTCATAACTATTACAATTCTCCCAGCATGTAACCATTACTCTAACTTTTCCAGTTATCATTTCCTTGTAGTTTTTCATTTGCATGTACATGTTTATCATTTTTACTGATATAGTTTCTAGATCATAAAATTCACCCACTTTAAAAAGTTTACAGTTCCGTGGTTTTTAGCATTTTCACAAAGTTGTGCAACCATCATCACTATCTAATTCCAGAGCATTTTCATGCCCCCTCCCCCTTCTTGTATCCATTAACAGTCACTTTCCATTCCTTGTATTTAAAAAACTATTTTATAACCCAAATGTGCATCCCAGGATAATTATCTTCCTGCTTATTTAAAATAAATTTGATTTGTCTCTTGAATCTCTTTTAGTCAACAGGTTCCTTTCTCTTTTTTTTAATGTTTATTTATTTTTTGAGAGACAGAGGGAGACAGAGTGTGAGCAGGGGAGGGATAGAGAGAGAGGGAGTTACAGAATCCGAAGCAGGCTCCAAGCTCTGAGCTGCCAGCACAGAGTCCAATGTGGAGTTCAAACTCACAAACTGTGAAATCACGACCTGAGCCAAAGTTGGACGCTTAACCGACTGAGCCACACAGGCACCCCAACAGGTTCTTTTTTCTAGCCTTTTTTATTCCCTCGTAAATTATGTGTTAAAGAATCCAGGCTGTTTGAAATACAGGGTTTGTCACAGTCTGAATTTTGCTAATTGTATTCACAGAATGAATGCCTGTGTTTCTCCAAACTTCTTATGTTGAAGCCCTACCCATTAGTGTGGCTGTATTTGGAGATGAGGCCTCTAAAGGAAGTAACTAAGGTAACATGAAGTCATAAAAGCGGGGCCCTGCTCTGACAGAATTAGTGTTCTTATAAGAAGAGACACCACAGAGCTTGCTTTCTCTTACTTTCTCTCTTTGTGTAAAAGAGGTCATGTGAGCATACAGCAAGATGGCGGCTGCTTACAAGCCAGGAGAAGAGGCCTCAGGAGGAAACCTACCTTGCTAGCACCTTGATCTTGGACTTCCCAGCTTTCAGAACTGTGAGAAACAAATTTTTGTGGTCTAAGCCACTAAGTCTGTTGTATTTTGTTACGGCAACTCGAGCTAACATACATATCCTCTCAGCGCAGTTCAACATATTCCTTTGTCTTTTTTATTTGTTACAAATTGGCAGTTGGACCCCAAGAATGAATCAGACTCAGGTTCAGTCTCTTTGGTAAGACTGGCTATATGTAGTACTTGGCAAAATCGTAGGAGGCACATAATATCTGATTATCTCTTTTTGTGATCTTAGCAGTCACTGATCCTTAGTACTTATATCTATACATTAATGGGTGTTGCAAAATGGTAATAATTTTAATTCTCTATTTTTCATTCACTTCATGTAATTTTTTAAATGTTTATATTTAAAAGAGAGAGCGCGGGGTGCCTGGGTGGCTCAGTCGGTTAAGTGTCCGACTTCGGTTCAGGTCATGATCTCACGGTCCGTGAGTTCGAGCCCCGCATCGGGCTCTGTGCTGACAGCTCAGAGCCTGGAGCCCGTTTCAGATTCTGTGTCTCCCTCTCTCTCTGCCCCTCCCCTGTTCATGCTCTGTCTCTCTCTGTCTCAAAAATAAATAAATAAACGTTAAAAAAAAATTAAAAAAATAAAAGAGCGCAAGCAGGGGAGGTGCAGAGAGAGAGGATCTGAAGCAGGTTCTGTGCTGACAGCAGCGAGCCTGATGCGAGGCTTGAATCACGAACCTTATGACCTGAGCTGAAGTAGGAAGCTTAACCGAGTCACCCAGGCGCCCCTGAGTGCATATTGATATTTCAATTAAAATTTGAGACCACAGAATTTTTATGTAACCTCTCTGTATTTCATTTGCCTTCTTTCTTCTGGGTTCTTGAGGACACAAGGAGGACAGAATTAAAATCATCTTTTACTCTTTTGTTTTATATTTCTTTGTTTTTTATTAACTTTGTATGAGATTAACCAAGATACTTTTTTTATTGCTTACTTTATGTGAAATTAATTTTCCTGAACTTCTGAATGAGGCAGAATTTAGGAAAGATTTTTTAGCCTCACAGAGCTTTTTCTTGTTTTGGTGCAGTGGTAAACAATATGGTAGCTTGCTTTCAATTCCTCTCCCACTCACTCCTTTCCCTTGTCCCTAACTTGCTCAATTTCGATTCTACTTCCAGCAGTTTCTCCTCAGTATGAGAAGGGAGCACAGCACCCTCAAACTTCCTTGGGCCTTTGGAGTGACAAATCTTTCCCATTTCAGTTTCTGTTCTCGAATTGGTCATCATCCTTTCCAGTGAAAAGCTATTGGTTATTTGGGAGTTCCTTTGTTCTCAAGCACTTCGGACAGCTTCTTCCACTACTGTTGTTTCCTTCTTTTTCCTTCCACACAGATAGTGATACCAGCCAGGTCTTGTGGTTGTATAGAGTGTGTTCATAACTGTTTGTGCTTTTAGGCTGAAGTGATACCCTATCACCCAGTGTTTGGTTTTGCTACCTAGTTGCTCTACTGTTATTTGACAATTTGGAGAGACAGAAAAACTATGCTTTTGTTGCCATCTCCCCAGAATCCTTGGTTCTTATTTCTTAGTTTCTTATTTCTTACTGAAACTCTCAATCTGTTCACTCACTATATTTATATTTGTTCCTTTAACTCTTTGAACATATCTATAATAGCTGCTTTAAAGTTCTTGTCTGCTCATTGAAATTTTAGGGTTATTCAAGATCTGCTTTTATTGGCTGTATTTTTCTCAACTAAGGCTATTTTGATTCTTTTCCTGATTCTTCTCATGTCTAGTGATTTTTTTTTAACGGATTACTGGAATTACTTTTGTAATCAGAAAATAAAAACTTCAAATTTATTTACTTTATTTTACTTTTAAATGTTTATTTTTGAGAGAGTATGAGCAGGGGAGAGGCGGGTGGGGGGGAGGGTGGACAGAGGATCTGAAACAGGCTCTGTGCTGACAGCAGTGAGCCCAATGCAGGGCTTGAACTCATGAACCATGAGATTATGACTGAGCCAAAGTTGGACACTCAATAGACTGAGCCACCCAGTCTATTTATTTAATTTTAAGTTAATTAATTAATTTTTTATTTTTTAAAAAACGTTTATTTAGGGGCTCCTGGGTGGCTCAGTCGGTTAAGTGTCTGACTTCAGGTCAGGTCTGATCTCACGGCTTGTGAATTTGAGCGCCACGTCGGGCTCTGTGCTGACAGCTTGGAGCCTGGAGCCTGCTTCAGATTCTGTGTCTCCCTCTCTCCCTGCCCCTCCCTCACTCTCTCTCTCAGTGATAGACATAAAAAAATTTTTTTAATGAAAAAAAATGTTTATTTATATTGAGAGGGTGTGAGTGCAAGTGGGGGAGAGGCGGGGAGAGGCAGGGATAGACAGAGAGAAAGCGAGAATCTCAAGCAGGCTCTGCACTGTCAGCACAGAGCCTGACACAGGGCTTGATCTCATGAACTGTGAGACTGTGACCTGAGCCAAAATCAAGAGTCGGATGCTTAATCCACTGAGCCACTCAGGTGCCCCTTAATTTTTTTTTTTAAGATTCTATTTTTAAGTAATCTCCACACCCAGTGTGGGGCTCAAACTTACAACACTGAGATCAAGAGTTGTATGTTCTATAGGGGCGCCTGGGTGGCTCGGTCGGTTAAGCGTCCGACTTCGGCTCGGGTCATGATCTCGCGGTCCGTGAGTTCGAGCCCCGCGTCGGGCTCTGTGCTGACAGCTCGGAGCCTGGAGCCTGTTTCAGATTCTGTGTCTCCCTCTCTCTCTGCCCCTCCCCTGTTCACGCTCTGTGTCTCTCTCTGTCTCAAAAATAAATAAACGCTAAAAAAAAAAAAAAAAAATTTAAGAGTTGTATGTTCTACTGACTGAGCCAGGCAGGCACTCTTCAAATTTATTTTTTAAAAATGTGAATGTTAATTGGGTGTGTTAACTAGGTGTGTCTAGGTGTCTGATCCAGTGATATGATAAATAAAGCAGTCTTAGAAAGTCATCAGGTACTTTGCAAAGGCAGTTAACCTGAGCTAGAGGGGATGAGTATATTTCTTTAGTCCTTTATTCCTCATATACCCATATTCCAACTCATACTCCTAAGAAGCAGTGGGATCTGTAGATGTCCTACCTGCCATTGACAGGCCAGGTCCGGGTTATGTCACTCACATAGCAAGAAGACTCACAACCTCCATCCAGCAGCACCATTTCCCCATCCTGCAACAAAAGTGAGATATGTCAAAGTAGGTGACCTTATGATTGTCAGCTATTTCTTCTCATTTAAACTCTCTGTGCCTTTCACTTTATATATATATTTAAAAAGCTATATCTGTGTTCATTCTCACAAGAAACAGCATCTCAATTTTTCAAATGAATTCACATTGACTCAAGAAAGGTGCCACTGCATAGTAGTCCATAGGCTCTGGAACCACACTGCTTAGATCATCATAAATGTTACTACTATCATTATTAGTTTTACAAATCCTATGTAAGTTGGTATCCAGGGCCTTATTCAAATACAATTACCCTTAACCATTTAACTTTAGAATATCTCTTCCCCATTTGTTCCCCATCAAAGTACACGTGGGGAAAGAAAAAAAACTTTGGGTATCTTTACCTTACTTCTTGTCATGTTATATTGAAATTATTTACGTCCTTGAAGACAGGGAATATCTTATTCATATATAAATGAGCACACAACATGGTATGTAGTAGAATAATGGGCTGAGTATTTATGTATGTACATATATATAATAGCAACTTTGAAGAATAGATGTGGTTTTTGTTTCTGGTAAAATGCCAGAATACATTTCTTGTTAGAAAACAACTAGATGCTGGATCGAAAATATATTTTATGAAAGGCTGGCATTACATAAGGCAAGAGATGTCCTAAAGACATTTTCTCTCTTGAAAAAAGACACCCTAGAACTGAAACTAGAGCGGAAAGTAGTGATAAGGTAAGAGGTACAGTATATATAGAAAAGGAGATGTTGCCCTGAGGTCTTGCAGCAAAGTGGGGAAAATGAGCTGGACATTTTTGCATTAATCTAGGATGCTCATAGAGGATTTGGGAGTTGCAGGGCACTAGGATCCACTTGACTTCTGGCAAAAGCATAATCAAACAACCTTTGGAAGAAATTTCCCCCAAATCTGGGCTGGCATGATTTCCAAAAAATAACATCAGGCAAATGTGAGCTCACAAGCCAAGGTTGTCAAGCACCTGACGTAGGTCACCATGCCTGAGAGTCAGCAGGAACAACAAATTTAGATCTTCCAAGACTTCAGATAAGGGAATGATTAGATATGGAAGGGCTATTATGAAAGCCTTAAAGGGATAAAGTACGGAATCACAAAGATGAATAAGCAACAAGAGACAACTGACATAACTCTGATTTGAAAGGGACCAAAAGGAAATAAAAACAACTGCTGAAGTCAATCACCCAGGGGATGGCTGAAGAAGCAGATAAGACAACCAAAGGGGAAAAAAACTAGTTTCATGGAAGACAGACATACCGAAGGCTCTGAGAACATGACAGAGAGAGACAAGGCAAAAATAAACATGAAAGTTAGCTTACTGAGACCAGACAGAGGTCTAACATACATCTAACTGAGATCACGGAAGAAGTGGATAGAGACAGCGTAGGAGAGACGGTATCTACACCAGGGTCTGAGGATTTCCACAAACGCACAGATTCCGGAGGAAGAAGGGACCATAATGACGATATGTAAAAATAAATCTGTTCTTAGACATACAAAAAACCAGAAACACCAAAGAAAAAGAAATCTTAAAAGTAGCCAGAGCAAAAAGAGAGACCCCATAGGAAATGACAACTATGTTTTGTTTGTTTGTTTTTTAACTTTTTTTTTTAAATGTTTATTTATTTTTGAGGGAGAAACAGAGACAGCATGAGCAGGGGAGAGGCAGAGAGAGGAGACACAGAATCTGAAACAGGCTCCAGGCTCTGAACTGTCAGCACACAACCCGACATGGGGCTTGAACTCACAAACTGTGAGATCATGACCTGAGCCCAAGTCAGGCGCTTAGCCAACTGAGCCACCCAGGTGCCCCTGTTTGTTTGTTTGTTTTTAATCAGCAACACTGAAAGTCAGGAGAAAGGGGAATGATATACTACAGGTGATGACTGAAAAGTGAAGATAGTTTCTTTGGTACAGCCTTCATCAAGAATTGAGAATGAAATAAAGATATTTCAGCTAAACAAAACCAGAAAATTTTCTCAGCAACAGACCTTCATCTAAAGGATTTTCTTCAGGCTGAAGGAAGGTGATCCCGGGAGGGCCATCGAAGATGTGAGAAGGAAAGGTGAACACGCATGTAAATCGAAACAAACCTGCTTCTGATGGTTGGAGAGAGCTGTGGTGAGCATAGAGGCAGAACCACAGGGCAGCCCGCTCTCGGACTGCATTTCTGCCAGATGCTTCCTACCAAGTCCACACCAGAGCTCTCCCAGAGGCCCCATAGTACCCTGCATTTCTTAAAGCTTGTTGAGGACCTTGCCCACTGACTTCACCAGAAAGGACCCTTGTAAACTTTCAGATAACCAAAGCCAAGACTATGACCTAGAAGTTCTCAACTTTTTTTTCTCTCAGGCCAATTTATCTAATAATGGCAATACTTTTCTGTCCCTGTACAGCGACACTGGTGCTTATTCTCCAGTTTTTCAGGAATGAACACTATACTGTTTAGGAACAGACACACTGGTGGTAAAACCAGGAAAACAAAATAAAATGGATTAAAACAAAAATCAAGATGGTAGAAGACAGAAAGATGTACTTGATATTGCCCAGGGGACTAGTAATGTTCTTTTCATCCTAGATGGTAGACACATGGTTGTTTATTTGATAATTATTTTTAAGCAGTACATGATATTTATTGTGTGTTTTTTAAAGTTTATTTTGAGAGAGAGTGAGCAAGCAGGGGAGAGGCAGAGAGATAGTGAGAAAGAGCCCAAGCAGGCTCTGCACTAGTAGAGCCTTGAAGTGGGGCTCGAACTCACACACCGTGAGATCATGACCTGAGCTGAAACCAAGAGTCAGATACTTAACCGACCGAGCCACGCAGACACCCCTATTTATTGTTTTTAATATACATTTAACAACTTAGGCAAACCTTATGGACTATAGTGAAAGTGAAAAATCTATCCTTAAACACTTATAATAAGAAAAGAAGGATGAAAATTAATGAGTTCAGTATCTAATTTAAGAACAAGAAAAAAACAAGAGAATAAACACAAAAAGGAGAAGGGTGAAATTAATAAAGGCAAGGGGCCAGTGTAATGAAATAATAAACAAAGATAAAATAGCATTAATGATGAAAAGTTGGTTTTACAAGAGTAACAAAACCGAACAAACCTCTTTTTTTAGTGAGATTTCCTTTTTTAGTCGAAGTTCTCGAGGTATAATGTACATGGTAAAATGCACAGATTTTTAAGTATATAGAGTTAGGTCAGTTTTGTCAAAACCCATGTAACCACTCCCTCAGGTGCCTTCCCAGTCAATATTCCATCCGAAGCAGCCACTGATCTGATTTTTATCAATACAGAGTGGTTTTGCCTATTTCAGAACTTCATACAGACGGGATCATAGAGCGTCTAACTTTTGTGTCTGACTTATTCAGTCAGCACAATGCTTTGAGATCATTTATCTGTTGGTAGTACAGTGGTTTGTTCCTTTTCATTTTAAGAATACACCACATAGCAATTTTCTTATTTAATATCCTGGTAAGAGACGCCTGGTCTATCAGGAGCAAACTTGCTATAAACATTCATTCTTGTACAAGGCATTTTGTGGACCTACATTTCAATTTTTTTGGAAAAATACCTATTAATGGAATTGCTGGTGCATGTTTATGTTTTAAAGAAACTACTAAGATTTATTAGAAAAAAAGAGAAGAGGCAAAAATATATCAAGAATGTAAAAAGGTACATAACTGTAATTACAAAAGATTAAAAGGTAAGACAATACTATGAGTAATTTTAAAAACTTAGACATAATGGTAGAAAATTATAACCTACCAAACTGTCTCAGGCAAAATGAAGTATAAACTGATATAATCACTTTGGAAATGTCTGGCATTTTCTACTAAAGTTACAAATATGCATACCTATGACCCATCAATTCCACTAATTAAGTGTCCTTAGACAAACTTGATGACTCATATACTAGGAATATGTACAAGAATGTTCAGAGAATATTGTTCATAATGGTAAAAACCTGGAAATAATAGAAATGTCCACCTAATGGATATTTATCATATTAATAAATTAAAACAGAAAACTTCATAATATTTATTAATTGATTTAAAAATAACAATGAACCTATTACATGTTAAGATAAACAGCATTTTTAATGAAAAGTAACTATTTTTCTAAATAAAAATAGTTAGAAATGTAGCGTACATTTTTACAGATCTCTTTGTCTAGCAAAACAAAAAACAGCTAGAATCTCATATCTGCTTTTGCCTTCAATTTGGTATGATGTTGATGTCATAAAGCCTCTAGGGTCCATCTCTGTGCACTGAAGAGAACGAGAGTGAAAGAGACACATAATGTCTGGGTATTCTTATGAAAATATATTTAACCTCATGGAACACACTTTAACTGCTGTTCCACACTAGAACAAACCACAGTAGCATGCAACAACATACTGTTATACGAAAAAGATGCAGATACAATATTTGAAATTTATAAAGTTCAAACATGACCAAAACCAAACTACATTAAACTCTATTATTCATTAGTAGTAAAATAAAATGAAAAGCAAAGAATTGATGACCATCAAAATCAGGGTAGTGGCTATCCCATCAGGGAGGGAAGAAATTATCATTGGGAAGAACCACATGGTGGAAAAGCTTTTTAGGGGTGGAAGGCTAGTAATGTCCTGATTCAGGCATTCACAAACTTTTTCTGTAAAGGGATAAATAGTAAATATTTTTTACTTTGTGGACCATACTGTTTCTGATGCAACTATTCAACTCTGCCACTGTGGGAAAGAAAGCAGGAACGGCTGTATTCCAACAAAACTTTATTCACAAAACAAAGTAGCAGGCTGGATTGGCCTAGAGAGGTGTAGCTTGCCAAGTATGGACAATGGTTACGTGGGTGTTCATTTTATAATTAATATTAAACTTTTCCTTTAAGTTTTAAGTACTTTACCGGTAGTTACATTTTATAATAAGAAATGTTTGTTAAAAAATAAAACAGAAAGCTTTAGTATATTAATGAAATTGAATCGGTAGTTCAAAAAGTCTACAAAGGAAAATATCAGGCCCAAATAGGTCTACAGGGATATTCTACTCAATTTAAAAAAAAAAAAAAAACCACATTAAATCATTTCATAATATTAAAAACAACCTAACTCATTTGATATACAAATCAGAAAAAGATAGTATGAGAAAAATAAGCCAATTTCATCCACGAACATAGATTATTATATCCCAAACAACACATCAGCAAGTTGAAAATAGCAGTGCTACAGATTAAAACAGAAAAAAAAATGCTTAATTCCACTGGTAATTAAGGTAATGGAAATTAAGACCACAACGAGATGCTGTTTTATACCAATCAGAATGGCAGAAGTTAAGAAGTCTGATAACATCAAAGGATAAGAGGATGTGGTAAACAGAATTACGCACCACCAGTAGGAGTATAAATAGGTACAAATACTTGGGAAAAAATTTGTATTATCACACTTATGAATAAGAAAAAAAGTTCCCCAAAACTACATATAGCAGTATATAATTTTTATATAGTTCACAAACAAGTAGAACTAACTAATATTGTTTGGGAAATCATGCATGTGTGATACAACTACATAAAAAAAATCAAGGGAATAATGAACAAAAATTTAGGGTACCAATTAGTTACCTCTGGGAGGGAGGCATTAGGATAGCAGAGCATAAAGATACATACAGTATTGGTAATGTTCTAGCTCTTGAGCTGAGTGATTGGTTCATGGGTATTCATTTAAAAAATATGCTGTATACTTTACATGTATGCTATATTTATTCTTTTGAAATTACTGAAAATTAAAATAGATAATTGAAAGTGGACTTAATAAAGGTATATACAATCTTTACTTGTATAGTCACTTGGGGAGAAAACCATAAAAGGTAAGTTCCCTCATAGCTAATAAGGTACTCTTAAAATCTGCTCCCAAAATATGCTTGGTCCACTGTTGCCACAAGTCCTTTCAGAAGGAGATGAGCAAAGGCTTTAGAGTAGAATTCTTGGCTCTGCCCTAATGAGTTGCCTAATTTTTTAAGTTTATTTTCCACATCTATTAAACGGGCATGTCAATAGTTACTCCTATCTCAAAGTACTAACATGAGGATCAAATGAGATAATGTCTGTAAAATCATTTTATAAACAATAAAGTGGTTTGTAAGTGGCACCATAGGAAGCGGCACTGAAGGGCATTTCATGTACCTTGATGAGCTGATTATTCTTCACATAGTGCAAAGTGTTGGACCGATTACCTCCAGCGACCACAGGCGGGTAGGCTAAGATGTCCGCACCGCGGGCCCGGCATTCAAATTCGAACTGAAAAACAAGAGCCAAGCATGACGACAAGTATGACTGAAGACAGGATTTCCTCCGGGCTGTGCCAGCCAGGGCTCTCCTTGACAGTCTGTCCCTCCATTCAAGTACTTCTCTGTCATTTCTGGAAAATGAGTTATCAAATCTAACCAGACTTCTTATGCTTCCATTTCAGTCTATTTTTTTTATTCCCCGCTCCAATCCTGTTATTTGACCCTATTATTATGTCTGCTTGGTTCCTCTGAGTGCTCCAAATTTCCTAAGATTTTCAAATTAAGTCCAGAAGAGAACACAGAAAACTTACAATCAAGGTTGAGTACAGAGATACAGTCAAGTAAAGTTTCTATCTTTTATTCTTTTTTTTAAATGTTGATTTTTGAGAGAGAGAGAGAGAGAGAGAGAGCGCGCGCACAAGTGGGTGAGGGGCAGAGAAGAAGACACAGAACCCGAAGAAGGCTCCAGGCTCTGAGCTGTCAGCAGAGCCCGACGCGGAATTTGAACTCACGAGCTGTGAGATCATGACCACAGCCAAAGTTGGACGCTTAACCAACTGAGCCATCCAGGTGCCCCACTATTTTTTATTCTTATTTAGATAAACACTGGAATACGGCTTGCATTAACAACACTTCTGCATTACTAATTTCAACTTTTCAAATAGCTACCAACCTACATGTGCTGGAAAAGTGACAAAGGATGCCTGGCAAATGGTCAATTCTACCAATTTCACTTTGTCCTAGGATGGAGCATGCCCATCCATGGAGCTGTCTCCAATACTACTCAGATTCTCCTCCTGTGAGAGGAGACACAATCGTGTCTTTGCTTCTTCATGTGTTCTACTTTGCAATTTTCTTCATTTAATTGTAGCTCTGAGTATTTTAGACACATCTAATACATTATCAGTGACGTTTAAGAACCAAATCCTCTCCACTGATATCCCGGTCACTCCCATGAAAGTCAACTAGAAGCCATCTGCTAATGAACTACTTAATATTTTTGCCTCCAACAAAACCTTCCCAATCTTTATTTTTTTTAATGTTTTATTTTTTATTTTTTATATTTGAGAGAGAGAGACGGAGAGACAGAGAGACAGAGAGCGAGGAGGGGAGGGGCAGAGAGGCAGAGACAGAATCCGAAGCAGTCTCCAAGCTTCAAGCTGTCAGCACAGAGCCTGACGCAGGGCATGAACGCAGGGCTGGAACTCACGAACTGTGAGATCACGACCTGAGCTGAAGTCGGACGCTTAACTGACTGCACCACCCAGGCACCCCAAAACCTTCCCAATCTTTTAAAGCTCACCTTAGCATAGAGAAAGCCTTCCTCCACAGGAGCTTTGCTGGCGAACATGGTCTCTATGAAAGCCTGCAGACAGAACGGAGAATGAAAAGAACAGTCTCATTTTAACTGTTGCTTACTCAAACATTCAAAATACTGGAGCTCAGGTGAAAAGCACCCTTCTCCCCAATTTTGTTGACCTGAAGTTGTGACTTTGTGAGCATGATAATATAGATTTCTAAGAGGAAACTATTGCTTTTAGGACTATGTGACTGATGACAGATTTAGTGGAAAGGGCACCCGACTATCACACTCAGAATATACGCTGTATGCTACAATAAGCGACACGGGAACACATTTTGCCATTTCTGTAACAAAGCAGCCCAGAAATATATGAAATAATGGATTGAATGGTCCAGTCTATAGCAAGGTTTCTCAACCTCTGCACTATTGCTGACATTCTGGACTAGATAACTGTATGTTGGGAGGTGGGGGGATTGTCCTGTTCAATGTAGGATGCCAGCAGCACTCCCCAACTGTGACAATAAGGTATTGCCAAATATCCCCTGAGGGACAAAACTGCCCCAAGTTCAGAGTCACATATAGTATAAGTACTTATACTATAAGTTTAAGAGTCACATATAGTATAAGTACTTAAATTATTTCTCTGTAGTAGCCACAGTGCATGTGTGTGTTTTCTACTTTTATAAATATATATGCTTAAAATTCACCACTATACCCCATGCCAAAAAAGATTTAGATTAGCTTACACGGATACCGGATACACAAAATACAACAAGATAGCATAAATTCATGGTAGAGTTAAAAAAAAAAAAAAAGCAAGCCTTAAGGGGAATGGAGCTCAACAAAATAGTAATGTATACTATAATGACCTTCCTGATGACAATAGCAATTGTGGATAGACCACAAATATAACTGAGTTTTCTAGCAGCCAGTGTGAAAAAGGAAAACATCAGCTCAATTTCCCATGCCTGTGGGATAAAAACAAATCAGATGCACAGGGATAGGGCTGCATGATACCATAACCAGAAACGAATTTCTCTGGAGTTGCTATGTTCTAAGAGTGAAGGCAACGTGGGAAGGAATGTTTTTAATAACATTTCTCTAAATACAAGGCAATGACCTCACCATAGAAGAGCCCAATGGAGGATAAGTGAGAGGGATGATAATGGAAACAGCTTCAGGGCTTGCTCCTTTTCTCATTCTGATCTTCTCTCAAAAGTTTCATCCTTAGGCCTTTCTGATCACCCTGCCTAACTGAGCACTGGCACTTTATCCCTTCCACTGCTTCATTTTTCTCGAGAGCATTGAATTCCAGCTGACCATACAGCATGTTTGTTTCTTGTCTTTCAACCGGAGTGTACACTGAGGACAGCAACACACGGCAAGTCTGTGTTGCTCACCACTGTGTCTTTAGAACCTAGAACAGTACCTGGCACCATAGCAAATACTCCATAAATATCTGCTGAATGAATTAATTAAATTTAAAGTATACTTATTTACGTACATACAAACGCAAATGCTGATGAATAAATTGTTGGCACTACATTTTTACCATGAAGCTAAAACAAAACATAACAAGAGAAGAGTATGGGATCTCTAGTGAGGCTCATTCACTTAAAAGAGGGATTTGTCTTTTTTTTTTTTTTTTTTAATGTTTATTTTTGAGAGAGAGAGACAGAGTGCGAGCAGGGGGAGGGCAGAGAGACACAGAATCTGGAGCAGGCTCCAGGCTCTGAGCTGTGGAACAGAGCCCGATGAGGCGTTCGAACTCACAGACTGCGAGATCATGACTTGGGCTAATGACGGACGCTTAACCGACCGAGCCACCCAGGCGCCCTTGTCTTTTTGTTTTTTGGCTCTAACCAGCACCCTTTGTCTTTTTATTAATTTCCTTTCAAACCTTTACTGAAAGGCACGTGTGTAAGCATGTGTGCCTGTGCACACATATTTACACACACACACCCTTTTGTCTATGCGTTCATCCACTGATGGACATATGGGTTGTTTGCATCTTTTGGCTACTGTGAATACCGCTTCTGTGAACATTTGTGTACAAGTATTTGTTCGAGTACCTGTTTTTAATTCTTCTGGTCATACACCTAGGAGTAGAATTGCTAGGGCACATGTTAACTCTGTTTAAGTTTTTCAGAAACCTCCAAGCTATTTTCCACAGTGGCTGAAACATTTCACAATCCCACTGGTAATGTAAAAATGTTCCAAATTTTCACATCTTTACCAAAATTTGTTTTTTTTCCTGTGTGTGTTTTACTTTTATTTATTTACTTTTTAAGTTTTTATTTTCATCACCCCGTACTCATCACAAATGCACTCCTTAGTCACCTATTTCACCCTCTCCTCCTACCCACCTCCCCTCTGGTAAACCCTCAGTTTGTTCTCTACAGTTAAGAGTCTCTTTCTTGGTTTGTCTCTCTTTTTTATCTCCCTTTTGCTCATTTGTTTCATTTCCTAAATTTCACATGAGTGAAATTACATGGTATCTACCTTTCTCCAACTGACTTGCTTTGCTTAGCATTATACTCTCTAGTTCCATCCATGCCTTTGCAAATGGCAAGATTTCATCCTTTTTTTTTATGGCTGAGTAACATTCCGTCGTGTATGTGTGTGTGTATACACACATTATACATATATACATACTACTCTTCTTTATTCACCAATCAGCGGACACTTGGGACTGCTTCCATATCTTGTCTACCGTAAATAATGTGCCTGTAAACATGGGGGTGCACATAGCCCTTTGAATTAGTGTTTCTGTATTCTTTGGGTAAGTATCCAGGAGTGCAATTGCTGCATCATAGAGTGGTTCTATTTTTAACTTTTTGAGGAACCTCCATACAGTTTTCCAGCGTGGCTGCACCAGTTTGCATTCCTACCAAGAGTGCAAGAGGGTTCCTTTTCTCCACATCCTTGCGAACACCTGTTTTGTGTTTTTGATTTTAGCCATTCTGACAGATGTGAGGTGATATATCATTGTAATTTGAATTTCATTTCCCTGATGATAAGCAATGATGAGCGTTTTTAAAAAATTGGTTAATTTTTTAAAAGTTTATTTATTTGAGAGAGAGACCGTGTGTGCGCACAATCAGGGGAGAGAGACGGGGCAGACAGAAAGAATCCCAAGCAGGCTCCATGCTATCAGCAGAGATCTCTGTACCATGAGATCATGACCTGAGCTGAATCTTAACCAACTGAGTCACCCAGGCACTCCTGATGAGCATCTTTTCATGTGTCTTTTGGCCATTTGGATGTCTTCCTTGCAGAAATGTCTGTTCATGTCTTCTGCCCATTTAAAAAAAATGTTTTTATTTATTTATTTTGAGAGAGAGAGATTGAGAGAGGGAGAGAGACAGAGGGAGACAGAGAATCCCAAGCAGGCTCTGATATGGATCTTGAACCCACAAACTGTGAGATCATGACCTGAGTTGAAATCAAGAGTCAGACACTTAATGGACTGAGCCACCCAGGCACTGCTTTCTGTCCATTTTTAAGTGGATTATTTGGGGTTTTTTGGGAGAGGGGCTCAGTTTTATAAGTTCTTTATATATTTTGGATACTAACTCTTTATTGGGTATGTCACTTGCAAATATCTTCCCCCATTCTGTAGGTTGCTTTTAGTTCTGTTGATTGTTTCTTTCACTGTGCAGAAGTTTTTTTATTTTGATGTAGTCCCAACAGTTTATTTTTGCTTTTGTTTCCCTTGCCTCGGGGGTCCTATCTAGAAAAAAGTTGTGATGGCCAGTCAGAGAAATTACTGCCTGTGCTCTCTTCAAGGATTTTCATGGCTGTAGGTCTTTATTGAGTTTACTTTTGTGTATGGTATAAGTGGTCTAGCTTCATTTTTTGCATGTTGCTGTCTAGTTTTCTCAGCACAATCTTATCGAAGAGGCTGTCTTTTCCCCACTGGATATTCTTTCTTGCTTTGTCAAAATTAATTGGCCATATAATTATGGGTTTATTTCTAGGCCACCTATTGTGTTCCACTGATCTATGAGTCTATTTTTGTGCTGGTACCATACTGTTTTGATCACTATAGCTTTGAAATAATTTGAAGTCCAGAACTGTGATGTCTCCAGTTGTTTTTCTTTTGCAAGACTGCTTTGGCTATTCAGGGTCTTTTGTTGTTCCACACAAATTTTAGGATTGTTTGTTCTGTGAAAAAATGCTGTTGGTATTGTGACAGGAATTGCATTAAATATGGAGACTGCTTTGCGTAGTACAGACATTTTAACAATAGTTGTTCTTCCAACCCATGAGCATAGAATGTCTTTCCATTTTTTTGTACTGTCTTTAATTTCTTTTATTAGTGTTTTACAGTTTTCAGAGTACAGGTCTCTCACTCTTTGATTAGGTTTCCTGGGTATCTTATTATTTTTGGTGCAATTGTTTTTTTTACTTTTAAAAAATGCTTATTTATTTTTGGGGGGGGGGAGAGTGTGAGCGGGGCAGGGGCAGAGAGCTGCGACACAGAATGCGAGCTGTCAGCACAGAGCCCAATGCAGGGCTTGAACTCATGAACTGTGAGATCACGATCTGAGCTTAAGCACCCAGGTGCCCCTTTTTGGTGCAACTGTAAATGGGATTTTTTCGTTTACTTCTTTCCTTCCTTCGGAGTTTATTCATCCATTTTGAGAGACACAAAGATAGCGCGAGTAGGGGAGAGGCAGAGGGAGAGGAGAGAGAATCCCAAGCAGGCTCTGCACTGCCACTGCAGACCCTGATGCGAGGCTCAAATCCACAAAGCTGCGAGATCACCATCTGAGCCAAAACCAAGAGTCAGACACTTAACCGACTGATACACCCAGGCACTCCAATGGGACTGTTTCCTTTTCCTTTTCCTTTTCCTTCCTTCTTCCTTCCTTCCTTCCTTCCTTCCTTCCTTCCTTCCTTCCTTCCTTCCTTCCTTCCTTCCTTCCTTCCTTCCTTCCTTCTTCCTGTTTATATTTGTGAGAGAGGGAGATACAGAATCCGAAGCAGGGTCCAGGCTCCGAGCCGTCAGCACAGAGCCGGACGCGGGGCTCCAACTCACGAGCTGAGAGATCATGACCTGAGCCGAAGTTGGACGCCCAACCGACTGAGCCACCCAGGTGCCCCAATGGGACTGGTTTCTTAATTTCTCTTTCTGCTACTTCCTTATTGGTGTATGGAAATGCAACAGATTTCTGTACATTGATTTTGTATCCTGCGACTTTACTAAATTCATTTATTGGTTCTAGCAGTTTTTTGCTGGGGTCTTTTGAGTTTTCTAACTATATATCATGTCACCTCCAAATAATGAAAGTTTTATGTCTTCCTTACTGATTGGGATGCCTTTATTTCTTTTTGTTGTCTGATTGCTGTGGCTAGAGCTTTGAATATAAGTGGTGAGAGGGGACATCTTTGTCTTGTTCCTGACCTTTGCTGAAAGGCTCTATTTTTTCACATTGAGAATGATGTTAGCTGTTAGTTTTTCACATGTAGCCTTTATTATGTCGAGGTATGTTTCTTTTAAATCTACTTTGTTGAAGATTTTTATCATGAATGGATGTTGTACTTTGTCAAATGCTTTTTCTGCATCTATTGAAATTATCCTACAGTTCTTGTCCTTTCTTTTATTGATATGCAAATTGATTGATATGCAAATATTGGAACCCATGAAACTCAGGAATAAATCCCACTTGATCTTGGTGAATGCTTTTTTTAATGTATTGCTGGATTAGGTTTGCTGGTACTTTGTTGAGGATATTTGCACCCATGCTCATCAGAGCTCTCTTTTTTTGTGGTGTCTTTTTCCGATTTTGGTATCAGGGTAATGCTGGCCTCATAGAATAAATCTGGAAGTTTTCCTTCCTCTTTTATTTTCTGGAATAATCTGCGAAGGATAGGCATTAACTCTTTTTAAAATGTTTGGTAGAATTTGCCTATGAAGTCATCTGGTCCTGAACTTTTGTTTGTTGGGAGTTTTTGATTACTGATTCAATGTCTTTGCTGGTAATCAGTCTGTTTAAAGTTTCTATTTCGTCACATTTCAGTTTGGGTAGATTATATGTTTCTAGGAATTTACCCATTTCTTCTAGGTTGTCCAATTTGTTGGCATACCGTTTTTCATAATATTCTCTTATAAATGTTTGTATTTCTCTGGTGTTTGTTATTTCTCCTCTCTCATTTGTGATTTCATCTGAGTCCTTTCTCTTTTTCTTGAAGAGGCTGGCTAGAGGTTTATCAATTTTATTGATTTTTTTCAAAGAACCAGTTCCTGGTTTCATTGATCTGTTCTGTTGTGTTTTGTTTTGTTTTTTAGTTTCTATATCATTTATTTCTGCTCTAGTTTTTAGGTGAAAGGTTATGTTGTTTATTTGAGATTTTACTTGCTTCTTGAGGTAGGCCTGCATTGCTAAAAACTTCCTTCTTAGGACTGCTTTTGCTATATCCAAAAGGTTTTGAAATGTTGTGTTTTCATTTTCATTTGTTTCCATGTACTTTTTTATTTCTTCTTTTATTTCCTGGTTGACTCATTCATTGTTTAGTAGCATGTTATTTAAGCTCTATACATATGTGGTCTTTTCATATTTTTTCTGGTGGTTGACTTATAGTTTCATAGCATTATAATCAGAAAATATGCATGGTATGACTTCGATCTTTTAGAATTTGTTGAGGCTTGTTTTGTGGTCTAATATGTGATCTATTCTGGAGAATATTCCACATGCACTTGAAAAGAATGTGTATCCTGCTATTTTAGGATAGAATGTCCGAATATATCTGTTAAATCCATCTGGTCCGGTATGTCATTCAAAGCCACTGTTTCCTTGTTGATTTTCTAATTAGATGATCTATCCATTGATGTAAGTGGGTGTTAAAGTCCTCTTATTGTATTATTATCCATTAGTTCTTTTTTTGTTATTAACTGTTTTATGTATTTGGGTGCTCCATGTTGAGTGCATAAATATTTATAATTGTTATATCTTCTTGTTGGATTGTCCACTTTATTATTATATAGTCCTTTGTCTCGTTACAGTCTTTGCTTTAAAGTCCATTTTGTCTGATACAAGTATTGCTACTCTAGCTTTCTTTTTACATCCATTTGTATGACAACTGTTTCTCCATTCCCTCACTTTCAATCTGCAGGTGTCTTTAGGTCTAAAATGAGTCTTCAGTAGGCAATATATAGATGAGTCTTGTTTTTTAATTCATTCTGTCACCCTATGTCTTTTTTTTTTTAGTGTTTATTTTTTTTTTAAGTTTATTTATTTTAGAGAGACAGAGATAGCGGGAGTAGGGGGAGGAACAGAGAGAGAAGGAAAGAATCCCAAGCAGGCTCTGCACTGTGAGTGCAGAGTCCAACCAGGGCTTGATCCCACGAACCGAACCATGAAATCATGACTTGAGGTGAAATCAGGAGTCAGCTGCTTAACCAACTGAGCCACCCAGGCGCCCCATCTCTCCAATTTTTTTTGGTAAGATTTTAAGTAATCTGCACATTCAATGCGGGGCTTAAACTGACAACCCCGAGATCAAGAGTCACATGCCCCACCAACTAAGCCAGCCAGGCATCCTCACCCTATGTCTTCTGATTGGAGCATTTAGTCCATTTACATTCAAAGTAATTATTGGTAGATACATATTTACGGACATCTTATTTGTGGTTGTTTCTTAAAATTTTTTTCTGATCCTTTCTTGTCTTTCTCTCTTTCATGGTTTGCTGGTTTTCTTTAGTGATATATTTGGATTTCTTTCTCTTTATTCTTTGCATAGTTATTAGTGGTTTCTGACTTGTGGTTACCATTAGGTTTGTATATAACCTCTTCTGCATACAGCAGTCTATATAAGTTGATGGGCATTTAAGTTTGAACCCATTATTTACTCCTGTCCTCCCCATGTCTTTGGTACATGGTGTCATATTTGACATCCTTTTATTTTGTGAGTTCCTTGACTGATTTTTTTTTGACAGAAATATTCATTTTTACTGCTTTTGTGTTTCCTACCTTCATACTGTCATTTTTTCCCTCACTCAATTCTCCTTTAATATTTCTTATAGGACTGGTTTAGTCGTCATGAACTCCTTTAGTTTTTGTTTGTGAAACTCTTTATCTTTCCTCTGTTCTGAAGATAGCCTTGCTGCATATTCTTGGCTGCAGGTTTTTTCCATTCAGCACTTTGAATATATCATGCTATTCCTTTCTTGCTTGGAAAGCTTCACCTGAAAAAATCTGCTGATAGCCTTATGGGATTTCCTTTGTATGTAACTGTATTCTTTTATCTTGCTGCTTTTATTTATTTATATTTACATTTTATTTTATAGAGAGAGCGAGAGTATGGGGGACAGGGGCAGAGGGAGACAGAATCTCAGGTAGGCTCCATGCTGGCTGTGGAGTCAGATGCTGTCCTTGATCCCACAACCCTGGGATCATGAACTGAGCTGAAATCAAGAGTCGGTTGCTCAACCAACTGAGCTACCCAGGTGTCCCTATTTTGCTGCCTTTAATATTTTTTCTTTATCACTATGTTTGGCTTTATGTATGTATGTATGTACATGTTTATTTATTTATTTGAGCAATCTCTACAACCCAATGTGGGGCTCAAATTCATGACCCCTGAGATCAAGAGCTACATGCTCTACTGACTGAACCAGCTAGGCACCCCTATATTTTGCCATTTTAATTACAATATGTTTTGGTGTGGATCTGCTTCTGTTGATTTTTTGGGGGGGTTCTCTGTGCCTCCTGGATCTGCATATCTCTTTCCTTCCCCAGATTAGGTAAGTCTTTAGCTATTATTTCTTCAAATAAATGCTCTGCCCCCTTTTCTCTCTGTTCTTCTTCTGGGACTCCTATAATATAAATGTTATTATGTTTGATGGAGTCACTGAATTCCCTAAGTCTATTCTCATTTTGCATAATTCTTTTCTCTCTCTTTTGTTCAGCTTGATTACTTTCTATTACTCTGTCTTCTAGGTCATTACATTGTTTCTCTGCTTCTTCCAGCCTGCTGGAAGAAGGGCCCTTTATCTCTGCTACGTTATTCCTTATCTCTGTGTTATGATCTCTCTGATGCCCTCCACTATTTCTCAAGTTCGTTGAGTAGTCTTATAATCATTGCTTTAAATTCTCCATTGGCAAGTACTTATGCATGTTTTGCATAGCTCTCCAGCCATGACCCTGTCCTGTTCAATTGGGACAAATCTCATCTTTTCATTTTGTCTAAGTCTGTGCTTGTTTAGGAGAGTCAGCTACATCTCCTGTTCTTAAGGGCAATGGCTTTATGAAGAAGAGGTCCTGCAGTGCCCTGCAATGTAGTGTCCTTTGTCCCCAGGGCCTGGTGCTTCGGGGAGTGTCTCCAACATGTGCTGCTATGTCCTGGCTGCTTTATCCTTCAGGCCACTTGTCTGCGGGGGCTCTCTTTGCCTGTTGTGGGCAGTGTCTGGTCCCTGGCCTGAATGTGGTGCATTTCAACTAAGTGTTCTCTGGTCTGCTTGCAAAGAGACCTGTTGCTCCCACCTTTGGAACCAAGGCCTTGCAAAACTCCCGGGCTGGGAAATGTGTTGGCAGGGGTTCAGGCTGGTCTTCTGGGATGGGAGTGGGACCCAATGACCCGGGACTGAGGAAAGTGTGACTGGGAAGAGCAGTTCCACTGGAGTGGAAAAGGGGGGATTGGTGTAAGCAGTTTAGGTAGCAAGTGTTGACACTGCTGGTTCTCAGTAGTGGCCCTGTGCTTATGCTGAGGGGTCGGGGAGGGAAATGGAGCCTGACAGTTCCTTTGTTCTTAGAGGGATCTCTCCATGATTGCTGCTTCACTGGGATACACTCTGAGGTGAACAACTAACCCTCTACAGTCTGTGCCTCAGGTGCTCTTCAAATAGCGGTTTCCACACTGTTTGTCCACAGGCTGTTTGCTCTGCCTTTTCTCCAAGAATGGCCCCAATGTCCTTTGAACTCTCTCAGAGCCAAGCATGCTGACCTTTCAAACTTCAGGCTTTAAGCCCTGCTGGTTGCAAGAACTCACAAAATTTGTGCCCTGTCACTTTCCAAGCCAATTGCTATGGGGATCTGTTATCCCTGAGTGCTCTCCTGTGTGCTAGTTTGTTCTAGCCCTTCCCTGGGATCGTGGCTCCCTCCCCACCGCAGGGGCTGCATTCTGTTTCTCTCCCAAGCGGTGTCTCTGCACTTCCTACCTTCTTCGATGTGGCCTCTTCCCCACCTTTAGTTGTAGAGTTTGTTCTGCCAGTCTTCAGATCAATTTCTGGGGTATATAGGATGGTTTGACAGTTATCTAGTTGTATTTGTGGGATGAAGAGAGCCTAGGGATTCTCTTATTCCACTGCCATCTTCCCTTCCTATGTGCTTTGTTTTTAAATTATAGCCATTTTACCAGGTATGAAGTGGTATCTCATTTTGGTTTTGATTTGCATTTCCCCAATAGCTAATGATATTAAGCATCTCTTTATGTCCTTATTGGCCATTTGTATATCTTCTTTGGAGAAATGCCCATTTAAGTCCTCTGCCTATTTTTTAACTGGGTTATCTTTTTGTTTTTGAGTTGCAAGTGCTCTTTACATATTCTGGATACTGGACCTTTATCAGATATATGGATTGCAAACATTTTATCCTATTCTATAGGTTATCTTTTCACTTTTTGGATAATGTCCTTTGATTGATGCATAGAAGTTTATAATTTTGATGAAGTCCAATTTATTTCTCTTGTGTTGCTTATTTTGGTGTCATATCTAAGAATTCATTGCCAAATTCAAGGTCATAAATGTTTGTTTCTGCTAAGAATTTTATAGTTGTAGCTCTTAAGTTTAGGTCTTTGATCCATTTTGAGTTAATTTTTGTATATGGTGTGAGGTAGGGATCCTACATCATTCTCTTGCATGTGGATATCCATTTGTTCCAGCATACCTGAATTATTTTTTATTAAATATATGGTTAAAGCATTATTTTAAAAGAAAAAGAAAGATTCTGATAAAGAGGATGAAAATCCAATTATGAACTTGGGTGACTGCCAAACCATTCTTGGTTTGAATTAGCACTGGCTTTGAAATCTGTGGAATCAGGAAATGATAGAACCTGAACCTTAGCAGGTAGCAAAAATGGACTAGAAGAGAAGTGCACATCAATGGCAGTTCTGCTAAAAACTCAGTGTTTTTTTGTTTGTTTGTTTGTTTGTTTGCTGCTTTGTATCAGCTGAAAGCAAGCTCAGAATCTCCTTCACAAGAATTCCACCTTTGGCCAATAGGTGGTGCTCCGACCAAAGGAACCCAAGCCACTTTATTTTTTGATAAATCAGCTTGTGAGAGACATTCACTACAACTAATTCAAGTAGGGCAAACTGACGAGGCAGGACAAAAGATAGTGAAAGGGGTTATTCAGTGAAGGAAATGAGCCATTTTTCAGATTTAGATGCAGCAACCTGATGAATTCTTTTTAAAAATGAATCCTGAGAATTTTAGATCAAGGAGCAGTATCTTTGGCTTTAAGCACTGCTGAGGAGAGGAAAATGTTAGGGCTTACTGTGGATCACATGACAATCCCTAGTTTACTAGAATGGATTAAGGGATGTGTCCAACATAGAAGGGATATTGCCCTGACTCTCCCTTGTTATATATATGGTCAGTACCTCCTGAAGCTGCATCAGATAGTCAGTGCTATCTGATGAAGGAAATGAACACCCTTATGGGATGCCCCTTACTTGGTTATGACTGACACTGTAATAAGGGATTTCATATATGACTTTGTTGTTGGAACCCAGGAGGATATAAAAAGACAGTTTCAGATCTTTAATCTCAACTTCCTCCTATGGATAATAAAAAGATAATAATGAATTGAGGACTTTACAAGGGAAATAAAATCCAGTAAGAGGACATGCAAAAGAATAAAAAGTTGAACCATTGTCTTTTTGTTGTTGAGTTATAAGAGTTCTTTATATATTCTGGATATTAGAGTCTTATCAGATACAGATTTGCAAATATTTCTCCTGTTCATAAGTTATCTTTTTATTCTTTTCATGATGTCCTTTGATGCACAAAAGTTTTCAACTTTGATGAAGCCCAATTTGTCCATTTTTTTGTTGTTGTTACTACTGCTTTTGGTGTCATATTTAAGAATCCATTGCCAAATCCAGGGTCATGAAGATTTACCCATATGATTCTCTTAAGAAACACATACAAAAATTAACTAAAAAATTGGCAAGGACTAAAATGTAAGAGCTAAAATTATAAAACTCATAGAGAAATACATAGGGGAAAAGTTTCACGATGTTGGATTTGGCAATAATGTTTTGGATAGGACACCAAAAGTATAGGCAACACAAGAAAAAAGAGATAGATGTTGTATGATTCTACTTATATGAGGTACTCAGAATAGACAAGTTCATAGTAGGGTAGAGCTTATCAGGGGATGGTGAAAGGGGAAATGGGGAGTTATTGAAAAGGGAAACTCTAATGGTTAGAATTTCTATCTGGGATGATGAAAAAGTTCTGGAAACAGATAATGATGCTGGTTGTACAACAATGTGAATGTACTCAATGCCACTGAGTTGTACACTTAAAAATGGCTAAAATAGGAAATTTTATGTCATATAAATTTTACAACAAAAATAGCAAATCAAAAAAAATAAGAGAGGGGGCAATAATTCAGATTCTAAAATAATTCAGTTTTTTATGATTAATTAAAAATGATATATGGCACAAAAACAGACACTTAGATCAATGGAACAGAACAGAAAACCCAGAAATTGATCCACAAACAAACGGCCGACTAATCTTTGACAAAGCAGGAAAGAATATCCAATGGAATAAATGGTGCAAATGGTGCTGGGAAAACTGGACAGTGACATGCAGAAGAATGAACCTGGACCACTTTCTTATACCATACACAAAAATAAACTCAAAATGGATGAAAGACCTAAATGTAAGACAGGAAGCCATCAAAGTCCTAGAGGAGAAAGCAGGCAAAAACCTCTTTGACCTTGGCCACAGCAACTTCTTACTCAACACGTCTCTGGCTGCAAGGAAACAAAAGCAAAAATGAACTACTGGGACCTCATCAAAATAAAAATCTTCTGCACAGCAAAGGAAACAATCAGCAAAACTAAAAGGCAACTGATGGAACGGGAGAAGATATTTGCAAATGACATATCAGATAAAGGGTTAGTATCCAAAATCTATAAGGAACTTATCAAACTCAACACCCAAAACCCAAATAATCCAGTGAAGACATGGGCAAAAGACATGAATAGACACTTCTCCAAAGAAGACATCCAGATGGCCAGCCGACACATGTAAAAATGCTCAACATCACTCATCATCAGGGAAATACAAATCAATACCACAATGAGATACCACCTCTCACCTGTCAGAATGGCTAACATTAACAACTCAGGCAACAACATTGTTCATTGTTGCACTATATGCTAACTAACTTGGATGTAAATTTAAAAATAAATTTTAAAAAAAGATATAAAAAGGAGGGGCGTCTGGGTGGCTTGGTCAGTTAAGTGTCCAACTTTTGGTTTCAGCTCAGGTCATGATCTCATGGTTTGTGAGTTCAAGCCCCACACTGGGCTTTGCATTGGCAATGTGGAGCCTGCTTGGGATTCTCTCTCTCCCTTACTCTCTGCTTCTCCCCCACTCACTCTCTCTCAAAAATAAATAAACTTAAAAAAAAATTTTTTTAATGATATAAAAAGGAGGAAATTGAGGAGTGTCAAACTTTGATAATTTTAAAGTAAGGCAGAGAATTGGCAAACTGCCTTCCTCAAACTCCTCAGGGTATAAAAATTCCAAGGCAGATATACTCAATTTATCTGAGTTTAGAGGAACTTAGAAAGAAAAAGATTCCAATGAGCTGCTATCATCAGATGTCAAGATATGGGCTCTTGATATAAAAATAATGGAAAGAGAATGTTGACATGAAGGCCAGGGTCATCTCTGGCAGGGAACTCAAGACATTTTACAAATGTGTGAGTGACTGGCTGGATGTGGAGAAGAAACTCTTTTGGATCTACTGAATTTAGGAACATAGCATGCAGTACTGCCTAGGGCTGCAAATGAACCCCTTTAGGGATGACAAAATTAATTCAAGGGAACATGGGGATGATACTGTGAAAAGGTTAAAAATTAAAGTGTAGTTAGAAGTTGGAATGTAAATAAAAAGGATACTGTGATGTCTCCCTTACCTGGATGTATAATTGATATGAATATAATGTTTGAATAAAAATTCCTCCCCCTACTGGGTAATAAGAAGAAAGGAATAATTTCCATCCTCCCTTCATCCAGTACTCATCGGACTTGCAACATGGGAGCCTTTTTTTTTCTTTTTTCTTTAAAAAAAAATTTTTTTTAACGTTTATTTATTTTTGAGACAGAGAGAGACAGAGCATGAATGGGGGAGGGTCAGAGAGAGGGAGACACAGAATCCGAAACAGGCTCCGGGCTCTGAGCCGTCAGCACAGAGCCCGACGCGGGGCTCAAACCCACGGACCGCGAGATCATGACCTGAGCCGAAGTCGGCCGCTTAACCGACTGAGCCACCCAGGCGCCCCATGGGAGCCTTTAGAATTAACCTAACTCAACTAGTAACTTGGAAACATTATTAGATACCTGGAAGGCACTAAGAAATTACTATTCTAAATAAGGAAATGTCAAGATGCAAGTATATTAGTGTCCATAAACTCACTGCAACAGCCCAGTGTGGCCAGTTAGGCCAACTGATGAATCAGGTCACTGTCAGCAGACTATAGGGGACTCAATAAAACCATATCCTGAAGAGCCTTAGCTGTCTCCAGTACAGTCCTGACTATTCAACTCATGTAAGATAAAGGTGACTGGTATTCTCTATTGATTTGGCTAATGCAGTCTTCTCATTGTCAGTTACCAGTGAGAGCCTACAACAACTTGTATTCATGCAGAATGGTTCCCAATAGACAGTATTACCTCAAAAATATTAGAACTCCTCTGAGTATTGTCACAATCTGATGAAGCAGGACCTAGATCTAACATAGCTGGACAATACAAATAATTATCATCTGAAACCATGGGTCAAGTTAAAAGCGACTTTACTAAGGTCATAAGTCATATGACTGACTGGGGATGACTGATTAACCTTGCTAGAAATCCAGGGCCCTACACAGACTACGAAATTTTGGGAGATGACATGGGTTGGAGCAATCCGTGACACACCACAGGACACTAGGAATAAACTGTTATCACTCCCTGACCCTCAGATTAAAGAGGCTCAACAACAGCTAACTGTACATATTTGGCTTTTAGAGAAACTATACTTCACTTAGGGATTTTCTTGGCCCCAATTCATAAAATCACAGCGAAAAAGGCCTTATTTGATTAGGGGCCTCAACAAAAAGAAGCCTTCTTAGAACTGCAGAAGGCTGTGGCTTAAGCTATTATGTTAGGATCACATGATCTTAATGCTGAAATGATATTAAAAGTGTCAGCCATCCATACTCATCCCAACTGGAATTTCTAGCAAAAGGCATACTCACAACTCCAAGATAGCCTCTGGGCTTTGCGGCTAAGACATTGTTAGATGCTGCTTTCCACTCTATGTCTTTTGAAAGATAGCTGCTGACTTATTGTGGGGCATTTACTGAGGTAGCCCCAATAACTGAAAGACTTATAAGAGCAAACTAAGATCTGAAATATGTATGTCATTGGTGATATCAGAAAAGCAAAATTTAAGTAAGAGGGGTGATACCCAAAGAAGTTCCATCATAAAATGAAAATGCACTATATAGAGCATGCTACCAGAGGATGGGACAGACTCATATTTACAAGTCTTTTTTCCTCGGTTCTTTTCGTTCAACCAACTGCCCAAGGACGCCAGGCAATTGGTCATAGATGGTAGCTCCAGAATTGAGAGTAATTCTGTATGGAAAGCAGGTGCTCTGAGTGCAGAAGAACGTAGAATCCTTTTGGAAGGGGCGCCTGGGTGGCTCAGTCAGTTAAGCGGCTGACTCTTGATTTCCTCTCAGGTCATGATCTTACGGTCGCGAGATCAAGCCCCACATCGGGCTCTGTGCTGGACGTGGAACCTGCTTAAGATTCTCTCTCCCTCAAAAAAAAAAAAAAAAAAAATCCTTACGGAAGAATGTAATACAATTTTGTCCACTGAGCTGCATTATATGCTCTGTTCTTACCTGTGACAAAAGAACTAGATGCAAATAGAAGCCTTACTATTTGGATAATACTGATCCTAGGCTATTTCCAATCAACTTTCAATTGGTCTAACAAGTGGGTCATAAATAACTGGATAGTAAAAGATCCCCACATGTGGGGCCAGTGCTCTCTGGAAATCTCTATGGAAAGTCTGAGGCCAAATCAAAGCAGGCTATATGATGCTTACTAAAGAAACCCGATGCCAGGGTTGGAAGGTAAATGGAATCAACAAGTTGATGGCCTAATTCATTCTCTTGAAATGGCAGTGAAGGTCCATGAAATGAATGGACATGGAGGGACTCAAGTCAGGCAACAATGTACTAAACAAAGACATAGACCACTGGCCCCCACTGAAGCTCAAATTGTTAATAAAAATTGCTTTGGTTGCCAATAGTTTAGACCCATTTTTCTGTATGTATCCAATTTGTCCTTCTATTATTGGGAATGGACTAACCAGAAAACTCTTCTTCAGTGGTAAAGATGTGGGTTAAAATGAATGACAAATGGAAGAAAGGCCAGATTGTCACTGAGGGGAAGGGAGCCAAAAAATGAGTTCCACAAAAAGGAAAATCTAACATAATTTTGGTGCCTAAGGAGATGCTTAAAGGAAGAGAATAATATTTTCTCTTAGCTTTAACCCAGAAGCCCTTTGGGGCAAAGGACTCTGTCTGATGAAGCCTCCTCTTCTGGGAGAGAGTTGAACAATAGCTAACCTAACAAATACACTTCCCTGAGTGACATATGTCCTCAAAATAGATCAAGAGATGGGAGCTCTGTCTAGGACTGTATGCAACAATGCAAATGTTTTTGATTCTCATTTCACAGGATGGATCTACTACAGAGGAGCTATGTTGGAAAGCAACATGTAGAAAATATTTAGCTAGTTGAATATGAAATATATTAATAATCTAAATGAACATTACATAGCCATTAATCGTGATGATGGTTTAAAAAAAGGTACCAGAATATGGTGGTAGAATGTTATCTACTGCATATCCCACCTGTCAAAATAATATTATGTGTAAGAATAGCTATTTGCCCTGTTACTGTAGGTGAACAGGCATGAGGAGGAAGAACAATTGGGACACATGGATCACTGATAAAGGATAAGAACTAGGTATAACTTGGTGGGTCCACATTCCTGAAATTTGTTTGGTTATGGGAAGTTCTGTGGAACACTCAAACCAAAGTCTACTTAGGAGTGACTACTACTCATATGATCTAAGCCTGGGGAAATTAACATTTTCAAGATATCAAATGTATTTCCTAACTGTACAAAAGCAGGCAGTACTCATGACAACATATCTGGTGTCCGACCATTTGAAATAAGAGAGCCTTCATGGAATTAGGAGCTGCTTAGGAGTTATTTGGTCAGGCAGATTTGTTTTTAATGAGGAAAGACATACTGCTGAAAAAGACCTACTAAGGTCTAAGGAGTAAGGACAAAAGTGGTGAGCCACTTGAAAAGATAACACGATGCTGACAAAATGGATTTTATAATTAGATCACACACTAAAACAACACGCCCAAATCAACTCAGCAAAGGGAACAAGACTGCGTGTTAAAACACAAGCTGGATTATTAGATACCTTAATTCAAATGGAGTCCAAGGTATCCCAAGCACAGTGGCTAGGCATTCTCACAGCAGAAACCTAGGTGATGCACAAATACGGGCCACTTATGGGCCCTACAGTCTTAAGAAAGTTTTGTTTTCTGGGGCGCCTGGGTGGCTCAGTCGGTTAAGCGGCCGACTTCGGCTCAGGTCATGATTTCGCGGTCCGTGAGTTTGAGCCCTGCGTCGGCCTCTGTGTTGACAGCTCAGAGCCTGGAGCCTGTTTCAGATTCTGTGTCTCCCTCTCTCTGACCCTCCCCTGTTCATGCTCTGTCTCTCTCTGTCTCAAAAATAAATAAACGTTAAAAAAAAAAAGTTTTGTTTTCTACTGTAAGTTTTAACTAGAGGATGCAAACTATTCAGGTGCTCTTTAACAGCTTCAGCCCTTTGACTGGATGCTAACCATCCTTTCCCTACAGCACAGTTTGTGAGCACTGAACAAATTTTATTTTATTAAAAATTTTTTTTTTTAATTTTTAAGTAATCTTTACAACCAACATGAAGCTTGAACTCATGACCCCAAGACCAAGTCACATGTTCTAATGACGGAAACAGTCAGGCACCCCAATACTGGATTACTTTTAAACAGGACTAGAGTGCTTCCGGTAGTAGATTAATAGGTTCTGTTGCTGGTTTCTTCCAACTGGGAACCAATATCTGTCAAACCACCTAACCTGAGGGAAGGAATTTAGCTATGTTCTCAAGATATTTTGAATCCTGAAAAAACAGAGATATGGCCTCTGATCTATAGTCCTATGAGAAATAATATATGGCTATAATAAAAGGTAGATTGTGTTGGGAGGGACAAAATAATTATACCATGATTTTCTGATTTATACTGTAACTACAGTGGTGCTGCTATATGGTATTACATGGAAGCATAAGTAAAATTAATATTGTAAATACTAACAAATTTAGTATAATACTGATATTAATGATAAAATATAGTGGGAGATTGAATTAAAGCTATCTCAGTACATTATCCCTATGTAGAAGAACTGGTCTGAGAAATATTCAGAGTTGATTAATGATAGATTAATAATTCAGCAGATTTATTAAGAAGCAGACACTTACAGAGGTGCCTGGGTGACTCACCCAGTTAAGCATACGGTTTCAGCTCAGTTCATGATCTCATGGTTTATGGGTTCAAGCCCCGTGTTGGGCTCTGTGCTGATAGCTCAGAGCCATTCTGTGTCTCCCTCTTTCTCTCTGCCCCTCCCCTCCTTGTGCTCCATCTCTCAAAAATAAATGTAAACAAAACAACCCAGACACTTAAAGATCCAAACAACAAAATAATTATATAGTTAGAAAAACGTGGAAAAGTATAAATGGATGGTTCCACTATCTGTTTAAATCCATACTAACCCCACACTGGATGTTGTAAATGTTTAGATTCTGCATGTACATTTTGATGATCTATCTGGTTACAGGATATTATAAGGCAAGTAAATGACATCACACTAAGGATTATTGTTTCATTAGAAAAAAGGCTTGATAGTGGGCCATGGGAGTGGACTGCTCTGTGAGAGCTATTTCCTGGAATTAGCTTGAGCTGTTTTGCTAAATTCCTGAATGACATTGACTTTGGTCAAGGCATAGCATGAAGCATAGATGAAGCATACAAGTGTTGTGAAGGCAATAAAGACATGGAAAGACATTCAACATCACTAACCATTAGAAAAATGCAAATCAAAACTACAGTCAGATATCCTTTCACACCCACAAGGACGTCTATCATCAAAAAACAGAAAACGAGTGTTTGAATGGATATGGAAAAATAGGAACTCTTGTCCAGTGTCAGTGGGAATGTAAAATGGCACAGGTGCTATGAAAAACAGTATGGTGGTTCCTCAAAATATTGAACACAGAATTACCATTTGATCTAGTAATTCTACTTCTGGGCATATACCCAAAAGAAATGAAAACAGGGGTTTGAAAAGTAGAATGTGCATTGCAGAATTATTCACACTACCCTAAAGACAGAAACAACACAATCAGCAGAACTAAAAGGCAACTGACAGAATGGGAGAAGATATTTGCAAATGACATATCACATAAAGGGTTAGAAACCAAAATCTATAAAGAACTTATCAAATTCAACACCCAAAAAACAAATAATCCAGTGAAGAGATGAGCAAAGACATGAATATTCACTTCTCCAAAGAAGTGTCTTTCCTTATAAGGAAAGAAGACATCCAGATGGCCAACCGACACATGAAAAAATGCTCAACATCACTCATCATCAGGGAAATACAAATCAAAACCACAATGAGATACCACCTCACACCTGTCAGAATGGCTAACATTCACAACTCGGGCAACAACAGATGTTGGCGAGGATGCGGAGAAAGAGGATCTCTTTTGCATTGTTGGTGGGAATGCAAGCTGGTGCATCCACTCTGGAAAACAGTATGGAGGTTCCTCAAAAAATTAAAAATACAACTACCCTATGACTCAGCAATTGTGCTACTAGGTATTTATCCAAGGGATATAGGTGTGCTGTTTTGGAGGGACACATGCACCCCCCTGTTTATTTTTTATTTTTTTTATTTAAAAAAAAATTTTTTTTTTTAACGTTTATTTATTTTTGAGAGAGAGACAGAGCATGAACGGGGGAGGGTCAGAGAGAGGGAGACACAGAATCTGAAACAGGCTCCAGGCCCTGAGTTGTCAGCACAGAGCCCGACACGGGGCTCGAACTCACAGACCGCGAGATCATGACCTGAGCCAAAGTCAGCCGGTCAAGCGACTGAGCCACCCAGGCGCCCCCACCCCCATGTTTAGAGCAGCAATCAACAATAACCAAAGTATGGAAAGAGCCCAAATGCCCATCGATGGATGAATGGATAAAGAAGATGTGGTATATACACACACACACACAAAATGGAGTATCACTCGGCAATCAAAAAAGAATGAAATCTTGCCATTTGCAACTATGTGGATGGAACTGGAGGGTATTACGCTAAGTGAAATTAGTCAGTCAGAGAAAGACAAAAATCATGACTTCACTCATATGAGGACTTTAAGAGACAAAACAGATGAACATAAGGGAGGGGGAAACAAAAATAATATAAAAACAGGGAGTAGGACAAAGCATAAGAGACTCGTAAATATGGAGAACAAACTGAGGGTTACTGGAGGGGTTGTGGGAGGGGGATGGGCTAAATGGGTAAGAGGCATTAAGGAATCTACTCTTGGAATCATTGTTGCACTATACGCTAACTAATTTGGATGTAAATTAAAAAAAATAAAATTAAAAAAATTAACGAAAAAACCCCAACCCAATGTCCATCAATAGATGAATAGATAAATAAAATGTTGCATATACATAAAATGGTCTATTACTCAGCCTTAAAAAGAAGGTAAATTCTGATATATACCAGAGCATGGTTGAATACTGGAGACATTTTGCTAAGTGAAATAAGTCAAAAACAAAAGAACAAATATTGTTATGACTCACTTACATGAGGTACCTAAAGTAGTCAAATTATAGAAACAGGAAATAAAATGGTAGTCACCAAGGGTCAGAGGGAAGGAGAAATGGGCAGTTATTGTCTAATGAGTATAGAGTTTCAGCAGGGGATCATGAAATAGTTCTGGAGATATACAGTGGTGGTGGTTGTACAACAATGTGAATGTATTTAATGCCACTGAACTATATACTTAAAAATGGCTAAATTGGCAAATTTTATGCTATATACATTTCACCACAATTAATGAAAAGTGTTGCAAGGAATTTTGGGGCAGTTTGTATCGGTTTCTCAATACTGGTAACAGTGAGATTAATGGTTTGTACTGGTCTAGGAGCTCTGCTGTTACATAGCAGGAATATGCCAATATGAGCAAAACCCAAAAATCCCTAGCTGAGATTCCATTTTGGGCTCCTCAGTCCCAAGATATTCTGTGTGTGTACATCTGTGGTTCCTTATCCATGAGAGAAAATGCATCCCACCTGGCCCTTGCTGAGATAGGACAAGATCCTGCACTTGGCTTCTCTGGATCCTTTTTGTGGGACGGCCATTGACTGTGACAGGTATTCTTACTTTAATGCTGTTGCTGTACTATACCCCTTTCCTATAATAAGTTACAGACTTATAAGTACTGTCATTTTGGGTCCTGAGTCTTCTTTAGCAATCAAACTGTGTTTAACTGCCACTGTTATTGCAGTTATCATAAGGAAAGGGAATACTACTAATTAATTTATGTTGTCCCACAGAGAAACAACTAAGATCATGGGTAAAAGATGCAAGGCAGCTTTATTTTGCCTTGCAAGGTATTGAGCAAGTTTCTAGACATGTTCACTAAACTAAAGCAGAAGGTAGATGTTCACCTACTGTGAAATTCCTTCCTCGGGTACACAACCTCAAGGTACCCACTGAACCCTAGGAACTTAGATTTTTTAATTTGCAGAAAACTTTTTCAATAGGAACCATACCTGTGATGTCAGCTTCCCAGCAATCTGCATTCGCTCAATTTCTGCAGGAGATTTGATCAGCCGGAGGCGCTGTACCAGCTGCTGGACAGCCCGGACCTTATTCTTGCTCCTGGCTTTGACCTCAGTCAGATGCTGCATGTAGTCAGAGTGAAGCTGTGCGTGAGAGGGCCTCATCCAGTCATACCAGACCATATTTGTCTCATCTTAAAATGAGCAGCAAGAAAATAAATTTTAAAATAAAACTAACAGCAACAAGAAATACCAACTGCTATAATGACTTGAACAAGAGTCAAAACCATAAAACCTGTGGTGTGGAATTCTGAAGTGAGCAAAAACTCTCTCAGGACTGAAGCAACTGAAAGGTTAGATCATCTATCACTGGAAAGGCTATTCCCTGAAAATGGCAAGATATTCTGACACCAAATATCCAGCTTCTCTGCCCCTAAACTTCAGTGTTCTTTATACAGATGATAGATGGGACTAAAGCTCTTCTCAAGCTTTGATTTTATTATTTACTAATCATTAAAGAACAACTATAAAAGTGTTCTCCACACTACAATTGAGCTAGATGCCCTGCTGAATTACTGAACATGAACGGACAGAAAAAAGTACTCAGATCATGACGTGGTTAAGTGTTCCCTTTCTAGGGCACCTGGGTGGCTCAGTCGGTTAAGGGTCCGACTTTGGCTCGGGTCATGATCTCACGGTTTGTGAGTCTGGGCCCCGGATCAGGCTCTGTGCTGGCGGCTCAGAGCCTGGAGACTGCTTTGGATTCTGTGTCTCCCTCTCTCTGCCTCTCCCCTGCTCATGCTGTCTCTCTATCTCTCTCAAAGAATGAATAAACATTAAGAAAAAAAAAGTTTTAAGTGTTCCCCTTCTTCACAATCTCTGTGTTAGTGAATGAGGTTCTTATTGCATTTAGGAGCAAATATTCACAACTATAGAAACACTATAGTTGATGATATGTGCTAGCCCACACTTACCCAGGGCTTTTCCTTTCTCATCTGCCATGTATTCTCATTAGAAAACCACAGCTCTCTTTTTAACTTTAGAGACCCAAGGAAATAGTCTGTATGTGCCTGAGATACATGATGAGAAGGCTCATGATGAAAATGTTCCCATTTAACCCAGGTCTCCATTCATCCCTTTCTATTTTCCTGAGATGGCTTATTAGCAGCATTTCCAACAACTGAAGTCTGAATGTATGTTTTACGCAAAGTATTTGGGACAGAAAAGGGAAAAACCCTAAAAATTTTTATTGGCTATATATTAGTGATACAATCTCCTAAATATTTTCATTTTGAAATAAAAATGGTTTTTAATATATATTACATGTCAAATGCTAATCTTACTTTTAATAGAAATTTAATTGTAGTTTTTAAAAAGTAAAACAACCTCTACTACCTGTTTTCAGTGTATGAAATCATAGCCCAGTTTTTTTTGGTTTTTAAATTTTTACATAAATACGATTTCATGAATCTTTTCCTTTGCCTGCTGCTTTTGTCTAGTAAACTACTAACATTAAGAATGGTGAATGAGGGGCGCTTGGGTGGCTCAGTTGGTTAAGCGTCTGACTTCAGCTCAGGTCATGATCTAAGCTGGTCAGGTTCATGGGTTCAAGCCCCGCATCAGGCTCTGTGCTGACAGCTCAGAGCCTAGAACTGCTTCAGATTCTGTGCCTTCCTCTCTCTCTGCCCCTCCCCCACTTGTTCTCTCTCTCTCTCTCTCTCTCTCTCTCTCTCTCTCTCTCTCTCAGAAATGAATAAACATTAAAAAACAAAAAGGATGGTGAATGAGAAGTACTTTTGAGAAATACATTTGGTGTAAGGTTTTAACAATACTGGGTTAATGAAATTTAGACTATTGAATAGGACAGCTAGCAACTAATTCAGAAAATCAAAAAGCTAAAAAGAAAATGATTCTGTATCCCACATTTATGACAACTTTGAAGATATGAAAAAGTTCCACTAGTTTAGCTGAGTAACTATCTCTGTAAAATAGAGAACACTTGTATAAAGCAATGAAACAATTCAAACATACTGGAACTTGCATATTCAACTGAGTATTTTCTTTCAAAGAAGGCTTTGTAGGAAACAAGTCCAATAAATTCCATGATCATTGGAAACAATTTTGGAATTCTCTTTTAGAAACTGACTTCAGAAATGGTTTATAAACCATTATAAATTAGACTTTAGAAAATTAGACATTAGAAAATTATACTTTAATTTTACACCATATATTATTTTGTCTAAAATTAGACTTTAATTTTATAGCCATATATTATTTTGTCTGAAATTAGTACTTTACAATTTGATTATCTATGCTATTTACCAATTTGGCTCTAAGTGACTTTTGGACACTTCAAAAAATAAAATGCTTCCCAGGCTGTAGATTTACAAGAATCATTAAAGACAGTTTATAATGTAGTGTAGATTCTAAAAAGTTCCGGAAAAAGAATCTCAAAATGTAATGAGTGATTATAATTTTACCAGAAGAAATGTAGAAAAAGTGACTATTTTGAGTGGCATGGACTCAACTCTGTACTGTATGAATCTCCTGAGAATCTTGTTAAAAGGCAGATTCTGATCTAACAGATATGGAAGGGGGAGGCTAAGATTTTACATTTCCACTATCTACTATGCTTTTGTAATTCTAATATGTATCACCAGGTAATTGTGATGCTGGTGAAGCACTGATCATTCTTTGAGAATACTGCTTCTTTCTGAAGAGTTGGCAGAAGTAATATGTAGTGGTCAAAGGTGGATGGATTGGTTGGTAATCTTGAAGAGTGATCCATGCCCATCCTCCACTTTAAAAGAAAATTCTCTCTGCGATTTCAAACTAGGACAGTTCATGGTCTCTATGAATGAATAATTTAACAAAGACTTAGCAAATGTGTAAATGAAATATTTAAAGTAGTCTTGTGGAAAAGATTTATGTTCCTTTCATGGTGCTCAAGGAAATGCTGCCATGATCATCATTTTCGAAAATTAAGAACTTTAGCGACGCCTGGGTGGCTCAGTCGGTTAAGTGTTTGGCTCTTGATCTCAGCTCAGGTCATGATCTCACAGTTCCTGAGACCTTGAGCCTTGTGTCCGGCTCTGTGCTGATAGCATGGAGCCTGTTTGGGATTTTCTCTCTCTCTCTCTCTCTCTCTCTCTCTCTCTCTCTCTCTCTCTGTCCCTCCTGTGCTTGTGCACTCACTCTCTCAAAATAAATAAGTTTTAAAAAAAGAGAAAGAAAAAATTAACCACTTCGTCTAAATAGGCAAGGAAGGTCTTAATCCCAAATCTGGCCTGTGATTGACCTCTGTTCCATTTATTACCTTTCAATTTTGGTATTAGATGTTGAAATTCTTCTAGTGTATAGGCTTCATCCACTCCTGTTAAAGCTATTGCTCCATCAGTGCCAGATCGTGGGCCATCCCAAAGTTCTCGACTAGGGTCTCTCCGAGGTACAAAAAGCATGGCCTTATGTGCTGGTAACTGCTTGCCAGGGAGGCTCTGAAGGACCAGAATGCTATCGGGCTCTTGGAATCCACACAGGTACAGGAAATTGTTGTCTTGGTGGAAAGTATAGGGGATATCATTGCTCATGTAGTATGTAGGGTTGGACAGCAGAACCACCGTCTGGTCTGTCCCACTCTGCCCTTGTGTTTCCTTGTGAATCAGAGACATTAGTTTGTGTCTGCGAAGTGCATATTCCACTTGAGATAGTCCTGGCGTCACCTCTCCTAGAAATGAGAAATAACAGTGATGCTTTTCATTTATATAGTGCCAAAGTACTTTTAAGGTAACAATATTAGATGGAAACACACAAGTTCATTTCTTCAATTTATGCCAAATCTATTCATAGCACATGGGGAATGAAGGAGATGGCACAGGTTCAAATTTTCTATTCCACTGTAAAAATTTTGGAAATGATAGTTAAACGTGGTCCTGCGTGAAAACCAGGATCATGACCCCTTAATATCTTTTGTAGCTCTTTCATTCTTTTACTCATTTGATCAAATATTTACTAAACATTATCATGTGGAAGGCATTGCTAGGCATATATAATAAGGTTGACTTGAAGTATCAACATGAAAGGCAAGGAGAAGGATCACATTATCCGTGTATGACTTTCCTGAAAGAATGTAAACTCCATGAGGACATAGATTTTTGTCTGTTTGTTCAGTGTTATATTCCTGGAGCCTAGAATAACAACTGGAATATAGCGGGCACTTGATAAATTATTTGTTAAATGATGTATAATTTTTAACATAATAAGGCCAATCTCCTTTTGAATTTCCAAAGCATAATAATACCTTTCTTATAGGTCTTTTTGTATTAATAGTAGAGCTGGGTACATATAATCTCCTTAAGGGTTCCCTCCCTGAGGGAAAATCTTTGTATTTTCCAATTGGGGTCATCTTTGTATTTTTAAAAAACTTTAATAATATTATCTACCCCTTAGGGCTGTCAGAAGTAAACTTGATAAAGCATGTGGTTCTTAAGGATTGAAGACTCCCTAGGGAATCTTTAAAAAGCTGTGGATTCACTGTTTACTGCACCTAGGCACACACAAACTTTTGACATACAATTTCAACAATATCTGATTCCCCTAAGCCCTCCCACAAAACTTGTATTAAGAACCTGTGTTATGAAATGTTATGTGTTAGTTCTCAATATTAGCACCCAGCAGACTGTCTGGCTTCTAGCCCAGTGGTGACTGGGTGAATGCTTCCCTTCTGAAATGGAAATCATGCCTGCTCTTGCTTTAGGTTCCAAAGTAAAAGAACTATGAAAACACTCATGAAAGCTGTATCCCTCAGCCTACACTTAGCATTAATAATAGTAAAACAACACCTGATGCTTACTGAATGCTTTTTATGTGTCTGGTACTATCCTAATTATTTACAGTTATCAACTCGTTTAATCTTTACATTGATTCCATGATGTGGAGTACTATTATTATTCCCTGTAGTATCGAGGCTTCATATGCAAATATGAAAAGATAGCCATGAAATACTGCTGTATGAAAAAATTACAGAACAAGATGGATAATGATCCCATTTATGTTAAAAAAGAATAAAAAGAAAAAAAGAAGAGAGAGAAAAAGTTTAGTAAAGAATCTCAATTTTTATAGTAGTAATCTATGGGGATTGAGTTAAGACTAAAATTTTCTTTTTAACATGCTTTTTAATATTACTTGAATTTTGTTTCAATGAGTATATACTTTTATGATAAAAATTCCAAATAAAGAGAAAAAGGGAATAAAAGAAATCATGGACAGTCCATCCCATACTCATGACCTACAATGGCTCTTTATTGTCCATTACATCAAATTCAAACTCAAGTAGATTTTAATGCTTTCTACCAGAGGATTCCAATTTATCTTTATATTTATTTATAAACATAAATATCTTTATATTTATTTATTTAACTTAAAAAAAAAGCAGCTTTATTGAGATATTATTTACATACCATACAATCTACCCACTTAAAGTGTACAAATCAGTGGTTTTTGGTATATTCACACAATTGTGCAAACATTACAAAAATCAGTTTTAGAGGGGCACCTGGGTGGCTCAGTCGGTTGAGCGTCCGACTTCGGCTCAGGTCATGATCTCACTCAGGTCCGTGAGTTTGAGCCCCGCATCGGGCTCTGTGCTGACAGCTCAGAGCCTGGAGCCTGCTTCGGATTCTGTGTCTCCCTCTCTCTCTGACCCTCCCCCGTTCATGCTCTGCCTCTCTCTGTCTCAAAAATAAACAAACATTAAAAAATTAAAAAAAAAAACAACAAAAGTCAGTTTTAGAGCATTTCATCACTCCCAAAAGAAACCCTTGCCCATTAGTAGTCACTCCCCATCTCCTCCCAATCTGCACCCCCAGCCCTTGGCAACCAGTAATCTATTTTCTGTCTTTATGAATTTGTCTCTTGTAGAGATTTAATATGATGAAATCACACAATATATGGTCTTTGGTGATTTGGCCAACTTTTTAAAATCATTTCTCCAATTATTCTGAAATTAATTCCTTCTTATGTCTTACATAGCTCTGTTATTTCCCTAGTACCTTGCTTATGATGTGTCCCTTTTCCAAAATTTATTCTCCCTCCATAGCAATTCCACTCCCAAGATTTTGGGCTCAATGCATGTTTGTTTTTAGACTCCTCTCATTCAAAAGGCTTTCCTGATTAGCCTAGGTCACATTGATTTGTCCCTCTGAATTATTTAAGTTAACTGTTTCATTTTCTTATATATATATACATCCTATAGTTGTGTATAAGTGTAATCACATCATACTGAACTCTCAATAGTTAAATATTTTCCCCCTTTTCCTTTGCTGTTTGACTCTTCACTCCCCTTCCCTTCTACCCACATCAACACCTCATCCACGTTGGTAATGTGGCACATATCCTTTCCTATTTTTCTCAATACTCATATACTTGCATTTAGGGTTTTTTGGTCACTAGTATTTTACAAAAATGGGATACTACACATTCTTCTGTATCTTGCTTTTTCTATCACAGCGATACCTTATAGAAATTCCTCCCACCAAGTCATCTTGCATAGCTTCAGTTCATTCTGCTTGACGTCTCCATAAATATTTTTTGGGTTGATATATCAAAACTTGTTGATCCATTTCCATACTGGTGGGCATTTATATTGTTTTCAGTTTTTGCTGTAATAATAACCATCTTTGTACTTATATCCTGCTACTTTTATGCCCTATGTACTGGTGCTTTTAGTTCTATCACAGTCCTAGGACAGATATTGCTGGATCAAAGACTCTGAATTTTTTTAGTACTCATGTTCAGTACATGTCACTCAGTTGTTTATGATTACCTTGGAACCATCTAGTTGTTTTACCTATGTATAGTTTATCTCTCCAGCTAACTCTGTTGTTTGCATTCCATTAATATCAATTTTTATTTAACTCTTATTCATTTACAACAGAAAAAAATGTACACTTTTATTGATGAAGTTGGTAAGAAATAAAAGATAAGCAACAGAGTCAGTCCTAGAAGAGCTCACATGGCATTTCTTTTCTTTCTTTTTGTTTTTAAGTTTATTTATTTTGAGAGAGAGAGAAAGCATGAGCTGGGGCAGAGAGAGAGAGAGAGAGAGAGAGAGAGAGAATCCCAAGCTGACAGCACAGAGCCCAACACAGGACTCAAACTCACAAACTGTGAGATCATCACAACCTGAGCTGAAATCAAGAGTCTGATGTTTACCCAGCTAAGTCACCCAGGTGCCCCTCATAGTGCATTTCTTTTTCCCCTGGATTAAGCTGGCTAAGAGTTCTCTAGGGCTTTTGGGCAGAATTCTGACCTTTGTGCCAGAACTATCTGACTGGTAATTACGTATGTTAAGTCTGCCACTGTTACCCAACATTGGAAATTTCCCAGTTACCCAAGCAGTATATACTCTTATAAAAGCAGAGGCTGATTATAATTGATAGATCATCCGACCTTTCCTTTTGTATTCTTTTTCCCTTTCCTTTTGGTTTGCTTTGCTTTTGGTTTCTTCACAGCTACAGTCCATGTAATAAAACTAAATTAAAAATCAATTCATTTTGTGGGCTTTTTTTTTTTAATTTGGAAAATAAGAAAATTCACAATTTTAACGACCTTAATATATGTGTTCTCTCTCATTCTCATTAATAACAAAGCACATATATAAATATATTGGAAAATAACTTCTAAAAAAAGATACAATTATTTGGAAATCAAAACGGGATTGGAAAACTATCTTTTACTCCCTTCAAGGCATTCATCTTCCTGAATCCAATTTCATACAAATGACTACATGAGAAACATTTAAAACACAGGCTACATTTTCCCAAGTTTATGAATCATCAACACTATGGAGTGACCATTAACTAAATGCTTCCACACTTCTGAAATCTCAAAGTAAAAAAGAACTCTTTGGTTGTGACAGAAAATTATCCAAGTAAAAAAGGTATCTTTTCTTATCATTCGAAGGAGGAAAAAAAGGGGGGGGGGTGGTAATAAAGCAATGAACTTTAACCCTAGAGGTAAACCTGGCAGTTATTATGGCCTTTGATCATAGAATTAACCATTGTAATGGTCAATCTGGCCTGAATTTCATCTGATAAAACTGTCTGAATAGACACTCTGGTAACTTTGTCAAATTGTAACATAGTAAAGAACAAAGTTAGTACTTTATCACCTTGAGTCAATTAAGGATAGAGGGGCTATTCTAACAAGTTTATTTACCAATCAAATGCCTACAGGTCATAATCTGGACTCTGCAAATAGCAAAGTCTCACAATCAGTTCAGAGACTCTGCAGCCAAGAAGAAAAGCTCTTCCAGGACATTTAGGATTGGACTTCTCACGAAAATAAGAAAAATGTTCTTCATATTTAATCAGCCAAGCAGAAACCCCTAAGAAGAAAGTTTTATAAAGACTGAAAATGGATGGGAAAATGCAGGTCTTTGTTACAATCTAGGTATGTATTTTAATTATTTCCTAAAAGTAACTAGATTAGTATTTTAACATGGTCTGATTTTGAAACTGCATCCTTAAAATGAATTGTTTAATATTAGGTAGTTTTTATTGTCTACAAGAAAGTAGTTTATAAAATGATCTCTATGTAGGTGGAGAATGGGGGTTAAAAAAAAAAGGTGATGTTTTCTTTAAAGTAAAACACAGACCTCTCTGAAAAAATGAAATGACCAAATAAACAATAAAAAATACTCTAGATTTTATTTGCATATATTGAGCAACACAAGCCAGACAGAAAAGGTACGTACTGTATGATTCCAAGAACAGGCAAAACAATCCATGTTGATAGAAACCAGAGCAATGATTAAGGATGGAAGTGGAAACAGACAAGGGGGTGTGAGAAAATTTTCTAGGGTGATGAAAACGTTCTATATCTTGACTGGGGTGTGTGGGTTATATTGGGGCCTACTGATCTGAAATGTTGGGGGTCCAGGAATGACCGGTCAAGAAAGAATTCTTGAGATGTCTTCAGTGCAAAAGGGTGGTTTTATTAAAGCACAGGGACAGAACCCATGGGCAGAAAGAGCTGCACTGGGGTTGTGAAGAGAGGGGGCTAGGGGTAGTGTAAGTCTCTAAGGAATTTTGAAGCAAGGTTTCCAGGACCTTGAGGGGCTATTAGGAAAAGGTCATTTATTACTGTTTAGTAAAACCTCAGACATGAGATCCTTCAGATGTATAACAGTGGGCCATAGACTTAGAGAAGGATTGCTAAAACACATCTTGTAGGGCGGGGATGAGGGGTGGTGTGGAGATAAAGGATCCTGGAGGTTGGGCTAACGTCAAGCTAAGGTTGCCTTTTGCCTCTAGCGAAAATTTAACATTCCGGCAAGCTCCTCAAGGAAGGTCACTCTGCCTTCTCTCATGTACTTGTCAATGGACTATAAGTTGTAAGGAAGTTTAATTTTTTTCTTTTGCCTTTGTTCTCCACATCATCTACTGAATTGTGGGGGCGCCTGGATGGCACAGTCAGTTAAGCATTCAACCTCGGCTCATGAGGTCATGATCTCGCAGTCCGTGGGTTTGAGCCCTGAGTCGGGCCCTGTGGTGACAGCTCAGAGCCTGGAGCCTGCTTCAGATTCTGTCTCCCTCTCTCTCTGCCCCTCCCCCACTCACACTCTGCCTCTTTCTCTGTCTCTCAAAAATACACACTAAAAAAAATTTTTAAAAACCTCACTGATGCGCGTATCTAAGATCTGTGCAATTCATTATATGTAAATTTTACCACATTAAAAAAAAAGCATACCACTCTCTAAACTTGAAATACCTTTTAGACTAAGAATTCCCTCAGTTGAATTTATTCTTATTAAAAATATCATGACAAAGATAGACTTTTCGGAAATTCCAGATAGTATTCTTTGGTACAAATGTTTTGTACTATTTTGTGGTTAAGTGTGGACTCAACAGTCAGAGTTTTATGAACTGGAATCCTGGCTTAACAACTTACTGAGTGACTTGGGGAGAGCTACCAAACTGCTTTATGACTCAGTTTTCTCATTTGTCAAATGGAGATAATAAAAGCAACTACTTCTCAAAGTTGTCAGGAGGATTAAATAATAAAATACTCAGAACGGTAAGCACTATATAAATATTAGTTACAATTATACCATAAAGAATTTACACTTAAAGATGCTGTCATCCTGGTAATCCAAAGCCAAGTAGGACCTTGGAAGAGTAAAATTTACACGGACAACTACTATCTCTATCAAAGTAATTTTTAGATTGAAGCCCTGAAAGTCTTTGGCTTTCTCACACAATTAAGAATGAGTCTCTGGGAGCCGGGGTGGCTGAGTTGGTTAAGTGTCCGACTCTTGATCTTGGCTAAGGTCATGATCTCTCAGTTCATGGGAGCCTATTTGGGATTTTCTCTCTCCCTCTCTCTCTACCCCTCACCTGGTCTATCTCAAAATAAATAAATGAAAACTTAAAAAAAAAAAAAAAAAAGAATGAGTCTTATCATTCACAAGTGATTCAGAAGCTTTTTATTATTCAATTCTTTAGAAAATTCCTGATTCTTGTCTAGGGCAGATTCTTGCTAATCTTTACTTCAGAGAATTTCTCGATATGAATGAGAAATATGCACAAAGGTTAAAGAGAAACAGAAAAGTCATTTATTCTTAATGTACCAGTATTTAAGCTGCAGGAACATTATTATAATTCAATTTTTTTTTCCTCCCAGCATTAAAAAACAGAAATACCCTATAATTCTGTACTAGATGGCTGTTTATGAAATTTCTATGAGCTAGCTATCTGTATAATGGTACTTTGGAATGAGTAATCAACATATATCATACATATAGGTTAAATATATAGGTTTATTCACCTGTAAATTTATATATGTAAATACTCTGGTCTTTATTTTGCATTAAAATCTACTTCAGAAGATTATGCTAAGTGAAATTAGTCAGAGAAAGACAAATATATGATTTCATTCATATGAGGAATTTAAGATACAAAACAGATGAAGACAAAGGAAGGAAAGCAAAAATAATATAAAAACAGGGAGGGGAACAAAAACCATAAGAGACTCTTAAATACAGAGAACAAACTGAGGGTTGCTGGAGGGGTTCTGGGTAGTGGGATGGGCTAAATGGGCAAGAGGCATTAAGGAGGACACTTGTTGGGATGAGCACTGGGTATTATATGTAGGGGATGAATCACTGGATTCTACTCCCGAAATCATTATTACACTATATGCTAACTAACTTGGATGTAAAAAAAAAAAACCAAAAACTCTACTTCAGAAGATGAAGACAAAGGGAAAATGAATAATCAATACAAATATATCGTTATTTTTAAAATTCCAGAGGTACACAGGAAGTGAGAAAAGAAAATATGTTACTTTATAAAAACAGGTACACTTCATGGTAAAATATCTATGAAAAAGTAGGCCCTGAACTTAAATTTAAAAGCTCTAGAATATAAAATGTTTTTATACTACTATTCTGCTTATCAGGTATAACGTATAAACAGTGTTTTGAAATGGCTACATAAATACAAAGTGATCATTCAGTAAATGTGTGATGGTGGTGATGATAAAGATATGAATAAATTTGGACGTCTGGGTGGCTCATCATCCAACTTCGGCTCAGGTCATGATCTCATGGTTCATGGGTTCAAGGCCTGCGTCGGGCCCTGTGCTGACAGCTCAGAGCCTGGAGCCTGCTTCAGATTGTGTGTCTCCCTCTCTCTCTGCCCCTCCCCTGCTCACGCTCTGTCCCTCTTTCTCTCAAAGATATGAATTAATTTAAGAACTGAGTGTTTGGGGATGAGGACATAAGAAAAGTAAAAGTACACTCCGCTTCAAAATATGGCCTGTGGCCAAAGATCTGGCTTTAGGCATCTCACACACCCATCTAATGAGTGCCCATCAGGCAGGTGGTGTGCATCAGAAACACCCAGGGAGCTCTTCAAAACATAGGGCCTAAGCCCTTCCCTTGAGATTCAGTAGGTCTATGGGATCCTAGTATGTATTTACATTTTGAAAAAACTCACTCAATGGTCTAGGCAGATTCAGACCATTTTTAATTTCCATCATTTCTTGAACATATATTTTAATCTTTTAAATAGTATAAAAATCTCACCCCACCAAAATAAATCTTGATCTTTTAAAGTCAACCATTTTAACAAAACTTAAAAAAAAAAAAAAAATACCCCTTGCTCAAGGCAGAACTACAACTAAACCATGACTGAAAGATGGATACCTAATTGGTTTGGACGCTTCTAAGGGAAGAAGATTCAGGAATTATTATCTAGCACTCACTCTAGAACCACTCTTTTCATCATTTTAAATATTACTTAACAAAATACTTGACAATAACTGTATAGTCTCAGCCATCATAGTTGATAAGGGACAATCAGGTAAATGGTAAAAGCATTTTCCCCAATTGTGGGCCATACAGTTGAATACTTCCCAATGGATCTGTTCACTGTTGTAGTTGAAAGAAAACCAATAACCAGTTCTGGATATGTCAGACAAGTCATTCTGATAAGCCAAACTCTCTAAATAAGAGCCCTTTCTTAAGGCGCTACAAACTATATTACATATCCAAAATTATTGTGTCTAGGAATGTAACAATGTTAGAAATACATGTTCTTGGAAATAATGCTTCATTTGGCGGTAATTCTTCCTATTCTCTGATAAATTGCAGTGTTTATGTGAGTTGAACACCTTGCTATTCTAATGACTGCGTTACTCTTGTGGCAATGTCAGAGAACTTTCTCACACAAATATTATAAAAAGTAGATTCACAGTTCATAACTGTGTCATTTGTCTTCCTTCATGGAATCATTTTTTCTGGCTTGGGTGATAAGTGGAGGGCATTTTAGTGATCAAGGTGGATGAATTGACATTTTCTGGCTCTACAGACACAGTCCTTAGCACCAGGATGGCAATGTTAAAAAAGAAATGGGGGAGAGGGGGTGCCTGGCTAGCTCAGTCAGTAGAGCATGCAACTCTTGATCTTGGGGTTGTGAGTAGACAACTAGGACAGAATTCCTTTATCTCTGAGACATTCTGCTGAATATTTTCCAGGTTACTCTTGCTTCAGCAAACTTAGGTAGGTATAGCCAGGAGAAACCCAGAGGAAATAGCTCCCCAACATTCAGAAAGAGCCAACCCAGGAATTTCATTTCTAAGAATTTATTTTAAGGAAATAATTGATTGGTATAGAATGTGTACACATGTGTATACATACACACATGCACACACACACACACACCTATATGAGAAATAAGTCTAGAAAAATATATATACCAAAATCTCAATAGCGGTTTTCTATGAGTGGAGGGATTTTGAGTAATTAAAAAAAATTACTTTTATCTGTATTCTCTAGTTTTTCTATATAGACCTTGTGTAATAATTAGAGAAGGGACTGAGGTGTTTTCCAAAAGTTTTAAGTACTTATAAGTACTAGGAAAATAGCTATGCCAAACATGAAATTTTTAGAAGCAAACCAAGTAACGGAGGATATAATTTCACGCTCCAAACTAACAGACTGGCTCTGTGAAAGAAATTTTTAAAAAAGTATTATATCCCTTTTAATTTTTCTTAATAATTTACTTTTTCTCCACTCCATAACCATTTTACCACTTCCATATCTACATGGAAAAAGACAAATGATTAATACTTTGGATACTTATATAGTTTTTGCCTCCAGAAATTGTATATCTGGTTTCTTTAATCCTGATGATTCTGTTTTAAAATTCTATTCCTTCTGGGGCACCTGGGTGGCTCAGTCTGTTGAGCGTCCGACTTCGGCTTAGGTCATGATCTAACGGCTTGTGGGTTTGAGCCCCGCATCAGGCTCTGTGCTGACAGCTCAGAGCCCGGACTCTGCTTCGAATTCTTTGTCTCCCTCTCTCTCTGCCCCTAACCCACTCACATTCTGTCTCTGTCTCTCTCAAAAATAAATAAACATTAAAAAAAAAAGTTAAAATTCTATTCCTTCTTAGCCCAATATCTAAAATCCTATGTCCAGAAGAGTAAAAATTAAGACAGGCATCCCTTTTCCCTCCATAGCTGAAAAGAACATATGTATATGTATGAATGTGTATATGTATTTTTATTCATAATCATTTTTTATATAGTTATCATGCACATAACATACAATAGCCAACTGTTTAAGACATAGAGGCCATCATCTTGACAATATAATTACTAGTTTCAAGGCCTAGAAAATGCAGCTCACCATGTAAAAATATCTCACCACGAGAAATCAGTAATTTTCAAAGCTGGTAAAACTTAATGCCAATTCTATTTCCTTTTAAAAAAATTGAAGCTACAGGTAGGTTGACAGATTAGAGAAATACTTAAGTTAATACTAACTGGATTGCTATTAAGCTTACCTTACAGCTTTGAAAAACTCTGATTTCTTGTGTGTTTCAGTGGTGAGCTGCATTTCCTGAGTCTCAGCCGATTTCCCAGCAGGAATTCCAGTCTGATGAAGAATCAGCAAAAGGAAGCCCTCACTGAGAGACACACTGGTATCATTCACTGAGTGGAGACAGTGAAAGAGTAACATATTTCTAAAGGCAATTTAGATTCTTAGTACATATGCTCACAAAGTAAATACAGATTTACCTTCCCATGACAGAAGCAATGATTAATTTCCCTTGAAAACCTGACTGCTTTTTCTACAAAGCATTTGGTTTTACCCTACTTACCTCTTTGTGATGATTTTCATTCACCACAGTTCATCCCTTAACTGCCTTTTTATCACTGTTATCACCTCCCAAAGCTGTGAAAATCAAATCTGGAAATCTAGTGTAACCTATACAGCAATATTTTTGTTAAACAAAAGGAAATGAACATTTAGTACTTTGAAGAAAAACACGTTTTCTTTCTTTCATTTCTCTAAGTAGGCTCCAAGCCCAATGTGGGGCTTGAACTCACGACTCCAAGATCAAGAGTTGCACTCGCCACCAACTGAGCCCACTGGGCACTCAAGAAAAACATGTTTTCTCAAATGTCTTTAACACAGCAGTTCACAAGGAATCAATCATTTGAATACAGTTCTAGCAACTGTCTTAGAAAGTAATATAACTTTTAAAACATTATGGTTTACATACTTTTCATGGATAATTCTGAATTGTAAGACTTATATTTATTGCTCTAGATAGCGATGTCAACACCGTACCAACAACCACACATACCTTTTTAAGTTTAAAGTTAAGTTAATAAAAATAAAAATAAAATAAAAAATTTAGTTTCTCAGTTGCACTAGCACCATTATAAGTATATAATAGCCACTTGTGGCTAGTGGTTACTGTATTGGGCAGCATAGACCTAGAACATTTACACTGCTGCAAAAAAAAATCTATTGACAGCACAGTTCTAAATAAAGCATCTAAAGAGAGAGATTTATGGTTAAAAGGGCTTACCTGGCCTAAGGAGGTGTGGGTGTGTGAAGGGGCTGGGCTGGCCTAAGTATCGGTTTGGAATTCTCCTCTGTGGGATGGGCTGGAGGGAGTACCTTCGCTGAGAACATGACATGAATCCTGAAGGAAAAACAAAGAGAGTAGAATGGAACAATAATCAAGAAAGTCCTCACAGTGTATATACATTTATCGATCTCTAGCAGTTGGATGCTCTAGAAAAATGCAAATTAGTGTCTCCTTCAATATTTATATGGCCCTCCCTCTGTGCCAGTTAGGGCCTGTCTTGGGCCCTGGGAAAACAGAAATGAGATCATTTTTACCCTTAGTGATTTCAGTCTACTATAGTATAATAGAGGTACATATATACCGAATAGGACTATGGTATGAATCAGGAACTATGGGAACAGAAGGAAGGCAACAAACAAAAGCAAGGAAGGGGTTAAGAAGTACTTCACAGAAATACTGTGTCCTAAAATTCAGAAAAAGAAGCCGTATCCTAAAATTCAGAAAAAGAGAGCTAACATTTTTACCGAGAATATATGAAGTACAAAAAAACATGATATCTCATTGAATCTTGGAATGTTAGAGGTAGATAAAATAAGGTATAAAAATGCTTCATCATAGTATACAACAGACACTATTAGCATTCATTCAGTGAGATTAAGCATGTGACTGGAACACATGCTAGAAGAAGACAAAAGAATGAGGACTATATGCTCTGGTCTTTAAAGAATATACAGTCTAGTGGAGGTGAGACACAACATTCAAGCACTACATGGCGAACACCACGGTGGATTCATTCACAAGGTTTTTTGAGAGCACAAAGACTGAAACACTACTGTGGGATGGGTGCAATAAGATCTAGATACAGATACAGTGCTCTGAGGAACACAGAGACGCGCACAAAGGGGTGTTGGTGTGGGACTCTAGAGGTAGGGGATGCCCGCTCTGAATGCGAATTAGTCAAGGGCATCTGGCTGGTTCAGTGGGTAGAGCATGCAACTTGATTTCGGGGTTTTAAGCAAGAGCCCCAAGTTGGGTGTAGAGATTACTTAAAAATAAAATCTTAAAAAAAAAAAAAAGGAATCAGCCAAGTGAAAGAGAAAGAGGGGTGTGGAAGGTATCATAAATGAGATTACAAAAGGGAAGTCATAGGAGGCACTGGGTATGTGTGTATGTACATGCATGTGTGTGTGTGTGTGTGTGTGTGTGTGTGTGTGTGTAGGGGGAAGAGAGTTTCAGGTCAGTGTTGATGGAGGAAGAAAAGATTAGGAAGGTAAGGATCAGACCATTGAAAGCTTTGTATACCAAATTAAGGAATCAGGATTTTAACTGCCATCATCATTGCTTTTTTACAAAAAAGGAATCAGACTCAGAGAAGTAATTTGTGCAATGTTACAGTTAGTAATGAGGAAGCTAGGATTCAAGCCTAAATTTGTTAAACTTTGAAATCTCTGTTCTTATCCCTCCATCCTGCTGCTCAGTAGGTGTTCTCTGCCGATCCCAAAAACAGAATCAGTACCGTAAAATCTCCTTGTGAACCTACAATCTCTACAATGGTAGAATGTGATGTCTGGATCAAGTTAAAGGTTTTTGTAGGGACTATGTAGTGTGAATGAATGAGGTGTATATATTTGATGAGTTAAGAATCTTAAATGTTAACTCTGAATTAAATTTTCAGAGGATTACTGAAAAAAATTATAGCTTTTTGGATGATTAAAAATACAGAAAATGGCAAAAGTTTCTAGGCAGTATGAAAATACAGTTAAAAATAGTGAAAAAATAAGAAAAAGGACAAAACAAGTATTTCCTGGAATCTGTTTAGAAAATGTACAGAATACATATTAGGGAATATGTCCAGCCTATATAAATTGAAAGCTTAATAAAGATAAGGCAAGCAATTTACAAAAATACAGAGGACAGAGGAACTTGCTAGAGGACAATCTAGGGATGTAATCAACAAAATCCAGATGTGGGAAATACTACAGGACAAAGAACTCCGTTTCTTGCACGTAAATTCTATGGCAGGTAGGGATGGTAAGAGATGGAAGGAGGAATCCGTAGATTAAGAAAACCTTAAAAAAATTTATCAACCAATTGTATTATGTGAGCCTTATATGGATCCTGATTCAAGCAACAAATTGTCTATCAAGTATCCACTCATACTATTTACTATAATTATGAAAAAATTGGAAATTTGGACAATTGCATATTTAATAGGATTACAGAAGTAATGTTTACTTCTTTAAGGTGTGATAACAGTGCTGTGCTTATGTTAAAACCACATACTTTTAGAGATATAAACTGAAATATTTATAGATGAAGTGATATGACCTGGAATTTATCTCAAAATAACATGGGGGTGGGGTGGATTGGGGAGAGGATGAACGGGGATTTGGATGAAAGAAGCCACGAGGTGATAATTGTTGAAGCTGGGTGATGGGTACATGGGAGTCCATTATATATACTCTATCTACTTGTATAGGTTTGAAACTTTTCATAATAAAATAAAAGGAACAAGAAAAGATGAGTTAAGCATAGAGAAAAATGAAGGAAGTACACAATCATCTGAAAGGCAATCCAAGACAGAGTCAAAGGCAGCGTGGTACAGTAGGAAAAAAATGCCAGTTCTATGATCTATGTGATCTCAGCATGTTACATAAATTCCTATGAACCACTTCTTTACCTGTGAAATAATGCAGTAATATTAGGTAGTGGCTTTCAAACTTGTGAAACCAAGACTCCCAGTAAGAAACATATTTTACATGGTAACCTAGTATACACATATAAATATGATATACATAAAAATTTCACTAAATACTATACTATGACTGATACTTTTCTGTCTTATTTCATTAAAAAATTTCTCAGTGCACTAACATGATTTTATTACTGCAATGTCTTGAACGGTGGCTCCCAAAAGATATGTCCACATCCTTTTTTGTTGTTGTTGTTTATTCATTTTGAGAGTGAGAGTGTGAGCCGGGGAGGGGCAGAGAGAGAGAGGGAGAGAGAGAATCCCAAGCAGGCTCCATGCTGATAGCGTCTGACAGTATGAAGCCCGATCTGGGGTTCAAACTCATGAACTGTGAGATCACAACTTGAGCGGAAATCAAGGGTTGGTTGCTTAACTGACTGAGCCATGCAGGCGCCCTGATATGTCCACATCTTAATCCCTAGAACCTGTGACTACTAATTTATTTAAAGAAGGGGTCTTGCAGATGTAATTAAGGATCTTGAAATGAGGACATCATCCTGGATCATCTGGGTAGGTCCTAAATTCAATGGCAAGTCCTCTTATAAGAGGAATGCAGAGAGAGAGAGATTTGAGATAGGCAAGAGAAAAGAAGAAGTAATGGAGGCATGTGGAAGCTGAGATTGGAGTGATGTGGCCACAAGCCAAAGAACACCTACAGCCACCAGAAGCTGGAAAGGTAAAGAACAGATTCTTTCCTAGAGCTCTTGGAAGGAATACAGCCCCACTGCCACTTGATCTCAGACCTCTGGCCTCCAAATCTGTGAGAGAATTCTATTATTTTAAGCCACCATGTTTGTGGTAATTTGTTATGGCAGCCTCAGGAAACCAATACGATGACCCACTAAGATTACAACTTGTCACTGGAAAACACTGCACTAAAAGACTGTATCTCTGTACTGAGGGCGGCTCCAGTTCAGGAGGAGGAGGGATGTGAGGATGCTCAATAATGTTAAGAGCATAAGGGGATCCTGAGACCAACTTCCGCCTCATCCAATCATCAGGTTCCCTACAGTGTTACTTGCAGAAATGACCTTTCCCTACGCATAGCGGCCTTTGGCCCACTTTACCTTTTAGTTATTTGACGCTTGACAGTTGTGTTTCTTGAAAGTAGAAAGTAGAGAAGTGTTTCTCTTCTTTAACAGGGAAGAGAAGATAATGAGCTGTCCATGTGCACGAACATGTTGGTACAGTGACTGGGATGGAGTGTTATGAAGAAGAGGAATACAATTAGGAGTTTAGCAGAACTACCTGAGCTTTTTTCACCTGTAAACAAACTCTTGTCCTAATCAAAGCTCCATTATAGGAGCTTATTAATCAAAGTTCATTATAGGGTTCCGCTCCATTTTTCCTGATTACAACAAATAGAGGCACAGTGTATTTAATACTTTCAAATCCCAGCGTCATTGCTAATAATACTGATCTTGATGACAGCTAACATTACTATTGTTTATTATATTCCAGAAAGTATTCTAAGGACTCTGCATGTATTCACTTATTTAATCCTTACAGTTGTGTAATGTAAATACTATTCCAAACTTTTAACTTATTTTTGAGCTGGTAACATGTTCATACGGATCAAAGTTCAAAAGATGTAGTAAATTGATAGGGAAAAGCCTTCCTCTCACACCTGTCCCCAAGTTAACCTGTCTCCCTTCCTTGAAACAGCCAGTAGTATCACTTTTTTGTTGAAATTACACTTATTTTTGTTGAAACCACATCTACATTCTCTTTAAACAAATAATAGCATGTATGCTTGAGGCAGATGTTATTACAGCACTGCCTATTTAAAGATGAGGAAAAAAAGATACACAGAAAAGTTAAGAAACTGGCCCAAGATGAAGAATTACTGAGACAGAACTAGGATTTGAACAATCTATTTATAGAGCCATAACCATTAGACTACATTGTCTATACTACCATTTTGGCAGTAAAATAATTGGATGTAAAATGTTAACCAATTGTCTTTTTAATTTTTTTAATGTTTGTTTTTGAGAGAGAGACAGAGACAGAGCATGAGTGCGGGAAGGGCAGAGAGAGAGGCAGACACAGAATCCAAAGCTGGTTCCAGGCTCTGAGCTGTCAGCACAGAACCCGACACAGGGCTCAGATCCACAGACCAGGAGATCGTGACCTGAGACGAAGTTGGACGCTTAACCGACCATACCACCCAGGTGCCCCTCAATTCTCTTTTTTTATGTTCAAATGAAATAATACTAGAATATCAATCCATCTATTTTGGACCACTTCCTGGCATAGGAAGCTTAAGTCTAACAAATGCAAATAAACAGTACCTTTACCTACATTTAAGTAAACAGGATTTTTTTGCTCAATATCACATAGCAAAACTGGTATGTCGAGTCCTATTTCTAAAATCCAATCTGATCCAAAGTAGGGCCACTTCCTTAGTATAGACCCTCCTCAATTCACCTGGACACTATGTCTCTTAACTGGTCTGCCTTTCTTGGATCTTGTCTTTCTTCTGTAACTCATCTTCTATAGCTATACTATTTCCAAAGTGATCCCTCTAGTCCTTTGCCTTGATGTCCTCAAAAGTACTGTCAACTAATTCCTGTTTAAATTCAGGATCTGTCCTTAACTTTCCAGCTTCCTACACTAACAGTATATGCCTAGAATTTTCTATCTTTCAGAATACACTTCAACCCCTAGCTTAGCACCCTTCATGATCTGGCCCCTGTCTATTCCTCTGGCCTAATAATCCTCAAAAGAACATTAGTACAGCCACACATGAGGAGCCCCAGCTAATTAGTCTGTACTGTAACAGTACTTGCCTTCAAAAATACAGTTCTCTTAACAATGGCTTTTGCCTGCTTCCATGAGCTCAAAAATTAGCTCATACATCACTTACCCTAAGAAGTCTAATTCCCTATCTTTATTGATTCTGATGTAAATGCCCCTCCTCAATGTTCCCATGTTTACTTCTGTTACTATTGTTAATACCTACTATACTGCATTTAATTGCTAATTAGTTTGCCAGTCTATTATAAACTTTTGGAAGGGCAGGAATCATTTGTTCTTTGACTTTATTTCCCCAGTGATTAGACTGGCATATATTTTGAAGACCACAAGTCAAGAAGTCTGCCTTTTGATTAGATGCAGGGATGAAGAAAAAAGAAATTAAGACGATTCCTGGGTTTTTTGGCCTGGATAACAGGATAGATGTTTGTACCATTAAACGAAATGGCAAAGACTGAGATAATTATTGGATATTCCAAATGAGAGTTCAAATAGGCAACCGAAGGTTCAGGGGAAACTAACAGGCTAGATACATGAATTAAGATGTTATAAGCACACAGCTGGTATCTAAAGCCCTGGGACTGGATATGACCTACACAGAACTGTGTAGGTCAAGTTTAGTTACTATTATAGCGTGAGAAGGAAAAGCACAGGAGAAAAGGAAGCAAACTAGAGGAAAATGGTTTTTAGGAAGTTAAACAAGTATTTAATAATTTAATAGAGGAAGTGCTCACCTGTGTGAGGACAACCACTGGATTTGGCAGCACAGAATTCAATGGAGAACCTGACAAGTACAGTTTTATTTATTCATCTTACTTAAAAAATTTTTTTTCTAATATTTTAGAGAGAGAGAGCGAGAGAGAGCGCGCGCGCGCGCGCGCGCGCGAGCATGGGTGGGGGAGGGGCAGAGTGAGAGGAAGACACAGAATCCAAAACAGGCTTCAGGCTCCGAGCTGTCAACACAGAGCCTGATACAGGGCTCAAACTTGTGAACCGTGAGATCATGACCTGAGCTGCAGTCAGATGCTTAACTGACTGAACCACCCAGGTGCCCCTTATTTATTTTTTAAACGTTTATTTTTAGAGAGAGAGAGAGAGAGAGAGTGAGAGAGAGAGAGAGAGAGCATGAGCAGGGGAGGAGCAGAGAGAGGATCACAAGCAAGCTCTGCACTGTCAGCACAGAGCCCAGCCTGAAGTGGAGCTGGATCTCAGAAACTGCAAGGGTTGAAATCAAGAGTCAGTTGCTCAACTGACTGAGCCACCAAGGTGACCTGAACAATGTTAGTAAAGTATGAAAGATAGAAGCCAAAATGGGTAAAGGTGGTCAAAAGGTATAAACTTCCAATTATAAGATAATAAGTTCTGGGGATGTAATCTACAGCATAGTGGCTATACTTAACAATTCTGCATTGTGTATTTGAAAATTGCTAAAAACATAGAGCTTCAAAGTTCTTATCACAAGAAAAATAGGGTACCTGGCTGGTTCAATCAGTAGAGCATGAGTCTCTTGATCTCGGGGTTGTGAGTTCAAGCCCCACGTTGGACAGAATTTACTTAAAAAAGGTCTTATCACAAGAGAAAAATTGTAACTATGTGAAGTCATGGGTGATAACTAAACTTATTTTGGTAATCATTTCACTATATATACATATATCAAATCATTATATTGTACACCTTAAACATGTTATATGTAAATTATAACTTAATGAGATGGGGGGGGAAGTAGACGCCAGATTGGAGTGTGCCAACAAAGAACAGGATGGAAGAAAGCAGAAACATCAAGCAGAGAGGATAATTTTGACAAGTTTTACTGTAAAGGAATGAGAGAAAGTGGCATAGCAGCTGGAAGGGTCAATAGATAAGGGAGGGGGAATAATTAGAAGCAAATCCTTGTTTTATACCTTCACACTCTATTGCAGTTAGTTTTTGAATGTTTTTTTCAATTGTATAAACTCCTTGAGAGCAGAATTTTCTATTTTCTAACTCCTCTCTGTGTCACAGGTTCTCAATACATATTTGTAGAATGTCTAGAACCTAAATTCCTAAACCCTTGTCCAAAAAAATGCAGTAGAGTAGAAAGAGTAAAATTTGGAATCAGATTCAAGTTCAAATATCATATTTTTCACTAATAAGCTAGATAGCCTTAGACAAATGTATTTGAAGAACCTCAGGTTTCTTATGGGCACAAAATATTTACTTTCTGGAATGCTGTTACAATTACATGAGAGACTGTGTTAAGTCATTTGTGTAAACTGTGTAAACACTTTAGGTGTTTGACCTAAAAATGGTACTCAGATGATTTTATTCTTCTTCTTCATTTTCAATAGCAAGCAAATACAATCATGTGTATACCATACATACATGTAGACATATATACTATAGGGAATTGAAAAACCAATCTAGAGTAGCTCTCTGCCCCCATCACACTACCATTTTTTTTTTTTTGAGGGGGAGCACGTATCACATTATCTCAAATCATTTATTATTTATACTTCATTAATGAAAACACCATGAAAATTGCTATTTTTTAATGTCATTATCATCAGTGGTTAAAACTGTGCCTTGCACAAAGTAGAAATTCAATAATATATACTGAATACATAAGTGTACAACTTTCAAAATCTTTACGTGTTTTAAAGTTGTAAACTTTTAAGTGGGTAAAGATACTGCCATCTCAAATGATTCAATACTGGCATGCAGAAAGCTTGCATATTATGCTCCTTCCTCGGGAATCACCCCAAGTCTGGGCTAGGTCTCTCATATGATTGCTTAGCATCCAGTGCTTCCCCCATCGTAGCCCTTATTATACCGTAATCAAGTTGTTTGTTTCCAGTACAATTGTCTCTTGACTGAAATAAATAAATTATGTCAACTATTTGAATACTTTTTCATGTAGTTCTCAATTTCTTCATTTTTCAAAGCCAAATCACAGAACTGGGAAGTTATTAAGGCTCAGCAGCCTGAAGGTCCTATCATGCAAGGGGCATGCTGTGGCTATCAACAACAGGTTCCACTAGTTTATGAGGCACTGTTGGAGACTTCCAGGGAAATATAGGGGAAATAGTCCTGAGGGTTCAGGATGGTCTGGTAGGACTCTGGACTAGCTTTATTTGGAAGGTCTAGTCCCTACCCCAACCCCGGAATGACACCATAATGCAAACCTCTCTGACACAAGCTGGTAACTCTGCTTGCCACATAATCAGTATCCTAATGTCTCCTAGCAGTGTCCATGGTAGTAACATTGTCTTTAATGTAAAAAGTGCCTATTTGCAGTCACTGCCTCCACCACCACCACCAGGAGTGCTCCAGCTAAGAGGAAGCTACAGTTCTCACTACTCAGACCCAGAACACCCCTTTCCAATGACCTGTTAAAACATGGTGGATTACTATGAAGTTCAAGGAGTGCAGAGATATGCTTCACCTGAGGACATTAAAAAGTCTTATCGTAAAGTGGCACTTAAATGGCACCCTGATAAAAATCCAGAAAATAAAGAAGAAGCTGAGAGAAAATTCAAAGAAGTAGCTGAGGCATATGAAGTATTATCAAATAACGAAAAACGGGACATTTATGATAAATATGGCCAGGAAGGATTAAATGGTGGAAGCAGAAGTCATTTTGATGATTCTTTTGAGTATGGCTTCACATTTCGTAAGCCAGATGATGTCTTTAGAGAAATTTTTGGTGAAAGGGATCCATTTTCATTTCATTTCTTTGAAGACTCACTTGAGGACCTTTTAAATAGTCCAAGAAGCTCCTATGGAAGCAGTGGTACAAGATCCTTCTTCGCTACCTCCAGTGAATATCCAGTTTTTGAGAGATTTTCTTCATATGCTACAGGATATATACCATATGGTTCACCGGGCCATGAGGGGCTTAATTCATTCTCCTCGTTGGCATCTGATAATAGTAGGATGGGCAATTACAGATCTGTTAAAACTTCGGGTAAGACTGTTAATGGCAAAAATACAAATACACAGAGAATTATCGAGAATGATCAAGAAAGAGAAGTTGAAGATGATGGCGAACTGAAGTCCTTCCTTATAAATGGTGTGGCAGATGAAGACGGCTTTGCAGAAGAATGCAGCTGGAGAAGACAGTTATTCAACAATTATTCACCAAAGTACTTCAGACCCAAACATGTAACTCAACATACTTTTGTGGACAATGATAAGCAAGATATACCTTGGGTCACCAGCAACTGGGATCCCTTTATTTTCTCAGCAGGATTCAAAGAAGGTGGTAAGAGGGAAAAAAAAGAAGCATAAAGAGGTGCAGAAGAAGTCAACCAAAAGGAATCGTTAAATTGACTCTTCAGACACATTATGTTCATATAACAATTGAACATGATTCTTTGTGTGTTTTTGTTAATCACAGAGTTTTGTAGATAACATTTGTTTAGAACTATACTAATATTATGTTTTTAACATGTTTAACAGGATTGTGGACCTGTGGTCAGTGTTGTTTGGAGTAAGTATGTCAGAAAAAGACGAGTTTGTGGTGACAGTGATGTTAAGAATTTGGAAAACAAGAAATACTATTTTGCTATTTCTGAGCTGAACATTTACAAATCATAGAGTTTTTCTTTAGCAGAATTCATGATCTATTTCATTCCTTTTATCTATTTAAAACCACTATACAAACTTCTGAAATATGTACCGCATTAGGAGCTAAAAATTTATTACTATGTACAGATTCAGACTATATAATTATTCATGAAATGACTTTTTTCCAATAGAGGTAGAGCATTTCATACATAAGTACATTATAAATAAAAATTAAAGTATAAAGTATTTTCTCTTAAGTTAAAAATAGCCAGAGTTATATTTGCATTCCCATGTTTACAGTAGCACCTATTCACAACAGTCAAGAGGTGGAAACAACCCAAATATCAATGAATGAATATACATGCATATAGTGGGATATTATTCAGCTTTTTTTTATTAAAAAATTTTTTTTTACATTTATTTCTGAGACACACAGAGAGAGAGAGAGAGAGAGAGAGAGAGAGAGAATGGGGGAGGGGCAGAGAGAGAGGGAGACAAGAATCCGAAGCAGGCTCCAGGCTCTGAGCTGTTACCACAGAGCCCAACGCGGGGCTTGAACCCATGAACCGTGAGATCATGACCTGAGCTGAAGTCGTATGCTTAACCGACTGAGCTACCCAGGCAGCCCTATTCAGCTTTAAAAAGGAAACCCTGTTAAATGCTACAAAATAGGTAAACTTTGAAACATTACGGTAAGTGAAATGAGCCAGCCATAAAGACAAAATACCTTATGATTCTACTTACATAAGGTAAGAAGTTCATAAAAACAAAGTAGAATTTTAGTTACTGAGGCAAGGGAGGGAGAGGTGTTGTTTGGTGGTCTGTTTCACAATATATATTTTAAAACAATTAACATGGTAAATTTTATGTTATGTGTATTTTACCACAATTAAAAAAGAAAGCTAGACTTATCCTGGATTTCTCAGAGCAATGTGGCTATATCGTGTATGGCAGGCCACCAGTGAATCACTCCAGATAGGAAACTTTCTATTTTCTTTTTTAGTATATACCACGTACAAAGGATCTACAAATACATTACTCTAAAACATCTCTACCCACTATAGTTTAAGGTTACAATGGAAGAAAAATGAGTTACATCAGATATTGAGCAAGTAGTCTTAGCTAAATGTTTTCAGACATTTTAAATGAGCTTAGTTTAATTTCAACACAATCACTTCTTAGTTTCCTCTATTTTATTTTCAAAATATATTACTTTTCAGCCTCTGAGTTTTATTCATTCATTCATTCAATGGTATTTTTCGAGTACCTACTGTTTGTCAGGTACTTGGGATACAGTAATGAGCAAACACGAAAAACCTTAGCTGTCATGGAGTTTAAAGCTGGAGAAAGACAATAAACAAATACTAAATAAAATATAATGACAGTCATAGGTGTTAAGGAAAACAAAATAAAGTAAGAATAGGGGACATAAGTTTTGGAGTAGGAGGGTTGAAATTTTAGTTAAGGTACCGAGGGAAAAGTGATGGCTAACATCTTTGTGAAGATGTAAAGAAAGTGAAGGAGTTAGCCATTTGGATACGAAGTGAAAGAGAATTATAGGAGAAGGAACAGCAAGTGAAATGTTTCTAATGCAGAATGTGCAAGGTGTGTTTGAGGCTCAAAGAGATCGTTGTGAACGATTAAGAGAACAAGCAGATGAAATTAAGTAACAGGAGGTCAGATTATGCAGGTACTGCTAGATCACATTATGGACTTTGTTATCATAGGTGGGATGAGAAGCCACTTAAAGGCTCTGAGCAGAAGAATGACAATCTGACATATTTCAACAGGTCCACTCTGGCTGCTGTCATCGAGAAAAGACTCAAAGTAAGCAGACGTACAAACAGGGAAATCAGGCTATTGCTGGAATTCAGGCAGAGTCTGTAATAGTTTGGTCCAGGGTGATGGACGTAGGCGGGGGAAAGAGTGATCAAATTCTGGATATAGTCTAAAAGTAGGGCCAAACGGAATTTACTGATAGGCTGAATATTGGGCATGACAGGAGTCAAGGTTTTTGGCTTTAGCAACTGAAAAAAGGGATTTGCTATTATCTCAGATAGGACCACAGGTGTTGAGTTTTGGACATGCTGCATTTGAGATGCCTGAATTTATTAACTGAAAATAATTTCTTAACTTGCATCCTGCATATTCCTTGTCATTGAATTCTTAAGTTTTTTCCTTTTTTAGCAAAAAGATTTTCATATTATTTTAATCTTTTATCACTTAGAAATGTAATGACTGCAAATTTTAATGTGACTAAAAGATGGGAACAAATAATCAAGCAAAACTAAAACCCAATCACCTTTGGCAAAATACAGTTCAGTGGCATTTAGCAATGCAACAAATCTGGAAACCAAAAAAGATTATAACATCTACTCTTTAAATGACTGCTATAGTAAAATGAGGGCTTCTGTTTAACTTTGTGTTGGTTGGTAGATAGGAAATTCTATAGAAAGGTCTGGGGACAATTTGCATTTAAAACTTATTTTCAGAAAGTAAAATCATAAAAGCTTAAAGTATTTTAAATGTTACTTTTATAAAATGTGGTATTTAGTTAAGTATCTGTCATGTATGTGGGACAACTCAGGGTTGGAAAAAACGCAATTTTCCAGTAACAAAACCAAAACCAGCATCTCTAAAAATATAAGAATCACTGACATGCCCTCCAGTCCATTTTCCACTCTTAAAAATTCAGACTTAGTCTTACTCAATAGCTTAAAGTTACTCAATGGTTTCCCACTGCCCAGAAGAGTGGAAATAACAAGACCCTTCATGAGCCAACAACCTCCTTTTCCTCCCAACTTGGTGTGTTTGTTTGTTTGAGAGAGAGAGAGAACACAAGCAGGGGAGGGGCATAGAGAGGAGGTACAGAATTTGAAGCAGGCTTCAGGCTCTGATCTGTCAGCACAGAGTCTGAAGTGGGGCTTGAACCCATGAACCATGAGATCATGACCTGAGCCAAAGTTGGATGCTTAACCGGCTGAGCCACCCAGTCATCCCCCAACTTAGTTTTTTAATCACCTCACCCTATACATCTTTTCCCAAATGTGTTCTAAGGGATAAAAAATTCAAGACTCACCACAGAAAAAGGGCCCCATGGTCAAATTCAGCTTGCAAATTACTGCCAAATACACTTCTTTCTTAGAGACTCAGAATTAGTCTATTATGTGCATGATGAAATGCAGCTTTCCCCAAACTTATTTAACCACAGAACCATTTTGGTTTAACACCTGCTAACATGCCTAGGAACATATTTCAAAAAAGCTCCCCCAGGCTAACTGATGATTGCAAAGCTTTGTTCCATGCCTTTGCATATGCTCCCCCTGCCAGGATGGCTACGTCACTCTAGTCTGCTTGGTAAAAGCCTTTTTTCAAGTCCAAATATCTCCTAATATTTAAGGGCATGCCCTACATTACCTCTTGGCCCCTCCCTGCTGTCAGGAAACATCTATCACTTTTTCCTTCTCCACAGCACCGTTACTAAGTTTAGTATGTTATACTACAATTACTTGCTTTTTTGTCTCCCATGATGGTAGAAACTATGCTCTATGTTCATGTGTGGTGCTCAATGTTTGTTGAAAGAATTAACTGCAAACAGGCTTTTAAAAAGTTATTCTGTACTTATTCAAAGTTTCCTATTGTACCCAATACTCTACTCAAAGGCTCTGTACCCAGAGTCTTTCTAAACAGCAACCAAGAGCACCACAGACATTCAAAGGTCTATCTACGAGCACCTCAAGTCAGCAGAATTTTTAAACTCTGAAACTTAGTAAAATCCCAAAATGACATTTTTTTTTTAATTTTTTTTTTAACGTTTATTTTTGAGACAGGGAGAGACAGAGCATGAACAGGGGAGGGTCAGAGAGAGGGAGACACAGAATCTGAAACAGGCTCCAGGCTCTGTGCTGTCAGCACAGAGCCTAACGTGGGGCTCGAACCCACGGACCGCGAGATCATGACCTGAGCTGAAGTCGGACGCTTAACCGACTGAGCCACCCAGGCGCCCCCCAAAATGACATTTTTAAAAAAAATCCATTACTGCCTTTCTTGAGCTCCTAAGTCACTTGAGTCAAGACTATTACAATCCATTGTTATACTGTCATTTATCTATTGCTTATCCATCATTCTGACTAGATAGTAAGCAACTCCACGGAAATGCAGATTCATCCACAAAGACTACTACAAAGTTATTGAATGAAGAGAACATTCTTTCTGGCTCAATAAAAAGTTCCAAAAGGCCTCTACTAAGCCAGAGTTAAGACCTAATGGTGGTACAACAGAAAAAGGACTAGATGGTAATCACACAATTAAAATTTCTGACTTGCAACTTGTGATCCTGTGTTACTTTCAGTTCCCCATCCATAAATTGAGGATACCTACCCTAACTTATAACTTGTGAAGATCCAAGGAGGTCTTATCCAGTCAAAATGCCAATACATATTATGATATTAACGGTAAGAAGCGGTTAAATTTACTTCCTGCATTGAGGCAAACTGAAGCATAATGAATACATTTTTCAACGATCTTAGCATGTATGCTCCAGTATCTAGTCCTAAACTTTCATTAATAAGGTTTTACACAAAGCCTTAACAAATCCAAAAAAAAAAAAAAAAAAAGGCACAAGGCTCTGTGATTAAGATGAACTCCAAATGTATTCATCTACTCCCATGGAGGACAGCTTTCTGTAGCTTAACTATTAGAACCAAAGAGCAAGTTCTGTGCACGGGACAATGGTTACTTTTTTATTTTTTACAGGAAGAAATCTTGATATAATTACCATCCCATTTTCAATAAATTAAAGTACATCAATGTAACAAATATGTTCCAAGACATAGATTTGATTTCAAATACCACATGCTCTGGTTCACACACCGTTCACCTATTGGCCAAAAACCCTGAAATACGATCCAATGGCAGATCCGCCCGCAGGGTAGATAATTCAGCTTTCACTGATCGAGGTTTATGTTCATCAGATTAATTGTTCACGATAGGGTACACCCTGAAAGAATGGTCCCCATTATTCCTGGACTCCTTCATCTTGCCTTTACCAACAGGGCTTTCAGACATTGAAAAGCCCAGGGAGTATCTCCAAGCATTACCTCTTCCGAGAGGAACTGCTCAAATGATTTGTATTACTAAACATGTTTCTTGTATATTCTGTAGACAGCTCTCAAGCCACTCTTTGAAAACACGAAAACAGGATTCTCGATAACCTAACAAAAGCAAGAGCTACTTGATGTGAGACACTTTGTCACCTAAGCAAGTGATAACTGAGACAAGGTCTGGGAGTCCGAGTAACTTTGAAGACAGCCCCTCTGGGGGATGGCACACACTTTCTCTCGGCAGTCATTCCAGCTTCCCAGAATACCTCAACGGTAGGGAGAACAGGGCCCACCCTTTTCCAGAAGCAGCAGGTAAAAAAGAAATCCGAGGAGCGCACAAAGGGTTTGGGAGTGGAAGCCCCAGCACGAGAATGGTCCGCCGAACCAGGGATTCCCTGAGACCAACTTGGATTCCTCTAGGGCGCCTCAGGTTTCTCAGAGAGCAAGCCCCGGAAGGGACACCGTGGGAGGTGAGTCTAACCTGAGAGGCAGCGGGCGGTTGCTACGGCGGGAACCAGCTTAGCTGCTGAGAGCAACCAAGACATGACGACCTCGCTCACGCGGCAGGAAGGATAAAAGGAAAACAGCCAGAGAAGCAACGGGCCGCCGAGCTGTGTCGCCAGGAAACCAAGCCAAACACCCCTCCCCTTCCGGCCGGCGCCGCTCGCGGGGCTTTCCTTCCCCAGCGGCGCTGAATGATGACGTCACGCCTTAGCGCTAGGATTGCCTTCCTGACAGAGAGCCCGTTTGGCATCAGGTCGTCGTGCTCCATTAAATGCCCGTACGCATAGGATGTCCGATTCTAAATGACTGGCAGCAGGGGCTGATATTTCTCGTCTTCTTAAAAGCACCATGTGGGGGGATTGATGCACCCAGAGAACTGGGTCAGCATTTAGAATATAAGAATGCGGGCGTACAGGCAGGCAACAGCCTGAACAGCCACACTTCTAGAAGGTTCTAGGCAGTGCGCAGGAGCAGAGGTGGAGGGAGTAGGAATGAACAGGCGAAGGACCCGGGGTCACGAGACCGTTGGGTAGGAGGAGCCAGCGGCCGGGGAGGTTCTAGTCTGTTCTGTCTCGCGGCAGCCGCCCCCTTCCCCACGGTGACGCTGGGCTAGTACCTGCGCCTGGAATCGGGCCGCAACCTTAGCTGCGTCCGCCGCCCGCCGCCCGCCGCCCGCCGCCCGCCGTCGCCTCTGGACCATGGACCCCCGCAAAGTGAGCGAGCTTCGGGCCTTTGTGAAAATGTGTAAGCAGGATCCGAGCGTTCTGCACACCGAGGAAATGCGCTTCCTGCGGGAGTGGGTGGAGAGGTGAGACCCGGGCCGAGGACCGTTGGGGGTGGGAAGAGGGACGGCCGGAGGGGGAGCTGGGCCGCAGCTGGCGCGGGGAGGACGAGCGGGGAGCTCTGCCGCGAGGCCTGCTGAGTTGCCTCCTCTTTGTGGCTCTCCCTGGCCAGGAAAGGAAGGCGACTTCAGGGACTAATGGAGGACCGGGAAGCGTAGATAGTACAGAGGCGGGGACGGGGGGGTGGGGTGGGCACAGCTGGGTCCCCTCACCCTGAGGTCGTCCGGGGTGTGTCTTGATCCAAATATAAATGCAGACGATCGCTGGGACTTGGGACACTGTAGACGTGGTGGTGGTGGGGAAGGGGAGCTGCAAGATTTCTCTTTCGCGTAGAGTTTTCTTGAAATCTCGGGCGTCCTGTTTAAAAGGTCTCGGTGACACATAACTATTTTACGCACTACGTCTTTAAATAGTGTTGTAATAATGATAACTTGTTATATAATGAGTTGTAATAAAAATGGTAACACTGTTTGGCTACCTTTAAATTTACAGCGATTCTAACTGCGTAGAATTATTTTGGGAATCACTTACTGTATCTCCGTAGTAGCAGTGCCATCACACTTAACACTTGAAAAATGATTTTTCAAGGACCAGCATGTAACCATGATCTATTCTTGTTATTCTTAAATCTGGAGTACTTCGCTACGTGCGCAGAATTGAGTAGGCGTTGTGCCAGATGCTTGGAAACAGTATAATAAATACGGAAATTTGTCGTAATATTTACCATATAATAGAGATTAATATTTTGCATATTGGAGGGGAACTTAAGGGAGAAAGGGAAATCTTCCCCGAAATGATTTTTAAAAATCACTATTAGTGGTGAGGAATTTAAAAGATGAAACACAGGCACAAATCGCACCTCATGGTGATAATAGCGACAGTGCAAGGCAACGTGACTCAGAGGTACTACTCTGAACATTGATCTTTTCATAGGGGAGGAGGAACACGCGATTACCAAATACTTGAAAGAATGTTTTTTTCAACAAACTCTTCTAAGGAAGAAGCTTAAGTTAAAGTTTGTCAGCGGTGTATATAGTGGTATAATTTTTTTTTTTCTCTGAGAAGCTTCTCATTTACTTCTCCAGTTTTTGAACTACTGTAAGATTTTGCTCATGCTGTTAGTGTAAGATTCCGAGAACACTTACTGTAGTAACGTAACTATTATTGACAATAGCTAACAAGAATACCGTTTTGTAACAGAAAAACCTACAAGATGCTAATTTCAGGACTAGGAATTTAGGCCTAGATTATTTTGGTCCTTTCTTCTTGCTGAATAAGTTGACAATTTCAGTGTCTCACTTGACACGTGAGTATGCTTTTATTCTCTTACATTTAGTCATTAAAGGAAAGAGCCTACAATTAAGTTGTTTCTAAAATTCCAGGTAAAGCAGGCATATATACCACAGGGAAGTTTAATACTTGGCATCAAGAGTGAACATTATACTGAGTGTATACAATGTTTTGTTCCACTGCTCAAGAGGAAAAAGGGAGCTGTGAAGAAAAGGTTAAAACGTCCCTAAAAACAATGTAACTGGTGCTGGAGTGATTATGGCTGTGTAGAGAATTCCAGTTTAAGGCCTGGAAAATATTGTCAGACATTATTTCCAGAAAATACCTAATGTATCTTTTTTTTTTTTTTTTTTTTTTTTTAACATTTCACATTGGTAATTCCAGGATTTTTTTCCTGGTTCCATTTATACTTTTTTTTTTTTTTTTTTCCATTTATACTTTTCATGTGGCATCCTAAATTTTTGGTTTCATTATGGGATGAGGCATCTTGGCATGTGTAGGGGCCCTATTCTGAAGCTTTTGTTATCTCTTTATTTTAATCTAAATTAAAATTTTTGTAGGCTTTGAGGCCTTTGCTTGAAGTACATCAATTTCTCTCTGACTTCACGTCATCCTTCTTAAGTGCAGGATTATAGAAGATTGGGCTGAATGTGGAGATTTCTGGGCCCAGGAATATTCCTAAGCCTAATCCTACTTTTAGAGCTCCCCAAGTTGCAACCATTTCAGAGTTCTCTCTTCATACTAGATTAGTTGTAGGTACCCTGGCTTAGACATTAAAGAACAATTTATTTAGTCTATTTGCTTATTTGCCAGAATTTCTACCATTGTTTATAGCTTAAAATTTTATTTGGTGTTAAGAATTTATTTAACAGCCTTTTCTTTTTTTTTTTTTTCCTTTTAAAAAATGTTTATTTTTGAGAGAGAGAGAGAGAGGGACAGTGCAAGCAGGGGAGGGACAGAGAGGGAGACACAGAATCCAAAGCAGGCTCCAGGCTCTGAGCTGTCAGCACAGAGCCCTATGCAGGGCTCGAACTCATGAGCAGTGATCTCATGACCTGAGCTGACCTCAACAGACTGAGCCACCCAGATGCCCCAACAAGAGCTTTTTCAATGGGACAAAGGGAAATACAAAGCAGAAATTTTTTTGTCTTATTAGTCATTGAGGATCCTGGGAGACTATGATCTTTTCAACAAATATGTTTTGGGATTTTTTTTAGAGGAAGCAGCATTGTTTGACACTGTTTTATTATTTCATTCTATGGTAACTTAAGATCAAAGGGAGTATCTTTGTATTCTAATCTCCAGCACAGTGTTTGGCATATGGCTTTTCAGTAAATATATTAAATGAACAGGTTGCATTTCTAGTCTCAATGAGTTTAGAATGTAACACCCAGTGTTTTTGTACAGGTGCCTAAGTAACTATTGCTTAAAGCAATTGGTATGTATCAAATTAAGGGAATTATGAATGAGGTCTTGTGTGATTCCGTATGAGGAAGGTCTCTGCACTAGCTCTAGTTGGCAACATAAAAGACTATACTGGCAAAGTCCAGTTTGCACTGTTGGGCAGGGAACTAGCTTGTTTTAAATCTTGGAAGCATTAAATGAAATTTCTGTACATATAAATTGGTGTTAATCTTCGGACAGGTAACTAGAATTCAGAATGTGAGAAACTGTATGTAGCTTGTGAATAAACCTTGTGTTCCCTCCCCTCCAGTTTTAAAAATAAAAAAATAAAATTTTTGAAACTTGCAGGAAAATCGCAAGTACGATACAAACAATATGTTTCCTGAAACTATTCCCAGTGTTGTGCCCCCAGCACCTTTGTGTATTTCCCACAAACAAGGACAGTCTGTACAATGTAATCATCAAACTTAGGAAACTAAGAATCCTGCATTAATGCTATCAAATCCTCAGAATTACATGTTGTACTTTATTGTTTATGACTCCTAATATCTATTCTGAAAGAATTCTTCAGTCATTTCTTGACTTTCATGACCTTGGCAGTTTTGCATATTACAGACCAATTATTTTGGATAATTTCCCTCAATTTGGGTTTGTCTCATCTTTCCTGAGGATTAGATTTAGCTTAACGCATTTCTTGGCAAGACTGGCCCTTCCCCAAATTTATGTAGGTTAGACTGTCACGGCTGCGTTTGAATGTGTACCTCAGTACATTCCTGAATGTTGCATTTCGAAACTTAGGGAAAAAACATGGCCTTAAGAGAGGCCATGTGTCTTCATTAAAATTTAACTGCAAAGAACTGCCATTTGATTACTGTGCTCTTTTGAAAAGTAGTTTCTCTGTAGATTAGAATTTTAAAGAATTTTGTTGTGAAAGGTACTAAGTGAAGATTTTTTTTTTTTTTTTTTTTGTAACTTACATGGAACAGAATGGGAAAAGTGTGCACATTTCTCTTGATTGGTGCTTAAGAAATTCCAGACTTTGTTATTGCATTTGCTATTTTGTTTTGTTGTTGTTGTTTGCTTATTTTGAGAGAGAGATTGAGAGCATACAAGCGGGGTGGGGGTAGAGAGAGTGGGAAAGAGAGAATCCCAAGCAGGCTCTGTACTGTCAGCGCAGAGCCTGTTGAAGGGTTTGAACTCACAGAACCCTGAGATTGTGACCTGAGCTGAAATCAAGAGTTAGATGCTTAACAAACTGTGCCATCCAGGTGCTCCTGCATTTACTGTTTTAGATTTCTAGTTTTGTTTCTTGTTGGCTCCGGTGTAAGTGAAAAGACAAGCCACAGGTGAGAGAAGCTATTTGCAGCACATAAAACTGACAGAGGGCTTGTATGCAGAGTATACAAACACCTACAGATAAATGTGACAATCTAATAGCTGGAGGAGAGTTGAATTTTACAAAAAAGGCTATGCAGATGGCTGATAAATAAGTGAAAAGAGACTCAACTACAATGGGATACCACTATACATCTATCAAAATGACTAAAAATTTAAGACGGACAATAGCTAAGTGTTGGCTAAGTTGTGGAACTGGAATTCTTAGGCACCGCCGATAGAAATATAAATTGGTAGAACTTTGGGGAACCAGTATCCATTTAAATCCAGCATACACATACCCTATGTCCAGAAATTCCACCCACCTGAAATGAATGTAAACATGGATATAGAACTCTAGTCCTAAAGAATCAATCCTTAAGGGTGTTCTGAAGTAGATTCCTTTTTGTTTTCCAAGTTAATATATCTCCTATTTTACATGAAAGTTAATCTTTTTTCAAGGCAAATTTTTAGTTAAGTCTTCGTGATCTCCAGCTTTCACTATCCTGGAGGCCCTTAATCCATTTAACATTTTCGTCACTGGACTGCTTCCTGGGGCCCATATGCTTCAGAGTCTGCCCCATATGGAGCATATAGCACTAATTCTTCATAAGCTTTTTTTCCTCCTTGTATTAAAGTTATTTGTGTATGATTCATGGTGTTGCCTTGGAATGTTTGGAAAAGAAGGACTTGCAAGGCCAAGGGGAAGTATTAATCGGTGGATTGTGGGAAGGGATAAGGAGAAAATTTATACTGTGAGGGGCATTTGAATCTAAGCAGAAAGAATCCTTGTAGGTCCCAGTCAGAGGAAACATTTTGAATTATACTGTGATTTCATAATCATTTCATAAACTGCTTATTTGGATTTAAGTGAGCTCTTACTAAAGTTGAAGTTTTGGATTCAGTATACCTGTACAAATGATTTTGTCATTAACGTGTTTTCTGCCTCTTTTCTTCTGGGAATGGGCACAGACCAGCTATGTAATTATGTTTTCATTAGGCTAAGTGAGGCGAAGAAAGGGTTAGATTTTCATTAACCAGTTTGCTAAATTGGGGCGCCTGGGTGGCTCAGTCGGTTAAGCGTCCGACTGGCTCAGGTCATGATCTCATGGTTCGTGGGTTCAGGCCCCTCATCGGGCTCTGTGCTGACAGCTCGGAGCCTGCTTCTGATTCTGTGTCCCCCTCTCTCTCTGCCCCTCCCCTGCTCATGCTGTCTCTCTCTGTCTCTCAAAAATAAATTAATATAAAAAAGTTAAAAAAAAAAAAACCAGTTTGCTAAATAAATAAAATTTTAAGATGAAAAAATACTGAAGCATTCAAATTAATTGAGTTTACTCTTAAAGGTTTGAAAAGATAATCATCTGTGTCTTTTCTTTCCAGCATAAATAATGTTGCTTGGCTCAGTGAATTTTAGTTTTCTAAACAAGTATCTTTTTTCTCATCTTCCTCAAGCATGGGGGGTAAAATACCACCTGCTACTCATAAAACTAAATCAGAAGACAATATCAAGGTAAGTTATGAATTTCATTTGTATGTTTAGCAATAAAATTGTATATGAAGTATCTTACAGGTGTTTTTAAAGTGCTGCTCTCAAATTACCACGCCTGGTTTCTTTAGGATCTCTTGGAGATAAGATCTTTGTAAAATTTCTATTTGGACATCAAGTGTCTGGCATCTGATTTAACACCAGGGTTGAACGTTCACCACGTTTGGGAGTAAATGTTCTGTGTGTGTTATATGCATGACCTGTGGGTGGTAAGCTCTGTGATTGTATGCATTTTGTAGTCTTCATCGTCATTCTATGGTTAGCACGTAGCACAGGGTTTTGTGTATTGTGGGTACTTAATTAATACTTGCAAAATAAATGAAAAATAGCCCAAATCCGTAGTTCTTAAGTTTTTCTGCCATACCACCTCAGGGATATTTCTAAGTTATGAGTCATGATGTTGCTTTAACATATTTGCCAAAAAGGTGAGTAAGATCAGGAGGAGTTTGGCAGTAGCTGAAATTTAGTGATGGGGGGGGTATACTCTTAAGAATGCTTCCTTCAGAATTCTTATTTCTCCTATTTTGGGCTTTTATGTCTAAAATCCCCAAGTTTACTGATTAGAAGTTGATAAGAAAATTTATTTTATCATTTAGAACCTTAAACAAGGTTTATCTATTTAGATATGAAATCAGAAGTTCTGTCTTTGAGCAAGTGATGTAAGAGAACTTCAGCAAAAGCCTTCAAAGTAGTTATTCTTTTTTTAGAGGAATCATTTGTGAGTTTAGTAGTTTCTGATAGGATACTTTTGGTAGGATACCGAAATAGGATATTTTACCATGTGGTAAACGTGTATGAAGACAAAATTATATTTAATCTATTTCTGCTAAAATATTTTTGTGACAAAATATTCTGATTTGGAATTCTAACTGGTCTTATTCAGTGTATATGCTAAAGCATCTGACACCTTGCATATGGTAGTCTCAACATATATTTTGTAATAAGGTAGGGCTTTGATTCCGATTTTTAAGAATTACAAAGAGAAACCTAAATAACTGGTTATGTAATTTTACTAATACAATTGTATGAATAGACCGGGGTGTGCTGATTGTGATCTATTGCCTACGATACACAGCATCATTAAATGGAAAGGTCAAAGTGCAGAGCTGTCTTATATATATGCATTGAGAATATCTAATGGGATATGCCAGAAATCACAGCGGTTACTTACAGAATGGGAAAGAAATTTGGTTTTCGTCATGTGCACTTTGAAATTCTTTGAATTCTCATCATTTGTGTATTATAGTTCCATTGCTCCTTATTTGGAATTCCAAACTCAAAAACCCTTGAAATTGTGAAGATTTTTAGTAAGTTTGTTTGGGTGTAAAGCATAATCTAAACAGATGTGAGGCTATTTATAGTCTTTATCCCACTTATTATGAATGCTCAGACTTTCTTTTGCAGAAGTAATGTGTTGATTATGGAGAGTTGTAGACCACAGTGCCTGTTGAGGGTGTAACATAACTGTGGGATATGCATTTGTATTAGCTTCTATAACGCAGTATTTTTTAAATTCTAAAACTCGTCTGAAATGTTTGGATGAAGGATTGGACCTATATTTGATTTAAAAAGAAATGAAAACAGAACTAAAGTTTACCAAAACAGAACAAGAAAGGGAGCATTAACAACTGAAATAACAACGGATGTGAACAGTTTACATATAAGTTTTTATAAATTAGTGTGTATATATTGGGTGTGTTATTAAATACTGAAAGCGTTGTTTGCCTTCCCTTTGCTAGGAAGAAAAAACAGATAGTAAGAAGGCGGAGGAAAACATAAAGACAGACGAACCATCAAGTGAGGAAAGTGATCTAGGTGAGGAGGTAGTAGTTAGTTTGTATTTGATAACCTCATGATAAGATCCGGTGCTGATTTTTACTAAATGGACTAAATCAGGGCTATCTAATAGAAATGTAATGTAGCTGAGCTACATATGAAATGAAATTTTTAGTAGCCATTTAAAAAAAATTAAAAAGTAAACAGATGAAATTCAAATAAATGTATCTAAACTAACAAACCTAAAATGTTAGCATTTCAACATGTAATCAATATGGAGAAATTATTAGTGAAATATCTTCCTTTTTATCATACGACGTCTCGAAATCCAGAGTGTATTTTTATCTTTACAGCACATTTCAATGCAGATATTAGAGGTTATATTTTTCTTGGAAATATTTGATCTATATTCAAATTTAATGAAATTTGTAGTTGAAAAAGTTGGGTAACATACCCAAGTTTTAAATATATGTAAAAGTCCCCCCCCCCTTTGTTTTTTGTTTTTTGTTTTTTGTTTTTTTTTTTAAAGTTTTCCAAGGGCCCCTGGGTGGCTCAGTTGGTTAAGCCTTTGGCTCAGGTCAGGATTTCACAGTTTAATGAGTTGAGTTCTGCATCAGGCTCTGCTAACAGCATGGAGCCTATTTGGGATTCTCTCCCCCTCTCTCTCTTTCCTTTCCCTGCTTACACTGTCTCTGTCTTTCTCAAAAATAAATGAACTTAAAAAATTTTTTTTGATAAGATCCAGTGATAAGATAAAAATTGTTTTTAAGTTTTTCAATAACTGAATCAAATACCAAAAAATTATTTTCCTATTTGTACTTGTACACACACTGATAAAACTTGTTCCTTTTAGAAGAGATGATATGCCATTAGTTTGGTTTTTTCTGTTTGGGCTTTTTTTTTAGGCTGCAAACTGACAAAAAGTCTCTTCCTAAATTTGGAAGTCCTTTGAAACTATAAACACATATCCCAGATACTAAATGGGCAGTCTCCTAACTCATAGAATCTGTCTAAAAGCTAAAGAAGAGTACTTGTAATTTTTCAAATTTTGAACCAAGTGAACTTTGGTACTGTTAGAAAGGGCTTCTTGTTTGGAGGCTTAGTTGAAGATCTTTCACTTTTTGTGAAATATCTTTTTTAGTCTTGTAATTTTCTAAAAATTTCCATTAGTATAATAATGTCTTAACCAACTCTTCATCCAAAAGCTTTTCCTTCTTTTTTTTTTTTTTTTTTTTGTATGAATTAAGCTGTTTTATGATTAGGCAAAGTGACAGGCTCAGTTACCATTAAAAATTGACTAAAATGTTTTTGTTTGAGATAATTCTGACTTCAGGTAGCTAATTTCAGTTTCATTCTTTTTTGACAACAGGAAACATTAAATTTGCTCTGTTTGCTAAAAATGTCTCTTAATGCCCATTATTTTGAAAAGTTTTTTATATAGAGCAGTTATTTTGTTTTGCTTTGCTGTAACAAATTACAGTTGTCATGAAATCTATGACATACCTCTTATTTACTGTTTTGGTTATAGTGCTAGCTTTGGCATTTGAGTCTGCATTAGCAGGGTGCCTTTATTTTAAAATTAAAATTTATTTAAAAAGTAAATACTTCATTATGATTTACATCATTATTATAATTTGTGCTATCTGCATAAAATATTTTTTAAAACATTAGAGTACATTGATGTGTAGAATAAAATATTTGAATGGAATCATTTTGACACAAAGTCAGTGGAGTGTGTGTAATACTAGAAACTGTGCACTTGCCGACATTTCTAGGATGAGATAATGATAAATACCTCTGGTGATGCAACAGTTAAAATGAAATATAATTTTAACAAAACAATACAGTAGTATTTAATAAGGAGATATTTTTATTTCCCTAATATGTTTAAATAAATTAACATAAAGTAAAATACTTAGCTTATCAGTTGCAGTAGCCATAGTTCATTAGTTTTTAATAGTCTTATGTGGCTGGTGGCTGCTATGTGGGGCATCACAGGTCTTACTATCATTTTTTTAACTTTGGCAGAAATTGACAATGAAGGTGTGATTGAACCAGATACTGATGCCCCTCAAGAAATGGGAGATGAAAATGTAGAGGTGAGTCCAGTGGCTTATTTTCTGCTTGTCGTAAGGAATGTAAAGGGCCCACCTATCGCAGTGACTTTTATGATGTAATTCTGCCAGGAAAATCACATGCTAAATCTTTCTCTAACTTAAGGCATTTAGGAAAGCATTTTATTTTAGTACTTAAAACATTTGTAGAAATTCCCATTATTTGTAATCATACTCTAACAATCTTTGAAATCTTTGTTATTTGTCGTTTATCTGCTTTTTCAGTTTGCATCTGTTTGACTGCTCTTTAAGTTCACCTAACATTTACATTTACAAATGGAATTACTTATTAATGGGATATCTAATATTAAATTGGCTTCCAAAGTGATTTTGTCACAACGGGTACAGTGTTACCCTCAAGGTGGTGAAAATTGGTTCTTTGGAGGGGAGCTTACAAAAAAAAAAAACTTACATATTACAATGGTTAGTGGTCTTCCAGAGGGTCATAACATACATGTGGTATATCTGTGTGGTATTAAAATGGAGTGGGGGAGTATTAAAAAATGTCTCAAATGGTTCTTTGGGGTTTGATAATGAGAAAGGCTTGAGAAACACTGAAATACAGTAATTGTGGTTTAGAAGCTTGGTCCATTTCCTCGCCAACACTGGATACTATCAGATTTCATCTCTGCCAGGTATGAAATGGTATGCCCTTGTGGCTTTCAATTGGAGTTTTTCTGATTTCTAATAAAGTTGAGCATGTTCTAATGTTTATTAGTCATTCATTCACAGGTATTTGTGAAGTCCTATTTTGACTTTTCCCATTTTTCTTCTGGTTTGCCTTTTTCATACCGATTTATAGTTCATTTTATATTCTAGAGACTAACAATTTGTCGTTTATATGTATTTTACATATTTTCTGCTAGTTTGTGACTTGTATTTTTTTTGTTTTAATAAACAATCTTTTCTCTTAAATTGATAATTCTCTTATATATCATGCTTTATTATCTCAAGGTTATAATTACTGTAATATATTTTTCCCTTTTGAAAACTTTATGTTAACCTTTCACCTTTAATCTACCTGTCAGCGCTATTAAAGAATTTCTTTCCCCACCAGTGCCAAAATGCACTGTTTCATGTAGTGTGAGCCACTTCTGGTGCTGTGTTCTTGTCTAATTTTTTTCTGTGTGCTGATGACACATTGTCTTACCTTAACCTTAGGGTAAGGACCCCCAGCGGTCTAGGAATATTTTGGCTGTTTTGTTGGCCTTTCTTTTTCCATATAAATTTTAGAATATTATCAAGTGTCATCCCCCCACCCCAAATCTAATTGATTTAGAATTGCATTAAATCTAAATCAAGTTAGGAGAAGATACAGTTCACTACTGAGATTAACTACCCATGAATCTGTATCTAATTTTTTAGGTCTTTTCTAATGTTTTTAAGTAATTTTTTAGCATTTTCTCCGTAAAGCTGTATGCATCTTTAAGAACAAATATAGGTACTTTTTGTCATTCTTTGTAAAAGGAATTTTTTAAATTATGGATTTTATTTATTGATGATGTGTCACTTTCAGGTATTTAGGTTTATAATACTTCATTTGTGCTACTTGGGATATATTGGGCATTTAAAAAAAGTTTTCTAATGCTTTTATTTTGAGAGAGAGAAAGTGAGGGAGGGGCAGAGAGAGAGGGAGATGCAGAATCTGAAGCAGACTCCAGGCTCTGAGCTGTCAGCACAGAGACCGACATGGGACTTGAACTTGTGAACTGTGAGATCACAATCTGAGCCAAAGTTGGACAGTTGATCGACTGAGCCACCCGGGGGCCCCTGTTGGGGATTTTAAATTCTAGGGTTAACTTTCTTAGTTCTGGAACATTCCAACTAATACCTTTCAAATATCGCCTCTTCCCCATTCTCTCTACTGTCATTCTGGAGCCCTAGTTAGATATGTATTAGATTTTTTCACTATTAAGTTTCATCTCTTTATCACTGCTGAATGATGTATGCTGTTGATGTTTGAATTTGAATGCTTGTGTTTTTCATCTTTATGTTTTGCTTTGATTCATTTTGAAGTACACTTGGTTATTTATAAGTCACTTTTTCCTTACTCATTTTCAAAATGTGCCTCTGTTTTCTTAAACACATTAAAATCTTTATCAAACTCTTACTGGCCTTATTCTTTTACTTTTCCTGACTCTTGCTCATTTATTTGTGGATGGTTTGTGTGTGTGTGGATATTTTGACTGTGTGTACTTACGTGTTGATATCTTGACCATGAGTTCTTTGACATTTCACCTGTGGAAAAGTTTTTGGGGCCTGGGTAGAAGGTGTATTCCTCCAAAGAGGGAAGTGTTTGCTTCCATCAAGACTCTGGGTTGGAGGTACCAAGTCAAGGACCACTTTAAAATCTCAGCATGGTTTTTCTGTTGTTTGTGTAACTATACAAGTAATGTGAATTCCACCAGAAACTCTGGCTTATCATTATAAGTTTACAGGGGAGTTTCTTTTTCTTTCTACTTGGCTGTTCCTTTCATTGGGACCAATTTATTTTGGGTTTGCTATTCTTGCAGGTATAGGCATGTGGGTGGGATTCCAGATTTATTGGAGGGTATCTGATTAGACAACATGTATTCTCTTCACCTGAATCTAGATTTTCTTTCATGTGTCCACGACCTTCAAAAACAGAATTGTGAGATCACCAGGTTTGACACCTGCTGAAGGGGTGAAAGCAGATGGAGTACTTGGCTACCTTACTGGATTTCAAGTCTTCATTTAATCTTGTTCTTTGAGGATTTCTACATTCTTATGTCAAAGATGACTTTTACATTTATTCAGGGTTTTATGTGTACCATGTTGCCATAAACTGAGTTGTCTTTTTTTTCTTTTTTAATTATTCTGGATTTGTAGGATGTCTGACTATCTGGTAAAGTGTGTCTTTGTTCTTTTTTGTTCTTTGTTTGAAAAAGATTTTTAAACTTGTAGGAGTTTTTGTTGGAATTACTTTGAATTTACTGAGTAATTTGCGGTTCGGTTGAAGTATTCAAAAAATTTTTTCTTGGGGCACCTGGGTGGCTCAGTCAGTTAAGCCTCTGACTCTTGATCTCAGCTCAGGTCTTAATCTCAGTGTCATAAGTTCAAGCCCCATGTTGGGCGCCATGCTCGGCGTGTAGCCTACTTTAAAAAAAATTTTTTTTTTCCCCATGAACATGGTATACATCTTGTGTTCTTTAATAGAATTTTACTTTTTCTCCCCTTGAAAGTCTTACATGTTCTTAGAATGGTATCCTGTTCTGTCCAGTTTTGTAATTGATTTTTGCTGATGTGGAGGAACTCTTATTTTTTTATGTTGTTTCTGTGTTTCTAAGGACTTTATTGAATTGTCTTAGTAGATCTAACAACCTGTCAGTTCTATTGGGTTTTCTAGTTAAATATGAAGACAGCTTGGTGTTTCCTTCCAATTCTTAAACCTGTCAAGTTATTTTCTTAATGAACTAGCCAGCAGCAGTAATATTTTACACAGTGGTTAATGGTGGAATGAATCTTTTTGCCTTTTTTAAAAGAAATAACCATTTTCCATTTAGGTAGGATGTTTGCTATAAGTTTTTGTTACTAATGATCATTGTACTGTCAACATCTTGTATTCTGTACAGTATAGGTACTCTGTAGGTCTTTGTTCGAACAAAAGGATGAGACATTTCACTTAAAATTCAAGTATAACAGGACTTAGTTACATCTTTATGAGGAGATTGAGTTTTAGTATTTGTGAATAACTAGAAAGGAGTTGATAAGACCAGGGCAGGAACATCTTGCTTAGGTTGGTTGGGATGGAGGGACACAAAGGTGATGTCTAAAGTAAAGGTAGGGAGTGCAATTTATTGTTCATTATGAAAGATTAAAGCTCATCCTGTGTAATTTCTTACTAAACACTTACCATAGTTATCCTCTTTGTTCCCTGGAAACAAGAGAAGAATGAGTGAAAATGAGGGTTATATCTCCCCATCCCTAAGAAAGCCCAAGCTGCTTCCTTCTCTTTGCTTTCTCTGTTACTTCTAAGTTGACCTACGATTTCCCCCTAGATAACCGAGGAAATGATGGATCAGGCAAATGATAAAAAAGTGGCTGCCATTGATGCCCTAAATGATGGTGAGTGATTTTTTTTTTCGTCTTTGCTATATTTCTATATATTCTCTTTTTCCCTGCAGCAGCTGTTAAAATAGTGGAACAGTGGAAGGGAACTTAAATTTGCTGAGTATCTTGTACTGGAGAAGAAAGTAAGCGTCCTATTCTCTACCCACTCCTTCCCCTTTGATAAAGAGGCTGAAACCACTCAGGTATCAATTACCTTGCCTCAGGGCATTGGACGCATCTTTCTGTGACTCAAAGACTCCTTTACCAGCTATATCCTTGTGTTTCTATACTGAGAAGAGGCAAAAGTCTTAAAAAAAAAAGGGGGGGGGGTAGTAGTAGCAGCACAGTGGCTCTTAACTTTTGACACAGCAACACCCTTGGCAAATGATGTCCCTAGGATAATAACATTCTTATTCTAATCTTTGCATGTTAGATCCTCTTCAGAAAATCCTTTCAAAGTGGGAGAGTGCTGGTAGTATTAAGCATAATATTTAATCAGTTATGATTTATAAAAACAAATCATTTCTTGGGTACTATGCAGACCCTTCCATAGCTGTGTGTTAGTGTGCCACAATGCCATTGTGGTGGAGCTGTTGCTGTGTGTTGCTGGAGTGCGTTTGGACTTCTGCCTGTAGAATTAGAAGATGACCGAACTTGAGGAGTTTAGCGTTGATTGCTATTCCAAGTTGGCAAATGTATTCGCTTTCTTTTTTTTGTGATCTCACCACCTTCTTAGTTTAGGTCATTTTCACATGTTTATGCCATTGCATTAGCCTCAATAATTTGCCTACCTTAAATGTCTAGTTCCTTTATTGCTTTCTGTTCACTGTCCCTAGGTTATTCTTTCTTAGAACCGCTTTTTATTTCCACAAATTCCTTTGCTTGTAACCTCTGACTAGCTTTTTGCACACTTTCTGAAGATCTTCATCAAGGCATTAAACCTGCTAGAGTCAGATCCCATATTTTGCCTTGCCAGCCTTGTTCTCTTCTTTTTGAATATTAACCTCTCATTACAGCCAGACCTTGCTGTCCTAGAATGTTCCTACACTTGTGCTCTGCTGCTTCTCTCTAAAGCTCTTCTTCACCTATTTCTGCTTTAATTCATACCCATCAATTGATCTCAGCCACTTCTCTTCCTGACCACTCCTTTTCCACACTAATCTTTTAATTTTACTACTACCTAATGTCTATTTATCCAACATTTATTTTGTGCTTTCTACCTACCTGACAGTTTTATTGTATTTAACGTGCATTATTTCATTAAAACCTCATACGACTCCCATTTTACAGGTTAATGAATAATCTGAGGTCGCAGAAGGGTTTTGACTTGTGCAGGATCTTACTGTGCCATGATACCAATTCATTTATTATTTTTGTCACTTATTTTGGCATATTGTTTTATATTTCTTAAATTTGTTTTCTTATTATTGCCTTAGCAATTTTTAATAAAATGAAGCTGCTGCCACTACCTGATAAGTCATGTTCTTGTTTTTCCACATTTCTTTCCAAGCTGTATTCATGTGTAAATTTAACCTAGTTCTAGTTTTAGAATAAATGTAATTTTATAGTATATCTTAGAGGGATAAAACATTAGTATTCTAAGCCTGGGATTGTAGATTCAGGCCCTGCGTGGGGTTGGAGAGACAGGAATATAATTAAACACTGAACTTAGGAAGCCAGAGTGCCTGGGTTTTGAATCCCAGTTCTGGCACTTACTAGCTAGGCAAACTTAGAGAAGTTACTCTTTGTCTCTGCTTCTGTTTCCTCCTTTGTACGATAAGGATAATGTACCTACATACATATTGAGGAATAAATATGTGTATTATGCCTAGAATAGTATCTGGTACCATTCTTATTAAGGTACTGGTATTTTTTTTTTTTTTATGTTTATTCATTTTTGAGAGAAAGCATGAGCAGGGGAGGGGCAGAGAGAGACGGGGACATAGGATCCGAAGTGGACTCTAAGCTGACAGCAGTGAGCCCGATGCGGGGCTCAAACTCACGAACCGTGAGATCATGACCTGAGCTGAAGTCAGACCCTCAACCAACTGAGCCACCCAGGCTCCCCAAGTTACTGGTATTTCTAAAGTGTCAGTATTCTTACTGAATTTAAGATCTTAGTAAGTGTTTTTAGCTGTCACGTTATTAGTTATGTTACTTTTATTACGTTTTTCTGTTTAATATATTTAAAGCTTAGCATGTTCTAGGCAGTGTTTTTATTTTATTTTCTTAATATATATTTTTGAGAGAATGAGCATGAGTGGGGGAGGGGCAGAGAGAGAGGGAGATAGAGAACCTGAAGCAGGCTCTGTGCTTTTAGGGCAAAGCCTGATTGGGGACTTGAACCCACTAGCCTTGAGATATTATGACCTGAGCCGAAGTCACACGCTCAACAGAGTGGGCCACCCAGGCACCCCTCTAGTCAGTGTTTTATTTTTTATTTTTAAGAATATTTTATATTTACTCATTTTTGAGAGACAGAGGGCGAGCGTCAGAGTGGCAAAGAGAGAGGGAGTCACAGGATCTGAAGCAGGTTCCAGACTCTGAGCTGTCAGGACAGAGCCCGACACGGGGCTCAAACTCACGAACCGTGAGATCATGACCTGAGCTGAAGTCAGACCCTCAACCAGCTGAGCCACCCAGGTGCCCTAGGCAGTGTTTTAGATGCTAGATATACAGTGAGAAAAACAAAAGAGACCACGTTTTTTTCCTTTGAACCTCATATATTACTGGGGAACAAAACCAAATTGTAATTTAATGTTGGGTGGTAATAAGCGTGATGAAGAAAAATAGAGCTGAGTAAAAAAAATAGTCACTGATGAAAGCTATATTTTGCAAAGGGTGGTCAGAAAAGTATATGATGAAGTGAGTAAGCAATGTGAGGAAGAGCCTTTGAGACAGGTGAAGAACAAGTACAGAGGCTAACTGGGAGAGCATAACAGAAGGGCCTTGTAGCTGGAGCGAGGCGAGTGAAGGGGTAAGAATGGCAGATGGAGTTGAGGTCATAGAAGCGCTTTGGAGTAGTGGGAGATGGGTGGTGGGAAGGTGGTGGGGAAGATAGATCACTAAACTTTGTAGGTTAGACTGAGGACTTAACAATTTTATCCTTAAGGATGATTGGGAAGCTATTGAGGTGTTGTGGGTAGGGGTTTTTGTTTTTGAGTAGGAGAGCTTCATTGTGAGATGTATTTACTTTTGAAAAGGATTATTCTTGCTCTTTTATGTAAATCAGGTTATAGGGGCAAATAAGGGTATGTTCATTGCAGAAGAAGAAGCCAAAATGTGTTGATGTGCCAGAAATCTAAGAAAATACCTGAGAGGGAAAATAGGGGGAGCGGGGAGAGCCAGAGGAGTTTGGAAGGCAGTGAGAGAGTTGTGTGTTTATCCCTGTGTAGGAGAGAAACACAATCCTCTATGGGTGTGTTTCTAAAACGTCTTGGCAAGCCAGAGTTGTCCAATAGAGGAGTTAACAGTCTCACGATAATGGGCCAGTCTTGGTGTCCTTGCTGTTATTTAGTCATTAACATTAGCTGGGAGCCGCTTGTGAAGTGTATCCTTGAGCACAGAAGATGGGGTTCTCCGGCTCCTCACAGCAGATATAAAGTGCATTGTCATGATACTACAGAGGGAATGCAAGAAATCAAGTCATATTTGATAATCCAAGTGGCTAATGATGATGGCTTGGATTAGGGCAAAGAGTCTCAGACTTTCTCTGTTCCTAGTGTCCTTACTGTCATGACTTGAACATACCTTTTAGGCCAAAAGAAATGGCTAAGAGTTCCATTTATAATGTAGTTAGGTCCAAATAATTTAGTAAGTATCTGTGTCATAACAAGTTAGTGATTGGAAAATCGTATACACAAATCGAAAAAATATATTTAATCTTATTCTTACGTAATATTTGTTTTCTAATAAGCGATGTATATATTTGGACACTAAATAGCTTTTCGAATCTTGGATTCATATTGAACACTGCCACCCTCATTTCCCGTTCCACATCTGTTTCTCTACAGTTCTTACTTTTTTGTCATAGCAATCGGTAAAAACAGTTTTAGATTGGGGAGTTGAGAATGACTCCCAAGATTTGGGGCATGAGGTAGATGACGAATTAGCCAAACTATAGCCTCCTATTTTTATAAAAATGTAATGGAACAACATAACTACATGCATTTGTTTATGTGTTGTCTGCAACTACAACAGCAGAATTGAATAGTTGATGATTGCAAAAATAATTTTTATGTGGCCCTTTCCAGAAAAGTTTGCTGACCTCTAAACTAGAGTGAATGAAAGAACCACATATTTAGTTGATAATATAAGGATGAGAAGTGGATTTTATTTTTATTTATTTATTTATTTATTTTTAGAGAAGTGGACGTTAGAGATGGGGTCAGAGTTAACAGTTCAGTTTTGAACATGGTAGCTGTGAATTACTTATTAGACCTCCAAGCGTAATAATTTGTCATAGACATCTGCAGTAGTAACTAATGACATTCCACATTCTTCTGCATTGTTTAGGAGTTCTGTTAAAGTTCTTTCTTTACACATTTACTAGCTGGGTAAATGTATTTTCCAAAGTGAACTGTGACATTACCTTTAAAACTCTGTGTTTGTCTTCCCTCCCCATGTTTCCTATGCCCCAAAATTAAACTTTGTGTAAAGACTTATTCTAATTGTATAGTATGTTTTATTTGTTGAATGACTTCACTGAAGGCACTAATACACAAAGAAGCTAACTAACTATGTGAATAGGATACACAGTAAATGAATTTAAAATGTGAGTTAAGGACTTTGCATGAGTTCTGGTTTTCTTGAATTTTTATATCATTCCTGTGAATTCAAATAGTATTTTTAATCAACCCTGTAAATTTAGTATGAGTACTTTTTTCTTTGTAAGTTTAATTTTATCCTTTTATTTTTTTTCTTTAAAAAAAACTCATGAGTCCTACTAAGAATGGGAGATATTTCTTATTCTTTGTTTCTCAACCTGTTTTACTTTAGGTGAACTGCAGAAAGCCATTGACTTGTTCACGGATGCCATCAAGCTGAATCCTCGCTTGGCCATTCTGTATGCCAAGAGAGCCAGGTGAGAGGTCTAAACAAAAAAAGCATCCCTTTCTGCTGTGAATAATTCCTGCTCATTGATTTCAATAGAATTGCTTCTGTGACTATCCCAAAGGTGTTATTGTTCGAAATGAATACTTTTTTTTAATGTTTGTTTCTTTTGAGAGAGCATGCCCATGCGCAGGGGAGGGGCAGAGAAAGGGAGAGAGGAGAGAATCCAAAGCAGGCTCCACTCTCAGCACAGAGCCCAACGTGGGGCTTGATCTCACAACTGTGAGATCATGACTTGAACCGAAATCAAGAGTCAGACGCTCAACTGACTGAGCCAACCAGGCGCCCCAAAATAAATACTTTTTAATGTTACACTTCTTTTTTAGTGTCTTCATCAAATTACAGAAGCCAAATGCTGCCATCCGAGACTGTGACAGAGCTATTGAAATAAATCCTGATTCAGCTCAGCCTTACAAGTGGCGAGGGAAAGCACACCGGTAAATAATGGAATTTCATTATTTTCAGAACTTCTAAAATTTAAATCTGATGTTTTAATATGCCTTTAAAGCAAAACGAAGTTGCCTAAGGATTTAATTTCAAGATAATATGTGCTCGGTAATAATTGAGGGACTATAAGGAACAAATAAAAATTCATTTTATTTCTTCAAAGAAAACCATTGTTTTACAGTTTTTGACTACATGTAGTCAAATTTAAGGTAAGGATCAAAATTATTTCTAAAAAAGAACATGGCCTTACAAATTTTCTTTTAATTCTGTAACCTAACGTTAAACAATATGTTGTAGAAGAAGGAATTCCTTAGCCTCAAACTACTTTAGTTACTTACAGGTCACCTGAAAATCAGAAAAAGAGGAAAATAAAGAAGTGAATTTATCCTAGATTAGTCATCATTTCCTGGAAGCAAAACTTAATGTTATACAAGTGAATATTTGTGGCTTGGGGATGAGATGTCCAATGACATTTACATCTTATGTGGATTAGAATGGTGTTGTACTCCAAGTGTGGATGGGAATGAAAATGGATATGCATGGGACAACTGTATTAGGTACTCAAAAAAGCTCTGGTGATTATGAAGATGCACGTCAAAGATAAAGGTAAAAGATTAGAATTAGTGCTCTGGGAGTCAAAAAGTTCATGTATTGCTGTTGATCCTCTTGAGAGCCCAGTAATCTTTGAGCATTTCTTTGCTTTATGGTACAAGGTAGCATGGGCTCATCTCCTGTTTTGCTTGTCCTAGACTCAGAAGAAACCATTTCTCCAAGAAACTAGGGTTCATTTTTGTGAGGATAATGTTTACAGAAAGTAAAGTTTGGCCACTAGATATGTTCATTGCCTCTGGGATAGCATTATTTCTGTCATTTCATTTGAACAGAGTTAGAAAAACATTTTTTAAATAATGATTTTAAGGAAAAAAGTTATGAAACCTTGAGTTTATACTGATATTTTCAATTAAAATTCAATATTAAATGTTTTCCCTTTTATTTTGCGTTTTTAAAATTTATTTTTTAAATTACATCCAAGTTAGCATATAGTGCAACAATGATTTCAGGAGTAGATTCCTTAATGCCCCTTATGCATTTATCCCATCTCCCCTCCCACAACCCCTCCAGCAACCCTCTGTTTGTTCTCCATGTTTAAGAGTCTCTTATGTTTTGTCCCCCTCCCTGTTTTTATATTATTTTTGCTTCCCTTCCCTTATGTTTATCCGTTTTCTATCTTAAAGTCCTCATATGAGTGAAGTCATATATTTGTCTTTCCCTGACTAATTTCACTTAGCATAATACCCTCCAGTTCCACCCACATTGTTGCAAATGGCAAGATTTCATTCTTTTTGATTGCCAAGTGATACTCCATTGTATATACGTATGTATGTGTGTATATGTATATATGTATGTGTGTGTATATATACACACACAGACACACACACACCCCACATCTTTATCCATTCATCCATCGATGGACATTTGGGCTCTTTCCATACTTTGGCTGTTGTTGATAGTGCTACTATAAACGTTGGGTGCATGTGTCCCTTCGAAACAGCACACCTGTATCTCTTGGATAAATACCTAGTAGTGGAATTGCTGGGTCGTAGGGTAGTTGTATTTTTAATTTTTTGAGGAACCTCCATGCTGTTTTCCAGAGTGGCTGCACCAGTTTGCATTCCCACCAGCATTGCAAAAGAGATCCTCTTTCTCTGCATCCTCGCCAACATCTGTTGTTGCCCAAGTTGTGAATGTTAGCCATTCTGACAGGCGTGAGGTGGTACCTCATTGTGGTTTTGATTTGTATTTCCCTGATGATGGGTGATGTTGAGCATTTTTTCATGTGCTGGTTGGCCATCTGGATGTCTTCTTTGGAGAAGTGTCTATTCATGTCTTTTGCCCATTTCTTCACTGGATTATTTGTTTTTTGGGTGTTGAGTTTGATAAGTTCTTTATAGATTTTGGATACTAACCCTTTATCTGATATGTCATTTGCAAATATCTTCTCCCATTCCGTGAGTTGCCTTTTAGTTTTGCTGATTGTTTCCTTCACTGTGCAGGAGAAGCTTTTTATTTTGATGAGGTCCCAATAGTTCATTTTTGCTTTTGTTTCTCTTGCCTCTGGAGACGTGTTGAGTAAGAAGTTGCTGTGGCCAAGATCAAAGAGGTTTTTGCCTGATTTCTCCTTGAGGATTTTGATGGCTTCCTGTCTTACATTGAGGTCTTTCATCCATTTTGAGTTTGTTTTTGTGGATGGTGTAAGAAAGTGGTCCAGGTTCATTCTTCTGCATGTCGCTGTCCAGTTTTCCCAGCACCACTTGCTGAAGAGACTGTCTTTATTCCGTTGGATATTCTTTCCTGCTTTTTCAAAGATTAGTTGGCCATATGTTTGTGGGTCCATTTCTGGGTTCTGTATTCTGTTCCATTGATCTGAATGTCTGATTTTGTACCATGCATTTTTGACACTATTCTCTTAGACTCAAAATCCTTATCTATAATGTGTTTACTTGTTATTCAATAACATACGTAAAATTGTTTTTACAGTCCTACCTTAACAATTTTATACTCCCTAAGCAAAGTTGAAAGTTTTTGTGTCTGTTGCAGTTTTTATCCTTAGAATATATCCCAGTTAAGATATATAGTCAAAATACTGTTTTAAATTTTTTTTTTTACTGTTTATTTTTCAGAGTGTAAGTGGGGGTGGGGCAGAGAGAGAGGGAGACACAGAATCTGAAGCAAACTCCAGGCTCTGGGCTGTTGGCGTAGAGTCTGACTTGGGGCTTGAACTCATGACCTGAGTCAAAGTTGGACGCCCAACCAACTGAGCCACCCAGGTGCCCCTCAAAATACTGTTTTAAAAGTTATTTGACTTTTCTGTGTGCTGTATGCTCTGTGTGATAAACAGCTGTTTTTTTGTTTGTTTGTTTTTCTCTGTTTGTGGTCAGGTTTTGGGGTTACTTTATTTCTGTCTTTTCTGATTTAATTTTCATAGTTTGCATGTATAAAACCCTTCTGTGTTTAAAGAGTCAAAACTGAATTAACAGGTATACCCAGAAAAGTCATTTCTGCTGTTACCCCTCTACTCCATTCTTACCTTTTCCCACAATCTTTTGTTTCTCCTGTCAATAAAATGTGTACACATGTATTGTTTCTCTTCTGCCTTTATAGCATACTAAATATACATTATGTTAATTCCGTTTTTAAGGAGTTGAAATCAGAATTTCAAATTTGAAAATTGTAGCTCTACATAATTTGAAAAATTTTACGATATTTTGAATTAAAGTAATTTTTTAAAGTTTAAAGTATCTTTTAGAAGAGCAGCTTTATAGTTACCAAAGAGGAAATTAAATTTCCAAGTTTTTATAGAGTAGAACATGGTAATTGAATTGGTTTGTGAAAATTTATACTTCAGATATTTAATTTTAAATTTGTTCGGTAACTTTTTTTTTTTTAACAAGAAAGACACCATGCCACATAAGTGGATATGTATAAAATGAATTTAATCTGTTTCAGACTTCTGGGCCATTGGGAAGAAGCAGCACATGATCTTGCCCTTGCTTGTAAACTGGATTATGATGAAGATGCCAGTGCAATGTTGAAAGAAGTTCAGCCAAGGGTATGTTAAAGTACAGAAAGGGAATGTCGTTAACTGTGATGCCCTGTGGCTCTAGTACTCAGCCCCTTGCAATAATTTACCTGTGGAACATACAAAGAAACAGACATTTGGATGTTTTCATCTGTTATCACTGAAGTTTATGCTCACCTCTGGAAATGTCATTAGGTTGTCATGCCTTTATTTCTCTTGCTGTATTAAAGCAAACTGTTACTTTGGTTTGCATGCCTGCAATAGGCTTATAACCAGAAAATTAGAAATGGGAAAGGGGGCATCAAGTTTATAGCAAGGAAAAAAATAGAAAACCTGTAAAATGTGACCCAAGGTTGTGTCCGGTCTTTTTATGTTGTAGGTGTATGCAGCCCTGTATAAAGCTTGAGGGCCTTGTGGAAGTAGCAAGTTTCATCCTTTTAAAAATAATATTAAATCCAAAAACTAAAATGATTGTGTTTTAAAAGACAATTGTTAAGATAATTCTTTTAAGGGGTGCCCAGGTGGCTCAGTGGGTTAAACATCAGACTTCAGCTCAGGTCATGATATCATGGTTCGTGGGTTCGAGCCCTGCATCGGCCTCTGCTATAAGCACAGAGCCTGCTTTTATTTTTTAATTTTTATTTATTTTTAATTTTTTTTGAGATAGAGTCTTAAGCAACCTCCATGCTCAGCACGGAACCTGACATGGGGTTTGATCCCATGACCCAGGGGATCATGAGCTGAGCCAAAATCAAGAATCAGATGCTCTACCTTCTGAGCCACCCAGGCACCCATAGAACATGAGATTCTTTAATTTTTTTTTTTAACATTTATTTATTTTTGAGACAGAGTGCTAGCAGGGGAGGAACAGAGGGAGAGGGAGACACAGAATCTGAAGCAGGCTTCAGGCTCTGAGCTGTCAGCCCAATGCCCAACATGGGGCTTGAAATCAGGAACTGTGAGATCATGACCTGAGCTGAAGTCTGATGCTTAACCACTTGAGCCATGTAGGCACCCCAAGATTCTTAAAAAATAATCATAAACAAACGGAAGTAACAATTGAATATGACTTCAAATTTGTTTTCTGAATAAATAATAGATTCCAAATATTTGGCCCAGGCTATGTGCTAGTGCCTGGTACGTATATTTTCTCTTAATCTTTACAGCATTCTATAAGACTTAAGTATTTCTCTTCTCCTGCCCACCATCCCCTCAGTTTATGGATGCGAAAACTTAAGTATAGTTAGACTGTCACAAATAACTGGTGTGTATATTCTCAGTCTCTACCTTGCCATGGCAGGCATCAGGCAAGAATTGTGCAATTGGAAACCTAATTGTCATCCTTGAGTAGTTACTTGTTTGAAATTTATAAACTTTCTAACTTAGAATCTCATCCTCTTTCCTTTATTTCACAGTGGACTTGTTAAAGTCTGAGTATGTAAGGTATTTTCTTATAAGGTAAATCTGTCATTCAGAACTGTGTGTTGAATTTAACACCTCTCCACAAAGAAAAATGATTCTTTAACGAAACTGGTGGTTGGGTTGCACTTACTCATCTCTTAAAGGAAACGTTTTTCTGTGTGTGTGTTTTTCTTTTCCGTAGGCCCAGAAAATTGCTGAACATCGGAGAAAGTATGAGCGAAAACGTGAAGAACGAGAGATCAAAGAAAGAATAGAAAGGGTTAAGAAGGCTCGGGAAGAACATGAGAGAGCCCAGAGGGTAAAGTTTCCGTAGCTAGACCATCAAAGGGAAATACAGTAGATTAGAGTTTTAGGATCTCATTCTGATTCTTGGCTCTTAATGCTGGCTGCAGTTCTGTAGGCTGATACTACTTACAGAGAGTTTTCCTTCCTTCTTATCTAATTTGTAGGGATATCTTTTGTCATTAAATTCTTAAGTGAGCTTATACATCCCCAGTTTATATTCATGTTGTGTCCTCCTAAAATTAGGGATTTTTTTTTTTTTTTTTTTTTTTTGGGTCGGGTAATTAAAACTCGTCAGTATTATTTGATTTCTTGTGGATGCTTTCCCTGATTTGTTGTTTTACGATTCCTCCTGTTCCAGTGTGGATTCATAGCTATTTAAAATAGACTATTTTTTATTTTTAGTTACAAAGTCCTAAAACTTAGATAAAAGAAAAGTTACTCGTAGTTCGTCCACAATATTCCTACTGTTCTTGTTTCTCTTAGTTTTTCTATATTAGCTTTTTGCATTTGATGTTATCATCTTCCATCTAGTTACTTCCAACAGTTTTGAATAAAAGGATGTAAAGCTATGTTATAATTACGTAACATGACATCCTAATTTTTCATCACTTAATATTAAATATTAATATTTAACAAAATCAAACTAATTTATAATTGAATTTAATAAAATAATTTAACACAATAATAAATGCTTTTAAAGCATCATGCTTAATTTTTAGGATTACAGTTTATAGTCGTCAAAAAATTTCTACAGTTATACATCCTTGATGACTTTATGATTGGTTATGAGGAAAATTTGTATTTTCTTTGTTGGAAATTGCAAAAACAAATCAGTAAAATTCTGGTAGTATTAAGTTATGTGGAGAGAGTATGGAAAAGATGAACCTGAGAAACAAAAGCCATTGGCAGTCTTCATCATTTAACCGTGTGCTTTCATTTTAGAGTTTTAACGTTAAGAATTTACACTTTGCATAAGCATGGACAGACATCAGTCAGTACTGTATTGCTTTCCAGTTGTTAGGTGTTTTTTTTCCTACCCCAAGTAGAGGTAAAACACTAGACAGCTCTACTAAAAGTAATGCTCCTTACAACCTAGCTAGAAAATTTTGGAGAGGCGGATGGGGCGTGTTCTTTAGTCCAATATTGCCATTTGAAACTTGTCTTTCCTCTAACTAGCTGATTTTACAGTTTTTTGCATGGTTTTGCAGACTCGTAACCACTACCACCACCACCACCCCCATTATATAATTTCTTTCTTTCTTTGTATTAAAGGAGGAAGAAGCCAGACGACAATCAGGAGCTCAGTATGGCTCTTTCCCAGGTATTTTTAAAGAAAATTTAAAACTATTAGTATTGTAAATAATCGGAAAATATTCTGAATTGGGGCTCAAATAGGTCTATTATATTTAGTACTATTAGTCCATGAAATACTGAAAAAAGTCTTTAGAATGTTAGCCTCTAGAAAGTTTCATTCTCATTTAAAAATGTTAACATTAGTGGAAATAATATTGTATTAATTATTTTCCTCACACTTTGAGCAGTATATATATATTTTTTAAGAGAGTACCCATGCACGCTCATGTGAGGAGAGGTGGGAACGGGAAAGAGAATCGTAAGCAGATTCCACACCCAGCACAGAGCCTGAGGTAAGGCTTGATCTCACAACTTGTGAGATCATGAGCTGAGCCCCGAAATTGAGAGTCAGACACTTAATTGAGCCACCCAGGCACCCACCCCAGAGCAGCTAACATTTATTGAGATATGAACATTGTACTTTAAGAGATGGAGTAAGAGTTGATTATGATGTATTCTAAATATTTTTTTTTTTTTTTTAATTTTTTTTTTTTTTTAACATTTATTTATTTTTGAGACAGGGAGAGACAGCATGAACGGGGGAGGGTCAGAGAGAGAGGGAGACACAGAATCCGAAACAGGCTCCAGACTCTGAGCTGTTAGCACAGAGCCTGATGCGGGGCTCGAACTCACAGACCGCGAGATCATGACCTGAGGCGAAGTCGGATGCTTAACCGACTGAGCCACCCAGGCGCCCCAATATTCTAAATATTTCTAAATTATCACAATTGGATTTTATTCTGTTAAATGTTGATATTCACGAGAGACTAGGTAAAAGCACTGTATGAAATTATTATTCATAAAAAATATTTTGAGTCAAGTGTAAAAATAATAAAAGCTCTTTTTTGTAAATGTCAAATGATTAGAAATTACTACAGGGACAAAGTCTTCAGTGATAGCAGAGGCCTAGCCTATATGATACAGGTAGAAGAACAGTTAAAAAGGCACTGCAGGAATAATTTTTGAATACTTCCTGAATGAGATAGTGTGAAATTTAAAAACCAGGAAGAGATTTTTTTAAAGTTTGTAATTCTAATGGGGAATCTGCTGCCTTCAGCTGTTTTAATAGTAACCAGCTTTCTCTGAAAGGTTTACAGAGGCAGCTACACACCCCCTAATGGGTGTATCACTGGCTGCAACTTAAGTTCCATGGTCACAGGCTAGAAAAGATAGCCTTTATTCTGAAAGGTCATGTGCCAAGCAAGTAAAAAAAAAAAACATCTATTGGGGATGACTTTCTGTTTGAAGAAAAAGCAAGAAAATGCAGTTCATAGCTTACGTTCTGCTTAAAATGTAAATAATTTTATATCCAGTATCTTTGCTTTAGAGGAAAACCACTAGTGTAGATTAGTAGTAGAGATTACTTTTTTATTATGTGGATTTTATTGTCTAGATTTCACAAGCAGGCCGGTTAACTCTTTTTGTGCTGGACCAGTTATTTTTTTTATGGATAGAAACTACTTTTTCAGCGAGTAGGGGCATCAAGAGAAGCTAGTAGTTTTCCAGCTTCTTAGATTCTCTTACCTGTGATTATTAGCTACTTATGGGAATGTTTTAAATTGTTGAGCCAGGAGGAAATGACTTCGTTCTTTTGTGTAGTCACCCTTGATCTGTAAGATACATTAATGTAAAGTGTATTCCCTTATAGATGTCTATGTTGGTATAATTGTGATTTCATAATATCTCCAGTAGACATAAAAGGTGTATGTAGTGAACAACTGAGTAGAAGATAATTTGTGTTTATAATCTAAAAATATACTGGGAGAATGAAATCTTTTTTGCTAGAGTATTGTCCTCAGTGTAAAGAAGAAATACCAGGAGTGCTTGTTAAAAATGCAGATTTTCACTTGCACAGATTTTGATTGTGTCTATGGTGGAGATAGAAACCCACAGCTTTTTAAAACAAGCATTTCATTTAGTTCTTGAAAGAATGCTCTACAGGAATACAGTTTAAACAGAAACAACTAAAGTCTTACAAATTAGAACTTGGAATTGAAACACATGGTATTAAAAAGAGAAAATAAGATGACTGAGATGACTTTATTTGTAATTCCAGGGACTGTTTTAGCTAAGATTAGTTTCTTTCTTTAACAGTTTTAATTACTAGGAAAAACTAAATGCAAAACGTAGTAAAGTTGATTTACAGCCTTATTTTTTAGGAGAAAATTTGAAGGTAAAATTCTCATTTGCATCCAGTTAGAATGTTAAGACTACTTTGTGGCTAGTAGCCCCCTTGTTCTTTTTGCATGCACTTGTGAGTGTGTGTGATTTTCATTGGAAGGAAATAGTGTGCTGTCACTACTTGAGAAAGAATATGGCTGGTGTCTTGCAGCTACTTCATTTATTCTTGCAGGTGGCTTTCCTGGGGGAATGCCTGGTAATTTTCCTGGAGGCATGCCTGGAATGGCGGGGGGAATGCCTGGAATGGCAGGAATGCCTGGGCTCAATGAAATTCTTAGTGACCCAGAGGTTCTCGCAGCCATGCAGGTAAGACTTGGAAGAACAAAGTTGGGCCTTGTATCCCTAAGGTATTTCTTTTATTAATTCTAAGTAGAGACAAAGGTTACTATGTTAGACATGTTTTACTTGTCAGAATTACCAAATAGCTCATTACACAGTCCTACTGTTCATTTTTTGTTTCAAAATGAGTAGCTTAAGTTATTAAAAATAATAGTTTGTAGTATAGTTTGTAATACGGTTCTATAATACTATTAGTCTGTAATAGTTTGATTATATCCAGATGTCTTTACTTATTTATTTATATTTCAAGTTTTTATTTAAATTCTAGTTAGTTAACATATAGTGTTATATGTAATACTGGTTTCATGAGTAGAATTTAGTAGTTCAGTTGTCCTTTTTTAAAAAAAATTTTTTTTTTTTTTTTAATATTTATTTTTCACACAGAGAAAGACAGCATGAACGAGGGGGGGTCAGAGAGGGAGACACAGAATCCGAAGTACACTCCAGGCTCTGAGCTATCAGCACAGAGCCCAACGTGGGGCTCAAACTCATGAACTGTAAGATCATGACCTGAGCAGAAATCGGACACTTAACCAACTGAACCACCCAGGCACCCTTAGTTTATTTTGAGTGAGAGAGAGAGAGAGAGCACGCGCATGAGCAGGAGAGGGACAGAAAGAGAGGGAGAGCACGCAGCTTGACATGGGGCTCAATCCCACAAACTGTGAGAATATGACATGAGCCAAGGTCAAGAATCAGATGCTTAACTGAACCACCCAATCATCCCTAATTTAGTCGTCCTTTTAATCAAAATTGTGTATGCTTTTTTTCATTATCTAGTTAAAGTGATATAATTGGTGTTTGACTTTGAAGTGCACATTAATAATATTTATACTTCGGGGACTTGTCCAAAATTCCATTTAACTTGTCTCTGACAAAATTGTCAAGTTTAAATAAAGAGATAAGATTTAGGATAATAAATGTTAAACCACAGAACTCTTTTAAACGCTAAAAAAAAAAAAACACATCACCTTTTTTTTTTTTCAGGATCCAGAAGTTATGGTGGCCTTCCAGGATGTGGCCCAGAACCCAGCAAATATGTCAAAATATCAGAGTAACCCAAAGGTTATGAATCTCATCAGTAAATTGTCAGCCAAATTTGGAGGTCAAGCATAATGCCTTTCTGACAAATAAAGCCCTTGCTGAAGGAAAAGCAACTTCGATCACCTATTGGATGTCGCAATAATACAAACCAGTGTACCTCTGACCTTCTCATGGAGAAAGCTGGGGTGCTGTGAAGATAATCCCTACCCCTCTGCCCCACATACAACTGAGACATTTTTCAGTGGTTTGCCATTAGGGTTTTCATTCAGATGATGTTTTCCTACTAGGAATTACAAACTTTAAACACTTTTTAAACCTTAAAAATATTTAAAAACATATTAAAAGGGTGTGTTAATCCCTACATTTTTCTTTACTAATCATTTCAGTTTTTTTCCTTTGGATTAATTGGGCAAGGAAGATACTTCAGTGTGGAAGATTTATTGCTCAGTTTGAAATAAAGGCTTATTAGCGAGAGGCAAATATAACATTTAAATAGATTAAGTTTGAGTTGGGTATATGGTTACTGAGGCATTTTGACTTGTCTTTTTAAATGCTTTATTTTTTAAACATGATTTATTTCAATAAAACCATTGGGACCACCAGTGTTGCAGTAGGACCTGGATAGGGGCCGGAAGTTCTTGGCAGGGCAGCAGCAACCTTTCTCCTTTAATATAGCATGCACACTTGTGCAGATGCATTTAAATCTTACACTGTGGTGAAGGGATGATTTTTATAATGCTGCAGTAGAGTTGGATTACTTAGCTGTGTTCTTGTGTGATACAGAAAATAAATGTTTCGTATTATTTCCACACGGGAAATAAGGGAATACTTTTCTTTTTGTATTTCTGTGTTTAGAATGACCTTTCCTAGTCAGAAAATGGCCCATCTCATTGTGTGTTTTCTACTTGTTTTCGCCTCCCCATCCCCTTATTCTTTTTGGGCTAAAGATTGTCCTTTTTCACTGGCACCATCACTAATACCATTCACAGCATAATTGTGCAAGCATATGTAATGCTGGGTTTAATTTAATATGTAATACATATAATGATTATGGAAGGTAATATCCATAGCAGCTGTAGTTTCTTACTTGGCCAACAGATTTCATATTTAAGTGTTAGGTTTTCACTTCAGTGAAAGCTTATATCAAAAGATGTTGGAAGGAGGGATTCCCTTTGTGTTCAGTTCTCTACTTAGGAAATACCTATTGCAATTGGAGTTTATCTTACATTATTCGTCTTCATATTTTGGAAAGCATGAGGTTTGACTTCATTGATACACTACAGGGGAACTAAACTTTTTGGTCCAACATGAATTATAAAATTGATGAGATCCATGGTTCTTCATTGTGGAGTTGATGGTATTATTATGAGTCATTGTACTGCTATTCATCTCTTAAATAGTGCACCATATCCCCACCTCTCCTTTTTCTCCCTCCCTCTCTTCAAGGATAAAGAAATGATAGATTTTCTGCTGTACATTCAACTCTTACATTAATTAAGTCCAGGCACTGTACCAGGAATTGCTAGGTTTCTACCTATCTTTCAATTTAAAGTGGCAGGTGTTTAAAAACAGTTTCAAGGGATGAGACCCTCTGTACTTTGCTTATTTGAAGAATCAGTGGTAGGAGCCAGTAAAAAAATTTCATGGAATACATTTCTGAAATAGCACATTTCTGGAGTCCTAAGTGAGTTGATTCAGGTTCTCATCCTTTGCTGTACACAAACAGTAATGCATCTGTTATATAAGTGAGAAAAGGCTGTATGCTAACTGAGCATGCTTTTTAAACCCTTTAAAAATACTCAGCATATAAACTTGCGTTTGAGCTTGCCAGTGTTTTTTTGTTGTTGTTAATGTGTGTTCTCTCAAAATTTCTAATGTGTGCTGTGAATAACTCAAGAAGACCAGTTCCTTTTGGGTTCCTTGTTTGATTTACTTAATTATATATTACTTAAATACATTCTAACATTGCAAATAGTACCATAAATGGGTAAAAGTAAAATTGGTCTTCAGAAAAATGTGTCCTGTGCTTTTAAGTTCCACAAATACAAAGTACATTCATTTTCGTAGAAACTCAGTATCATTTCTAAACCAGAAGTGTTTTTTTCTTGTGCTAACAATGCTATACGAAGGAAAAGTAGTTTTTTTTTTCTGCTTAAAAATATATAGTTAATGGATTTCTAGCTACATTAAAAATAAACTATGATTTCAAACTGGATATTGACCCCCACACACTTTTTTTCCCCAGTACATGTTCTGTTTATTTCATGTCTTTAGCACTCACCTTAAGTTATTTGCTGGACACAGTAGGCTTTAGTTCATAAAGTACTGTTACAACGACTTCATAAGAAAAATTAGATGTTAAACAGAGCTTTACTTTTCTTTCAGGTAGCAGTCCAGAGGTAAGCTCTTCTGCCATACTCCAAAGGCAGCTTCTGAGTCCAAAAGTGTTTGTTCTGATGATCATCTTCTAGCGTGAGGAAACAGGAGAGGGCGTCAGGGAAGCACATACTGAGATACTGAGACTGATCCACAGAATTAACATTTTAATGACTTCTCATATTCCATTGGTCAATTTTTTTTTTTTTTTTTTTTTTTTTTTTTGGTCTTGAGACCATATTTAGCTGCAAGGAAAGCTAGAAAGTAATAGTCCACTGCTTTGTGGTCATGTACCCAATAAAAAACTACAGAAGAAAAAGTTGTTACCTGGGGTAACAGCAGGCTGCCACCTTAGGATATGCTGGCCTAATTGGGATAAGGGAGAAACAACATTTTAGAGGTTTGGTGCTCTGTAATCAGTTTGAAAGCATTGGCCCCATTCTGGTAATGACCATAACGGTAAGTGCTCTTATTCCCATTTTATATAGATGAGGAAACTGAAGCACTTAAATTGCCCAAGCTGGAGCCCGTGGATGGCGTAGTTAAGTGTCCAACTCGGTTTTGGCTCAGAGCATGATGTCACGACTCAAGTTTCAGCCTTGTAGCAGGCTCCACTCTTGACAGTGCAGAGCCTGCTTGGGATTCTCCTCCCTCTCTCTGCCCCTCCCCTGCTCATTCTCTCTCTCGCTCTCAAAAATAAACATTAAAAAAAATAATTAAAAAAAAATAAATTGCCTAAGTTAACACTCCTGCTGATTTGTGAAGCTGATCTTCTCACTAGTCTTATTCTTCAAAGGTCCTCCTCCTTCCCTTGCCCCCAAGGTCTTCCTCTTAAATTCTATGCCCTGCTGCCATCTGGCAAAGGTTGCTTCTTGCAGGATTGTTCATTGCTTCAAAAAATTGGAAAGAAATTTGAGGAGGATTGGCTAAATAAGGAATATCGTACATCACTGGGTGTACTGATGTGCACACCCAACAGGTTTCTCCGGATAGTAAGGGATGTAGCATCGTGCTTGAAGGGCTTAGAACGCTTGTGACGCCCAAGAATGAGGACAAGAGAAAAAAGGTTTAAAAATTATGCAGTAATTTTAAAGTTTAGTATTTACAACCAATATAGCATACCTATTTGCATAGTTCAGGGAGGAAAATACCCTGAGATAAATAGGCAACAAATCCTAAAATAGCCATTAAGCTTTTGAAAGAGTAAACGTGAAATTGGTGAAAGTTATAACAGTGACACCTTTTGTGTGTAGTGCTGGTGGAATTGTAAATTCAAAATGTTCTATAAAGTTGTCTATAAGAATTTTGACATTCTCTTTAGGTGAAAGTAGCAAGGAGGTAAATAGAACTAGACATGTATACGGTTCTGAAAATCTAGTTGGTATATAATTAAAATGGCTTTAAGTACTCCCCCAGGTCACTAACATTGTCAGGTTGCAGTGTAAGTAACTGGGTCATAAATCTGCTGGTGTAGAAGCACGATAACATGAAATAATTTCTGGATAGGTTCCTTTTACTCATTTTGTATTTGATGGCATGGGTGTAAAAACAGAATTTCTTGTATACTATTTGTATAGTGGGAGACTTGATAGTTCTGTAATTCAGGAAGCCCTCTTTAAGGAAAATACGTCATTATGAATACTAAATTAGGTGTAGAAGTGAATTGTTAGAAAAATTGCAAACCTCAAAAATCACAACTGCAGAGATTTAATATGTGGTGTAACTATGCAATTACTACTTTTTTCTTTTTGGCTGTATACTCATGACAACGATTTTGTAGCGTTTTCAGTAGGATAGATAACGCTATCTTGATCAAAATATTTTTGAACGTTGGGGATGCAAAAAAAACACACAGATTGATATGCTACCTTCTCTGGGTTGGTGCCCTACAAATGGGAGTTCTGATGAATTCTGTTGTGTTTAATTACCAACATAAAGGAGAAGTATTCATAAAATATTTGTGAATATGTATGCTACATGGTCTGGTATATTCTTGACTGAGAGCTTCCAATTTGATAAGTCCGTGAAAACCGAGTCTTCTGCTTAAATTCTGCAGGGACCAGCCTATTCTCATTTTACCTTTGGACCTGTGCCTTTCTGTTGTCATATTAGGGAGTGGGGAGAGTGTTCCTAGAAGCCATTTCTACAACCAAATATCTAGCAGTAACTTAACCATACATACAGATATCACTGAATTCACCTGTGTCCCAAATTCACCTTTCACTTAGCTTGTGGTCACTAGCACCGTCCTAAATGAAGGGAAGATCGTAACCAGTACCGGTTAAAATATTTCACGCAAATTGTGTGAAAACATGACCAAAGAAACATTCTTAGGGCCCTCTCCCAGGGAGTAAGTACGATAACACATAAAGCATGGAGCCTGGCATGTAGTAAACACTCAAGAATTACGAGGCGCCTGGGTGGGAGTTCAGCTAAGGTTCATGATCTCGTTTCCTAAGAAAGAGCCCTGCATAAGGTTCTGTGCTGACATCTCAGAGCCTGGAGCCTGTTTCAGATTCTGGGTCTCCCTCTCTCTGCCCCTACCCCACTCGTGCTCTTTCTCTCAAAAATAAGCATTAAAAAAATTCTCATAGTGGGTATTAGAAGGGTAAACTTGCTGGTACTGAAACTGACAAGAGACACATGGGAATGACATCCCAGTAGAGTTCAGTTGGAGTCCTGAGACATCGTGTCTCACAGTATGACCTAGGTTAGAGATTGAAAGTGGCTTCTGTAGTTCTATGTAGTTTGGTTCTTCACTTGACAACATGTAGTTATTTCTTCAGTATTTTATGAAGTACGTCTACATAAATTAGCTTTTGTAATCCTTACTGCAATGGAGTTGTATTAACTAATTCTGTCACTTAAAGGAGAAAACCAAAAGGGTGAAATGGCTTTACTAGTTGCTAACGAGTATGATCCCACCCGCATCTAATCACTTTATCTCCAGCTCCGTTTTGTTTTCCCAACACCCCAGGGTTTTTCAGAGTGCAGAACCTTGCCCAATCAGTATTTCCTTTTGGACAAAATGTGACTTTAAAAATACTGTCGGTAGAAAATACGAGTTAACTCGCAGGTAAGCAGGAAGATTTGAGTCCCCATCTTGCCTGATTCCGGCCTGTCTTAACGGAGGGAAGGTGGCCATCTAGGCCTCCCTAAGTCCCCATGTTGAAGAACAGCCAGTCAGGCCCCGGGAACGTGAGGGCACTTCCATCAGACCCAGGGCGTGGCTACCGGCTTTCTGCCTGTCCTGCTGCTCCGCATGATTGGGCCAGCGCTTCTCTGCCCCGCCCACGCAGGCCCCGAGGGCCAATCAGAGCCAAGGGGCGTCCCCAGGCCCGGCTTTCCCCTCTTCCAGCCCAGTGGCTTCCGGCGGGAAGACAGCGTGCTCGCTAAGACCCGGAAGGGGTTGTTCCGGAGGAGGCGGGCCTGAGAAGGTGGAGCCTGTGGCGCTTACATCCCGGTCTCCGGCGCTTCTTACCTCTCTCCGCTAGCTGCGGCGCCTGAGGGAGAAGTGTTGCTAGGTCTGCGGGGAGCCGCAGCAATGGCCTCAGTGCTGTCCTACGAAAGCCTTGTCCACGCCGTGGCCGGAGCCGTGGTGAGGCGGGGTCTTCACGCCCGGGCCACTGCGGGGTGTGGGGCTTCTCTGGGGCCAGTCCCAGGATGTGGCTGGGGGATGGGGATGAGAGGGAGAGGGTGGGTTGATATCTGCAGTCGTGACTGTGGGACGGAGAGCAATGAGGCATAGGCGAGAAGATGCTGGAACAGTTTGGGGTGAGGGCCAGCACACCCTCCGCCCCTGGCTGCCGTTTTGGTCTCTTCGAAAATATCTGGGATATAGACAGCGATTGTCCCACATACCCACAGGGAGCTTGGAAGAAAATAACTGCTGTTTTCTTTGCCTTCTGAAGTCTAAAGGCCAACCATTTCCCTTAAAGGCCACCGCACACACATAAACTTTGTTTCCTTGGACTGGAGGAAAACGTAGGTGTGAAGCGGTGTTGCTTAATCACATGCTTACCTGTAGTCTGTTTTCACACCCTTGCGGCAGAGAAGTAGGATATCTCTGGCCAATATAGGCAGATGATACATTTTTTTTAAAAATCAAGATTAGGGTTGCTGTCCAGGTGTGGTTTACTAGGAATATGTGCGTGGTTCTTGGGTTTTTGGATGTCTCCGTTCTATTTGACACCACTCTCTTTTCCTTGAAACATTCCACTCCTGGCTTGGGTAACTTACTCAGCGGGTTGTCCTCTTTTCCCTCTGGCTTCCCTTTCTCAGATCCTTTTCTTGCTATCAACATGCACCTTTAGCAGTTGGAATCACTGTGACTTCAGAGGAGTATCAGCGTCCTCTCCTTTTAGCGTGCAAAACTTTGCTGAGAGCTCACTTTTCTGTGCACGCTAATCAGGATTGAACCCCAACTCCATCATTCGTTAGATAGGTGACTTGTAAACTTCACTTTCCTAATCTATAAAGTAAGGGTATCGATACCTACCTCACAGACTTTTTTTTTTAAATGTATTTACTTTTGAGAGAGAAAGACAGAACATGAGCGGGGAAGGGCAGAGAGAGAGCGAGGGAGACATAGAATCCAGAGCAGGGTCCAGGCTCTGAGCTGTCAGCACAGAGCCCAGTGTGGGGTTTGAAGTCACCAACGGTAAGATCATGACCCAAACGAAAGTCAGACGCTCAACCGACTGAGCCATCCAGGCGCTCCAGACTTGTTTTTTTGAGTTAGTTGACACAATACTTCATGGAAGTGCCTGTTTCATTTAATTAAACCAGAAGAGCCTTTCAGCCAGTGCAAAGGTGCTGAAACGGAAGCTTGCTTGACATGCTCTAGGATGGTCAGGGAAGCCTTATGTGTCTGGGGTGGAGGGAACAAAGGGGCATAGGCTTCAGGGGACCAAATTGTGTGAGACTTTAACACTGACTGGGAAAGAGAGCTAACTAGTTATTGGAGGCTTTGAGCATCCGGCAACTTGATGATTTACATTTTAAACATGATCACCCTGGGTGCTCTGTTGAGAGTAGACTGTAAGGGAGTACAGGTGGGACACAGGGAAATTGTCAGGGGGCTGTGACATCATTCCAGGCACGAGGTGATGGTGGCTTGGACCAGGACAGCAGCAGTGGAGGTGGTTAGCAGTGATCATTCACCTGGAATATATTTATAAGATAGAGCCACCAGGGTTTGGTGGTGGATTGGATATTGGGTATAAGAGGATGAGGGTTGGTTGGCTCCCAAGAGCTTTTGGCTTGAGCAACTGGAAGCATTTACATTTCCTGAGATGTAGTATAACTATCTTACCTCTATTACAACCTCTTCACTATAACTGAACAGTTTCTGGGAGAAAGATTGGTTTTGGACTTGGATTCTGTTTGAAATGCCTAAGAATAGTCATGAGACTAGATAAGTGCCAACTGAGAAAGTTGTGAGCATGCCAGCATTAAGAGATTGAGGAAGTAAGGTAGCACCAGCAAAGGAGACTAAGGAAGGGCCTGTCGGGTAGGAGGAAAACTAAGAGAATGTGGTGTTCTGAAAGTCACACGGAGAAAGGGGTATAGATCAGCTGGGTCAAATAAGATGAGGGGTAAGAATTAACCATTGGACTTATTAACTTGCTCATCGGTAGGATAAATCCAGTGGTTAATTGACAAGACACATTTTGGTAGATAGTGGAGTGAATAGTTGGAGAGCATCTAAGGGAAAATGGGAAGATGTGGAAGTTTTGTCTCAGTGAACGCCATTCATTCAGCACTTTCACTGAGTGCTTTCTATGTGTCGTGTACTGTGCTAGAAATATAGAGGAGAACAAAGTTTTTTTCTTCATGAAGATTGCATTCCAGTGAGGGAGTCAGACAATGATTGAGTCAACAAAATAAATAAAATAATTTGATAGTGTTAAGTGCTATAAAAGAAAATAAGGGTTGGCAAATTTTCTCTGTAAGAAGGCAGATGGTAAATATTTTAGATTTTGTGTGCAGTCTCTGGTACAGGTACTCAACACTGCCATGATAGTGTGAAAGCAGCCATTGACAATAATAAGTAGATGAATGAGTGGCGCTGAGTTCCAGTAAAATTCTGTTTATAGAACAAAGCACTGATTGGATTTGGCCGGAGGGCCATAGTTCTCTGAGCCTTGCTATAGAGAGTGACTGTAGGTAGAGGTGATATATCTCCATATAACCCAGAAAGACATTTCTGTTTTTTTGTCTCCTTGTTGCCTACTTTTCTCTTGTTACAGTCCTTTTTTTTTTAATTTTTTAAAATGTTTTATTTATTTTTGAGACAGAGAGACAGAGCATGAACGGGGGAGGGTCAGAGAGAGAGGGAGACACAGAATCTGAAGCAGACTCCAGGCTCTGAGCTGTCAGCACAGAGTCCGACGCGGGGCTCGAACTCACAGACCGCGAGATCATGACCTGAGCCGAAGTCGGACGCTTAACCGACTGAGCCACCCAGACGCCCCTCTCTTGTTACAGTTCTGCTTGAAATTATGCACCCTGAGTTTGCTAGGGTTTTTCTTTCTCCCATTAATGTAAACTCCCATTAGATTATCTAATACTTTTTAAGAATAATTTTTTTCTCTTGCTTTCCCTCAGAGTAGTAATGTTCCTAGCACATATCTGGGAAGTTGGATTGTGTTTTGTTATTTTTTTGAACTGTCATGCTTAAGGGTGTTCTCAAACTTTTGCGTTCTTTTTTTTTTTCAAATCCTTGTGTTAAGATTAAACATGTAATGCAAGCGCTAGTTTCTTCTGGTTGCTACTAAAGGGGAAAAAATGTCACTACAGTTGATAAAAAAAAAATGGCATTGCATTTAGTGCTATAGTATTATGGTGGCTTGTGTTTAATTAAATGTCCTGAGCATAGTGTTCAACCAAAGCTTTGAGATGACCAAGGAAAGTCCGCTTAGCATAAAGGTAAGAACACAAGTGTTGATGTGCCTGACTTGAGCCAGGCCGCCTGCGTTGGAATCCTGGCTCTGCCTCTCATAGCTGTGTGACTTGCCTAAAACTCCAGGCAAGGCTGCCTACAGTAGTTGCTTCTTCCCCCCCAAAGGATTGTTGGATTGTTGCTTAAGATGTTGATTTACAACCTTTTTGAGTTGACATGTTTCATGTTTATTCACTTCCAAGTTCTACATTCTCTCATCAAGTAGGACGTTCTGCATACACACACACACACTTTAAAAATTAAAATAAATTAATGATTTTGAGTGTTTTGTGGCACACTTTGGGGTAGTTGCAGATAATCTCGAGTATTTGAAAATTAGAATTGTTGGGGCGCCTGGGTGGCTCAGTTGGTTGAGCATCCGACTCTTGATCTCAGGTCTTGATCTTAGGGTCGTGGGTTTGAGCCTCATACTGGGAGTGGAGCTTACTTTCAAAAAAAAAAAGACTTTTACTATTTCAGGAGGATGCTGTAGCTCTAATTGATGACTATTATATGATACAATTAGTGGCCTCATAAACATTTCTCAAAATAGTATAATTAGATTCATAATTTTATCTTTTTGCTTCTCATCAGATTAGTTTTGAAAAATAGATTTTATTTGTAGAAATGTGGATTTGTAATTAAGGGAAATTTTATTAACCTACTCTTCACCTACCAATTTGAAGAGTGAAATTGGTTAGAATTGCCTAAATGAGGTTTAGACACTGAAACAGACTTTGTAATTGAAATGGCTAGTAATTAATTAGGGCACTTCTTTTTTTCCCTGTAGTTAATTTTAATTTTATTTTTTAATTGCATAATTTACGTTAAAAAAAATTTTTTTACATTTATTCGGGTTTTTTTTTTTTTTTTTTTTTTTTTTTTGAGAGATAGCAAACAGGGGAGGAGCAGGGAGAGACATACACACAGAATCTGAAGCAGGCTCCAGGCTCTGAGCCACCAGCACAGAGCCCGATGTGGGGCTCGAACTCACCAACCGTGAGATCATGACCTGAACCTTAAACTGATTGAGCCACCCAGGCGCCCTGTGTAATTTACGTGTTAAAAGAATCACATTTCATTGAGTAAATGATGACTATTAAAAAATTTAGATCATACAGAAATATAAAAGAGCCCTCCTCCTTTCTCCTTCCACTTTACCTTTTATTGCTTTGTAACTCAGAGCCCAGGCACACCTATCTTTAGAACTGTGTAAGAAGGCTTATTCCAAACATTTTTCTCCAGTTTGTATCAGAAGATAAAATTAGGTCCAGCTGCCCAACTCTGTGGCTCAACACTTAATATTATTTACACTGGACGTTTTACCGTATAGACTCAATTCCTACCTTTTAGAAGTAGAAACCAAGTAGAGGAACTTTTTGGTTTGCTGTAAAAGACCTTCTAAATATAAAGGTCAGTGAAAGAGTCCCTGTCCTCAGGAAGCTCTTCTTAAGTGTATAGTAGAGGTAATACACGGCCCCTGGTGGTAGTACTAGGGGAGAAGTGGTGGGCTGCATTTGTGAAGGTGATGGGAAGCCCCCAAACTTGATGTATTCAGGCCCAGTCTTGAAGGAAGAGTGGGAGTTTCCTAGGCAAAATGAAATAGGAGGGTGGTAAGAGACTTTTAGAACAAAAAACGTGTTCAAAGGTCCTGTGTAAATCAGCGTGCGGGGAATTTCGAGTTCTGTTTCTTCAAGTTTTCCTCATTCTGTTTTCTCTGTGTTTATATACAAATAAGCATTTACAAATAGATTTTTTTGTTTGTTTATATAACTGGTATTACAGAGTTGCATATCCTGGGTTTTTTGGTATGTTTATTTCAGAATATAAAGCATATCCCCATATGTATGAGGGTTCTCTGGTTGCAAACTGGAGAAACAGACTTTGAGTATTTTAACAACAACAACAAAAAAAAGTTTATTGGCAGGCTTTTTAGGAGCTCCCAGGATCAGTGGGCAGGCTGAAGACTTGAAGTAGGAGAGAACCATCATTTTCCGAAAAGATTTCTGAAGCAATCCCTGGAGAGTGTTGGGCGCTACCACTGGAATCAGTAGATTTTGTCCCTCTACAGCATTCTCAAGATTTAAAGTCATGGGAGAACCCCAGTTAGTTGTGCTCAAGATCATGTGCCGAGTCCTTGACTGTAACAGGTGGGGAAAGGAAGGGTCCGGCAAAAGGAACCTTCAGGGGCTCTTCAGCAGGTGTAGTGGAGGGTGGGCATCTAGATTTACCATCCTACCAAGATTGTACACAGTGGGAAGAGGTAAAGAAAATCAGGCTGCCCTTAGAAAAAGGAAATGATGCTGTGTGGCCCAAAACATCAGATATCCACTATATCATGTCATTAAAAAAGACTTCAAACAGCATTGTTTTTTTTTTAATATAAAATATTTTATCATGTAAGTGTTCCATAATTTATTTATGGTCATTTACATCATGTCTAACTTTAACTGTAGTAAACATTTGTACAATGTAAATGGTTTTTGTTTTTTTTGTTTTTGTTTTTATTGTTAAACTTACATCCAAGTTAGTTAGCATATAGTGCAAAATGATTTCAGGAGTAGATTCCTTAATTCCCCTTACACATTTAGTCCATCCCCCCTCCCACAGTCCCTCCAGCAGCCCTTTGTTTGTTCTCTATATTTAAGTCTCTTATGTTTTGTCCCCTTCCCTGTTTTTATATTATTTTTGCTTCCCTTCCCTTATGTTCATCTGTTTTGTATTTTAAATTCCTCATATGGGTGAAGTCACATGATACTTGTCTCTCCCTAACTAATTTCGCTTAGCATAATACCCTCTGGTTCTATCCACATAGTTGCAAATGGCAAGATTTCATTCTTTTTGATTGCTGAGTAATACTCCATTGTATATACCACATCTTCTTATCCATTCATCTGTCAATGGACATTTGGGCTCTTTCCATACTTTGGCTATGTACAGTGTAAATGTTAATGTGACCTCCCACAACCCTGTTATGAAGAATCTGTAGGATTGCTTAGTTAAGCGACTTCCCTGATGGCACTCATTAATTTATAGATGAGAAACAAAATGCTGTGTTCTGGATTCAGTTTAGTTAACTCATATTCTAACTTGTAAAATGTTAGTAGCCTCACAGGGTTTTGTGAATGTTAATAAAATAACATAAGTAAGATAGCTTTTATACTATCTGATACATAATAGGGGCCCAATAAATGGAAACTATTAATCATTTTGTGCACAACTCTGTCTTTTAAATTTATTTATTTTGAGAGAGAGTGCATGCATACGCTCACACAAGTGGGTGAGGGGCAGAGAGAATCCCAAGCAGGCTCCACACTGTCAGCACAGAGCCTGATGCAGGGCTTCATCCCACGAGCCATGAGATCATGACATGAGCTGAAATCCAGAGTCAGACACTTAACTGACTGAGCCACCCAGGCTCCCCCACAACTATGTTTTCTAATTTTCTGTGCATCCTAACTTGTTTGAGTTAATTTCATGTTATATTTAATAATAATATTTAGTATTTAGAATTCCCTGACTTTTTTTTTTTTTTAAGATTTTTTTTTAAAGTAATCTCTACACCCAACGTGGGACTTGAACTTGCATCTCTAAGATCAAGAGTCACATGCTCCACCAACTGAGCCAGCCAGGTGCCCCTAGAATTCCCTGACTTCTTAAACCCCTCTCACATCTATTAACAACCCCTAGACAGGCATTGTAACAAGTGGTTAAAAGTGTGGACTCTGAAACCAGACTGCCCGAGTTCAGACTCCAGCTCTGTCACTTAACCATCTGTGTGACTTTGGGCATGTCTCTCAATCTCTGCCTCAATTTCTCATCTATAGGAAGGGGAAAATAATAATAATACCCCCCTAGTAGGGTTGTTTCCGAGGCTTTTGGACAAGTATCTTTATTCTCTTACAGAGACAGGAAAATGGAAACAGGGATGTTAAATGATTTGGCCAGGGTTCCCAAAGAATTGGTCATAGGCAGAAGGCCAGAATCCAGGCCTTTTCTCTCTGCTTTGCCTAGCTGCCTTCTCTTCTTGTCTCATTCCTTTGTGTATTTCAAAACCAGGTTAGATTATCAGAAAACAAGTGACATTAAATATTAAGTATACACATGTATAACCAAACTGGAGGCACTTGGACACTAATTGTTTATTGGGAGTACTTTTTTTAATGTTTTATTTTATTTTATTATTTTTTTTTTTTAATTTTTTTTTCAACGTTTTTTATTTATTTTTGGGACAGAGAGACAGAGCATGAACGGGGGAGGGTCAGAGAGAGAGGGAGACACAGAATCGGAAACAGGCTCCAGGCTCCGAGCCATCAGCCCAGAGCCTGACGCGGGGCTCGAACTCACGGACCGCGAGATCGTGACCTGGCTGAAGTCGGACGCTTAACCGACTGCGCCACCCAGGCGCCCCAATGTTTTATTTTATTTTTGAGAGAGGGAGCATGAGCGCGGGAGGGAGATGGCCAGAGAGAGAGGGGGACAGAGGATCCAAAGCAGGCTCTGTGCTGACAGAGAGCTGGCTTGAACCCACAAACTGTGAGATCATGACCTGAGCCAAAGTCGGATGCTTAACAAACTGAGCCACCCAGGCGCCCCTTGTTGGAAGTACTTTAAACCACAGTTCTAACAATTCATATGTTCAGTTCTCTTTGAAAGGGTTTACTTTTCCACAGGTGATTCATTCACGCCCAGATTTAAATCTAGTGGCTCAGATTCCCATAGAATTAACTTAGGTTAGTATGTATCTGAGGGTATTATGTTACTTGGTTTAAAAACCTCAAAAGGAGGTAATTGGAGAAAGTCATTATCATATTATCTTTACTTCCTAGCTTGCTGTTTTATTTCATTTAGGCTTCTGCTAAATCATGATCGAATTATTATATAGTGTTTAGTCTTGAAGACTTCATTGCCTCACTACCCACCATCCGAAATATATCTTGATTTCTTAGTAAACCTTTTTTAAGACTTAATTTTTTAGAGCAGTTTTAGGTTCACAGCAAAATGGAGAAGAAGATACAGAGATTTCCCATATACCCGCAGCCCTCACCCATGCATGGCCTCCCCTATTATTAACATCCCCCCCTGGAGTGGACATTTGTTACAGTTGATAAACCTGCACTGATACATCATTGTCACCCAAAGTCCATAGTGCATATTAGTGTATATTCACTCTTGATGTTGTACATTCTGTGGGTTTGACAAATGTCTGATGACATGAAACCAGCATGAGAGTATCATATGGAGTACTTCCACTGCCCTAAAAATCTTATGTGCTCTGTTTATTCATCCCTCCTGACCCCCTTAATAAACTTTTCAGCTAACAGGGTCATTTCATTTCAGTTCTCCTAATCTTAAAGATTCTTATGCCATCTTTATGGAAATTATTTTCTAACTTTGCTTCTTTATGCTTGAATCAGAAAAAGGTTAAATAAAGGAAATTGTATTGCCATACATACAGTAGTTTATAACTTAATTTTTTTTTTAACGTTTATTTATTTTTGAGACAGAGACAGAGCATGAACAGGGGAGGGTCAGAGAGAGGGAGACACAGAATCTGAAACAGGCTCCAGGCTCTGAGCGGTTAGCACAGAGCCCGACGCGGAGCTCGAACTCACGGACCGTGAGATCGTGACCCGAGCCGAAGTCGGGTGCTTAACCGACCGAGCCACCCAAGCGCCCCTATAACTTAATTTTTTAACGTAAATGTGGTATAGATGCTGAAAAGTTTTGGAGTAAAAATTATCAATGTCATCTTGGGTCATTTATGTTTTCTTCTGAACCTGAGTTTTCTGAGCTTACTGGGGTTCCCAGAGAAGTAAATGTGGTAACACTTGTGGAGCACCTAGTGCAGTGTCTGGAGAAGTGTAGTAAGGCCATAATTTATTTATTTTTCAGATATATTCTTGTAAATACAAATATAGTATTTGTACCCAGTTTCAGAAATTAAATACAAGTGAAATTTGTTCTCTCTTCATATGATCAACTCTGTCCTTTCACTTGTAGCAGGTAATCTCACCTTTTATTCTCTAGATAAAATAGAGGCTTCTTGGGATGAGGTTTCTCACTTTCCATTTTGTCTTATTAAACAATCAATTGCAGTTGTACCCATATGTCCTATATTCTGCTGGCCTCAGAAAAAACAGATGTATCCAGTCTCTGCTACCTTTGATCTTGACCCTTCCCCCTTACTCCATCCCCAATTATGTGTTAGGACTTTACTCCATTAATTTTCACTTCTTTCCTATAGCTTTAACCTCTCTCCAGTGTTTGCTTCCCTTCAGCCCTCAAACATGGTTAGCCCTGTCCTGTCATACCAGTCTGGTCTGGAGACTTGCCTTTTTCTTTTTTTTCTTTTCTTTAAAAAAAATTTTTTTTTTTAGTCTATTTTTTGAGAGAGAGAGCAAGCGAGCAAGGGAGGTGCAGAAAGAGAGGGAGAGAGAGAGAATCCCAAGCAGGCTCCATGCGGTCAGCACAGAGCCCATGCAGGGCTCAGTCTTAGGAACTGTGAGATCACAACCTGAGCTGAAATCAAGAACTGGACGCTTAACTGACTGAGCCACCCAGGCACCTCCTTCTTTTTTTTTTTTTTTCTTAAGTTTATTTATTTTGAGAGAGAGAGAGAATGTGCACACAAGTGTGTGAGCAGGAGAGGGAGAGAAAGAGGGAGAGAGAGAGACTCCCAAGCAGGCTCCGCACTTCAGTGTGGAGATTTAATGAACCATGAGGTCATGACCTGAGCTAAAGTCAAGAGTAGGATGTTTAACCCACTGAGCCACCCAGGCTCCCAGAGACTGCCTTTTTCTTAGCTGCTGCTGGTTCTCCTAAGTTTTACTTAACGGATATTCTGTACTTACTACCTCTCCTACTCATCCAGGCTAACCACTGGAACTACTCTTCCAGAGGCCATCACTGACTTCCTAACGGTGACTTTTTTCATTCTTACTTGATTGGACTTTTTAGTTATTATTTTATACTGTATACTCTCCTACCTTCTTGAGGTGTCTTCTGAAAGAGTAGTTATTCTTTCTTTGTTAATAAATAAAATTACAGTTGTTATTTTGGAAGGAACTTAAGTAACCATTACTAATTTTAGGGTCCTGATTAATACTGAGTTCTAGTGCTAAAAGGTGCTATAAAAAGGATATAGGAACCAACATTTGTTGAGTGCCCATTGTGTACCTGGTATGATGCTAGGTGCTTTTTATTAATTATTTCTCACTTCTCACAGCAATCCTTGATAATTATGTATTGGCCCTAAAATTACAGATGAGGAAATTGAGGCATGGAGATTTGAAGTTATTTATAGTATGTACTATAACTGGGACCTGAACATTGGTTTGTTTTATCCCAAAGCTCATGCTTTTTTCCAGAAGACACTTAGGTGCATTCATTATCTATTAGGCCTTTTGTTTAACTTGTATGTTAAAGTTTTGTTTAACTCTGTGTATGGATATGAGAATTTGCTTGATTGCTTTATCAAGGGAAAGACATACTAACTCTGATAGGTAAATAACATTTTTGAGTATGAAAGCCACAGTGAGTAGCTTTCAATCTTTGGGATTTCATTAGCTTGAGATCTACCACTGAAAATGTATTTTAGTTGTTTTTCTTTCTAAAATAGCCCTTTTATCAAATAATGCCATGTACTCCCTCAGGGGATGCTGTACACTGATTTCAGTAGTGTTGTGACTCAACCACCATTTCTAGACTCTTCTCTGGAAATTGACTTTGGAACTGGCATTGCATTTTTTGACTATTTTTCATCCTTCAGGGGTGAATTAACATTTTGGAAATGGTTGAATTTGGTGACTTGGTTGGTAAGCTAACCTAAACGTTATTGTCCTTTAAAGGCATGATGCTCTACTTCTATATGTGTGTGTGTCCCTGTTATTCCCATAAGATTGCACATGCTTAGGGGACCACATCTTGACCAAGTTTACCCTATCGTCTCATTCTGACTCTTGTTTGTGGTGGTAGGTGTTTCAGCTCAACGGCATGTGTGTTTATGTTGGCCAAATAAAAAAATAGACTTTGAATGTTTATTGACCTTTTACAGGTCAATAAATGAATAAACCACTATATTTTGGATATGTAACCTGAAATGTAGATGCTGATACATTATTAAGGAATCCAGGTGCTGACTATGGGACTGTTCACAACAGAGAGAAACAAAAATGCCCTAAGCTGAAACTGGTGTATATGACTTGGTTTGCCATTTTTATCTCTAGCTATAATCTGTGTCCTTAAGCTGTAGTATGCTATTACCAACTGCCTAAAGACTTTTTTTTTTTTTTTTTTTTTTGCTATTTAGTCATTAATTAATTGTTAAGTTCCTGCCCTTGAGGTGCCCATAGTCTAATAAGGAAGACAAACTCATTAACAACTAAATACAGTACAGTGATTGCTGTGTAATAGAATTTTGTAGACAGGATGCACAATAGCATTAGAAGCATCAGGTGAGAGAGTAGTTAATTCATTGTCATCTGAAACTCACTATGTCCAAGATTGAACTAGTAATTTCTTAAAACTATATTCCTCAAATAACTTTCCTAATTCTGTCAATGGTATCTTCATTTCTTATGACTTTCCCTTCTCTCTTACAATCCATATCCAATAAATCAGAAAATACTATTCTTTTAGATCTTCTGGCAGATATCCCTTCTCCATTTTTTTAAGTTTGTTTATTTTGAGAGAGAGAGAGCGTGCACAAGTGGGAGAAGGGAAGAGAGAGAGAGAGAGAGAGAGAGAGAGAGAATCCAAGCAGGCTCTGCACTGTAAGCACAGAGCCTGACGCAGGGCTTGAACTCAACAAACCATGATATCATGACCTGAGCCGGAGTCTGATACTTAACTGACTGAGCCACTCAGGTGCCCCTCCTCCATCTTTTTACTGGTTGTATTTGTGGTCTGGTCTTTCAGGTTGTGAGCTCTTATTGTTGGTTACTTGGATGGCCCCCTAAAAGGCCTTTGGCATGTATTTTAATGAGATACCTGTGTAGTAAAGGTCTAAATTTAGATTTGTGGCTTTTTTCCTTCTTGATTTTGTCATTTTCCTGATTTTTATATACAGGGTAAAATGGTACTATTTAATGTCTGTTTGATTTTCTTTAGTATTACTGTACTAAATTTTATAAATTTTTTGGAGGTGGGTATTAAGTAGAAATAAGTTTCTTAGTTCACTTGTTGAATGTCCAGGGAACATGTAAGAGTGGTGTTATGCTATGAGTGATGTTATGTAGTAATAGATTTGAAATGTGAATATGTTACCAACCTGCCCTTACACAATTTTATCATGAAATAAGAACAAAATTGAATAAACAGCAAAGGAATAAACACATTCACAAAGATTTAAAAATATTTATTTGCCAAGACTAGCAATAGTCCATTGTAAAATACTTAAAATGAGATTTTGGTTTCTAACTAAGGAGCTAATCAAAGCATCTCCTGAAAACTTCCCTTTATAATTAAAAAAAAAACAAAAAAAAAACCCTGTAAAATATTTCTTTAAAAACTTTTTTTTTTTTTTACATTTATTTATTATTGAGAGATAGAGCATGAGCAGGGGAGGGGCAGAGAGAGAAGGAGACACAGAATCCAAAGCAGGCTCCAGGCTCTGAGCTGTCAGCACAGAGCCCGTTGTGGGGCTCGAACTCACAAACCATGAGTTCATGACCTGAGCTGAAATCGGACACTCAACCAACTGAGCCACCCAGGTGCCTCTGTATAAAATATGTCTTAAGACAACATGAAAGCATTAGTAAGGTGACAAGATAAGGAATTCTCAGACTAGAGAGTGAGTGAAGGCAGGACCTAGAGGGAAAGAGAACATTTGCCTTGCAAGAAGTGATTAAGCAGGTAAACATGAGCTTTAGATTTGTAGCTTTCAGAGATACAGAGAAGAGAAGGAACCCAATCTGCCTGTAGACAGGAAGTCCAGTAGCAGATCACCCAGTAAACCTGGAATCCCAATGGAATCTGCTGTAGCCATGAATGGAAAATAATCTTCCTCCTCCCCAGGAATATCAGCTGTCTCCAGTCTTGGCACTGTTTTGAGTAGGGAAATCACCACTGAAATTTCCCTCTTAGGTTGCAGCCTGAATTCTCACTACTTGGATGATTTGAAAACCTGAAGCCAGTAATTGAACTTAAAGTGATTCAGGTGTGTGGGACCCCAAAGTGCCTTGCAGAAATCCTTTCCAGAAGCACATTATGATGTTTAAAAGAATGCCCCAAAATAAAGTTGTCAGGGAAATGAGCAGTTCAAACTAAACTCACAGAGAAACAAGGCATTGTGAACAAAAACATAGCAGACAGCAACAACAATCGGAAAATGGAATTTTCAGTCACAATCTTAAGCTATTTAGTATGTATAAGAGAAAGAAAGACTACCAAATATGTGTGAGGGTACAAGAGACTAAGATTGGCTAAGCATACTTGAAAGTTAACCAAATAGAATATCTAGAAATGAAAAGTAAAATAACTGAAATTTGAGAGTGGAAGCATGATAGTCATGGGAACGCTGAATACTTATTTAAGCAAAATCACAGTTCTTAGAAGGATGGGACATGAAGAGGGTAGTAGAACAGAGCTAAATTGTCACTGTCTATAATATGAGATAAATAATGTCTGAAATTGATGAATCAAAAGATATTGGGATACTTTTTAATTATGTGGAGATATTTAAATTTCAAAAGAAATACCTAAAAGATGCTAAAATAATTGCCTGTGGGGAGGAAGATTGGGTAAAATGGAGAAGAGTGTGGAGGAACTACTGTATTTTGCCATTTGCATTACATGATTTTTTAAAACTATGTGCATGCTTTTGTTTTGATCAAATAAAAATTTAAAGGTAAGATAATTAGTGCATAGCTGTAAATTGATAATTGAAGTTGAGTAATAGGCTTATCAATAAATAAAAACAGGCTTATCAATATATTAGACACAACTGAAGATAGAATTAGCGATAGCTGACCCCTGATTCTCATTTGCAGCGATTGTAATCAGAACACTGTGGAGTGTTTTCTTCACTTTGCTGAGAGAAGATGACATCGCCCTAGAATGCTATATCCAGTGAAAATCTTTAAAACGTATGTGAAATGGGGTTGCCTGGGTGGTTCAGTCGGTTGAACGTCCAGCTTCAGCTCAGGTCATGATCTCACAGTTGACAAGCTTGAGCCCCGCATCGGGCTCTGTGCTGACAGCTCAGAGCCTAGAGCCTGCTTAGGATTCTGTGTCTTCCTCTCTCTCTGCCCCTCCCTCGCTCATGCTCTGTCTCTCTGTCTCGAAATAAATAAACATTAAAAAGCATGAATAAATAAAACATACGTGAAATAGAGACATTTTGAGACCATCAGAAACACTTTGCCACTAGCAAGATCTTCACGAGAAGAAATTCTAAAGGATGTTATTCATGCACAAGGCAGGTGATGCTGGATGAAAAGTATGAGATGGAAGAAGGGATGAAGAGTAGAAAAAGTGGTAAAATATTGCATGTGTCTAAATCTGAACAACTTTAAATGATAAAACAGATCAACTCATTGTTTGGTGGACGTTAAAAAAGAAACAAAAGAAGTTAGAATTAAAGTAGATAACAATAGCAGGAAGGTGGGTGGGAGTAAATGGAATTAAATGTCTATTGTTTGGGAGGAGGATAATCATATTAAATGTTTTTAGCATTGGTAAGTTAGGAATTTTTTGTGTTGTAATAACTGGATAGCTTGTAAAATTTTATACACACACATACCTCTCCAGAGGGAAGAAATTAAGTAAAAAGAAAAAAACCCAAAAAACCTCTAGTCAAATAAGAAAGCAGGAAAGGGCAGGAAAAGCAACAGAGAACACAAAATAAGATGGCAGCTTTATTATTTTTTAATGGTTTTTTTTTTAATGTTTGAGAGAGAGAGACAGACAGAACACGAGTGGGAAAGGGGCAGAGAGAGAGGGAGACACAGAATCTGAAGCAGGCTCCAGGCTCTGAGCTGTCAGCACAGAGCCCTCACGAACTGTGAGATCATGACCTGAGCTGAAGTTGGACACTTAACTGACTGAGCCACCCAGGCGCCCCAACAGCTTTATTTGTTTTTAAGTTAGTTAGTTAGTTAGTTAATTTATTTATTTTGTAAGAGAGTGCGGAGGGGCAGAGAGAGAAAGGGGGAGAGAGAGAATCCCAAGCAGGCTCCTCTATGTCAGCACAGAGCCCATTGCAGGGCTCTATCTCAATGAACCGTGGGATCATTATCTGAGCTGAACCCAAGAGTCAGATGCTTAACCCACTGAGCCACCCAGGTACCCCTAAGATGCCAGCTTTAAATCCAAATAAATGTCAATTAACTCAATGCTTTGGTTAAAAGAGAATGTACTAGATTGGTTTTTAAAAGAGAAAAATGCAATTTATAAAAGATAACGTTTAGAAAAAAAAAGATGCAGAAAGTTTGAAAGCAAAAATATAAGAAAAGACCTATCAGACAAATATTAACCAAATGAGAGCTATTAACATCGGACAAAATAGACTTTATAGCAGTGGCTATATCATTGAGAAAACTCAGTATGTCAGCAAAATAAAGCAGTTTTAAGTTTGTGTTCATCTAATAACAGTCTCAAAATGTTTAAAGCAAAAATTTAGGAATATACCAATCCATCATCAAAATGGAAGATATTAATATATCTCTCAGTAATTGATAAAACAAGTGAGGAGGGCTATAAAAATATAAAGGATTGAATAATGTATTTAACAAACTTGACCTAATAGACATATTCAGAACATTGTACCCAACAACTGCAGAATACACATTCTGTTTAAGCCAAACATGAAAAAGTTATCAAAATTGACCATTTACTTGGTTGTAAAACAAAACTTAGGGTTGAAATAGTACAGAATGAGTTCTTTTTTTTTTTAATTTTTTTTTTCAACGTTTTTTATTTTATTTTTGGGACAGAGAGAGACAGAGCATGAACGGGGGAGGGGCAGAGAGAGAGGGAGACACAGAATCGGTAACAGGCTCCAGGCTCCGAGCCATCAGCCCAGAGCCTGACGCGGGGCTCGAACTCACGGACCGCGAGATCGTGACCTGGCTGAAGTCGGACGCTTAACCGACTGCGCCACCCAGGCGCCCCCAGAATGAGTTCTTAAACCACAGTGCAATAAGTAGCAACCAACAACAAAAAGGTAACTTAAAACAAAAAGCATATATGTTTGGAAATTAAACACATTTCTGAAAGATCTATGGGTTAGAGAAGAAATCATAATGGAAATAAAATATTTAGAACTGAGTGATAGTGCAGATAGTGCATATTGAAACTTGGTACACTGAAGAATATAAACTATCATTGAAAAACATTAAAGACTTGAATAAGTGGGAAGACATCCCATGTTCATCGATTGGAAGACAATATAAAGATGGCAATAGTCCCCCAAAGAATCTACAATTCAGTACAATCCCTATCAAAATTCCAATTTGCTTTTTGTAGAAATTGATAAGCTGGTCCTAAAATTCATATGAAAATGCAAAGAATCCAGAAGAGTCAAAATAATCTTGAAAAAGAACAAAGTTGAAGGATTCATATTTCCCAATTTCAAAACCTAATACAGAGCTACAGTAAACAATAAATAGTGTGGTACTGGCATAAGGGTAGATAGATCAATGGAATAGAATTGGGAGTCTCAGAAAGAAACCCTCAATTTTTGTTCATTTGAGTTTTGGCAAGAATGTCAAGATAAATCAATGAGTAGTCTCTTTAATAAATGTTGCAGGCACAACTGGATATCCACACACAGAAGAATGAAGTTGGACCCCTACTTTACACCATACAAAAAAATTAAGTCAAAATAAACCACAGACCTAATGTAATGGTTTCTTGGATATGACACCAAAAGCACAAGTTTTTATATATATATATATATATGTGTGTGTGTGTGTGTGTGTGTGTGTGTGTGTGTGTATTGGACTTCATTCAAATTAAAACCTTTTTGTTCTTCAAAGACCCCATCACAAGGGGCGTCGATTGAGCGTCCAACTTCGGCTCAGGTCATGATCTTGCGTTTGTGGGTTTGAGCCCCCCATCAGGCTCTGTGCTAACAGCTCAGAGCCTGGAGCCTGTTTTGGATTCTGTTCCCTCCCCTGCTTACGTTCTGTCTCTCAGAAAACAAAATAAAGTGTTAAAAAAAAAAATGAAAAAAAGAAAAGACCCCATCAAGAAAGTAAAGACAACAGAATAGGAGAACATATTTATAAGTCCTATATCTGTTAAGGGTCTAGTATCCAGAATATATAAAGAATGCCTACAACTCAGTAATAGGCAAATACTCCAGTTAAAATATATACAAAGGATTTGAATAGCCATTTCTCCCATAAAGATATACAAGTGACCACTATACGTGAAAAGATGCTTGGCAGCATTAATTACCAGGGGAATGCAAATCAAAACCACAATGAGATACCATTTCACACCCACCAGGATGGCCATAATCAAAAGGACAGATAATAACAAGTATTGCAAATTTATGGGGAAGTTGGAGACTTCATATTTTACTGGTGAGAATTTAAAATTGTGCAGCACTGTGGAAAATAATTTGGTAGTTCCTCAAAATGTTAAACAGTTACCAGATGACCCAGCAGTTCTACTTCTAGAGAATTGAAAACCTATATTCAAAAAATTTGTACCCAAATGTTTATTGCAACATTATTCATAAAGCAGAAAAGTGGGAGCAACTCAAATGCATCAACTTGATGAATGGGTAAACAAAATGTGATGTGTCCATACAACAGAATATTATTCAGCCATAACAAAATGCAGTTCTGATTCTACAACATGGATGAGCCTTGAAAGAAGCTAGTCACAAAAGATCATGTATTATTTGATTCCATTTATATGAACTATCCAGAATAGGCAAATAGAGACAGAAAATAGATTAGTGGTTGCCAGGGTGTGGGAGAAGGAGAGAATGGAGAGTATTTGCTAATGGGTACAGGTTTCCTTTTGGGATAATTAAAATGGAATTAGTGGTGATGATTGCACTTCTGTGAATATATTAAAAACCACTGAGTCATAAGGAAAAAAACCTATCAGACACAGCTAAAACACTTGGAAATGAATAGCCTTTAAATCAAGTTTGGAAAAGAAGAAAGACTTAAAATTAATCAACTAGGCATCCGTCTCAAGAAGTTAGATAAAAATATCAAATTTAGGGGTGCCTGGATGGCTCAGTTGAGCATCTGACTTCGGCTCAGATCATGATCTCATGGGTGGTGAGTTCCAGCCCCACATTGGGCTCTCTGCTGTCAGTGCAGAGCCTTCTTCAGATCTTCTGTCCCCCTCTCTGCTCCTCCCCTGCTTGCATTCTCTCTCTCTCTCAAAAATAAGTAAACATTTAAAAAAATTTTAATTATATCAAAATTAGACCAAAGAATGGAAAAGAGGGGTGCCTGGGTGGCTCAGTTGGTTAAGCCTCTGCCTCCTGATTTAGGCTCAGGTCATGATCTCACAATTTGTAAGGTGGAGCCTTATGTCAGGCTCTGCACTGACAGCATGGGACCTGCTTGGGATTCTTTTTCTCCCTATGTCTCTCTCTGCCCCTCTCCTACTCTGTCTCTCTCTTAAATAAACATTAAAAAAAATAATCCTTTAATAAATGATTAGGTCTAAGGTGATAATTGTAGGCTATACATATTCTTCTTAGAGTTACTTGCCTTTTATTTTATTTTTTTTTTAATTTTTTTTAACGTTTTATTTATTTTTGAGACAGAGAGAGACAGAGCATGAACGGGGGAGGGGCAGAGAGAGAGGGAGACACAGAATCGGAAGCAGGCTCCAGGCTCTGAGCCATCAGCCCAGAGCCCGACGCGGGGCTCGAACTCACGGACCGTGAGATCATGACCTGAGCTGAAGTCGGACGCTCAACCGACTGAGCCACCCAGGCGCCCCGCCTTTTATTTTTTTTAATGTTTACTTTTTATTGAGAGAGAGAGGGGGAGAGAGAGAATTCTAAGCAGGCCCAGCGCTGTCAGCACAGAACCTGATCCCACGAACTGTGAGATCACGACCTGAGTTGAAACCAAGAGTCAGGCACCCCCTAGAGTTACTTGCCTTTTAGAGAATTTCCTGGAGAGGACAGTGGGCAGCCCAAAGGTAGTTGATGTTTTCAGTTGATGTCACAATGGCATAATGCAGTTGAAAGGGATATTAGAAGTGATGCGTTAAATAATTGTTCATAATGTACAGTTATATTCAGTGGCATGTTTGTAACAGCAGTTCTCAAACTTTTTGGTCTCAAACTTTTTTTTTTAATTTTTTTTTTAATGTTTATTTATTTTTGAGACAGAGACAGAGCATGAACAGGGGAGGGTCAGAGAGAGAGGGAGACACAGAATCTGAAACAGGCTCCGGGCTCTGAGCTGTCAGCACAGAGCCCAATGCGGGCTCGAACCCACAGACCGCGAGATCATGACCTGGGCTGAAGTCGGACGCTCAGCCGACTGAGCCACCCAGGCACCCCCGTCTCAAACTTCTTATACTCTTAAAAATTATTGCAGACTCTGAAGAGCTTTTGTTTATGTGGTTGTAACTATCAATATTTATTAGAAATTAAAATTGAGAAATCATTAGGTATTTCTTTATTAACAATATTAAACCTGTTACATGTTAACATATATAACATTAAAAAAATCATTTTTCCCTTGGGGCGCCTGGGTGGCGCAGTGGGTTGGGCGTCCGACTTCAGCCAGGTCACGATCTCACGGTCCGTGAGTTCGAGCCCCGCGTCAGGCTCTGGGCTGATGGCTCAGAGCCTGGAGCCTGTTTCCGATTCTGTGTCTCCCTCTCTCTCTGTCCCTCCCCCGTTCATGCTCTGTCTCACTCTGTCCCAAAAATAAACGTTGAAAAAAAAAATTATAAAAAAAAAATCATTTTCCCCAAAATAGTAAAAATAGCAACATTATTATTATATATTTTTGCAAACCTTTCTAATGTTTGGCCTAAGAAAAGATAGCTGGTTCCTTGTATCCGCTTCTGTATTCAGTCTCTTACAATATCACATAGCCTGTACCCTCTAGAAAACTTCACTACATGCTGTGAGCAAATGAGAATGAAAAGGCAAATAATGTCATAGTGTTCCTATGAAAATACTTTTAATCCTGTGGACCCCTACAAAGTGTTTGAGGGCTTCCAAGGAGCCCCAGACCATACTTAGAGAATTCCTAGGCTATATTTTCTTGTATTCTGATATCTTTAAAAATATATATTTGCCTAAACTATGTGTTAGCTAAAACTAACACATGCTTATTGTTAAAAAAAAGTTAATAATTACGTGGAGGGTCAATGAGGGAAATGGGGTTACCTTTCATTCCTTTCCTCTCCTCACATATTCACTGTTAAGTTTTTGTGTGTGTGTTTCCCAGATTGTATGTGTGTGTTGTGTACACTTTTATTTATTTTTTTGAAGTTTATTTATTTTTGGGAGAGGGAGTGTGCATGCATGTGACCACGGGCAGGGTAAGGGCAGAGAGAGAAGGAGAGAGAAAATCCCAAGCAGGCTTCATGCTGTCAGCAGAGCCCAACGCAAGGCTCACTCTTGGAAATCATGAGATCATGGCTTGAGCCGAAATCAAGAGTCGGATGCTTAACTGACTGAGCCATTTAGACACCCCGTATTGTGTTCACTTTGATAAGTGGAAGAGAAGAGTCAAGTTAAAAATCATTTATGTCTTGACTGAAAAAAGATTGAGAATAAGATAGAACCGTGAACAGGGAACTAGGTGTCCGAGAGCTCTGGGTTCTGACTCAGCCTCTGTCACTCGGGCTTTGGGCATACCTCTTCACCATCCTGGCTCAGACTCCTCAGTTCTCAGGTGACAGGACTCCACACAAGGTGATCCAGGTGCCACTGCCATGTAGGAATTAATTTATTTCCCAAGATCTAATGGTTAAATGCCAGAGAGGGATGGTAGAAAGTTGTAACTAAAAATATTTCCTCCTGGTGAGACACCAGAAGGTTGTTTCTCTGGAAATGGATTCTTTTAAATTGTAATTAATATTCAGCAGTAGAACTCCCACTCAGATGGTTAGAATTCAGTGGGACTCAAAATAATGGATTTATTTTTATGCCTCTCTGGCACAACAGTATTGTACATCGTGGTTATCGTCTCAGTATTTTGTGCCTTCTAGTTTTATGTCAGTGAACAGACAGTCCTAGGGAGGGGGAAAAAAAAACCACTGAGTATTTATGAAAGAGGAATTTAATGCAAATTCTAAAAAGTCATGTGCTTACATAGCTTGGCATAAGACTCGCATCTATAATAAATATTGTCCTTCAGGTAGCAGCTGCTTAGGAAAACGAAAGCAGTCATCTGTGTGTTTGCTTGGTGAGGAGACAAATATAGCAAATCCCCAATGTACAGAATAGCTGTGTTCCAGATTTATCTTTAGCATTTTGAATACATTTTCTCATGGATGTTCGGTTTATTTATAGGTGCATACAGTCATACATGAATTAACAAGTTCAGGGCTTATGCTATGCCAGGCTCTATGCTGAGTTTCCAGACTGGTACACAAAAAAAGATTTGACACCTAAAATAGGTCCCATACTAGCCCCCTTTTTTTTCTTTTCCAGTAATTTTTGGTAGTATATTAGTAAAATTTTTTTCAAGTATTAATTACAACAGTGGTTAAGAGCGTGAACTCTGGAGCCAGGCTGTCAATGTTCAGACACAGATTCTGCCACTTACAAAGTGTGTAACTTTAGGAAAAGTTATAAAACTTCTTGGTGTTTTTTTTTTCCCTCATGTATAAAATGGAGAGAATACTAGTACATACCTCATCAGGTTGTTGCGAGGATTAAGTGTTTTTGTTTTTGATTGTATAATTCACATAATATAAAATTAACCATTTTAAAGTGTACAGTTCAGGGGCACCCATCTGGCTCAGTCCAAAGAGCATGCAACTCTTGATCTCGAGGTCCTAAATTCAAGCCCGATATCGGGTGTGGAGATTACTAAAAAACAAATAAACTTTAAAGTGTACATTTCAGCAGTACTTAGTACATTCACAGTGTTGTGCAACTCCTACGTCTGTATCATTCCAAAACATTTTGAATAAACACAACGTAGTATATATACACAATCGAATATTACTTGGCCATAAAAAGGAATGAAGTACTGATACATGCTCCAAAGTGGATAAACCTTGAAAACATCATGCTATGTGAAAAAAGTCATACACAAGAGGTCACATTTTGCATGAGTGTTTTTATATGAAATATCAGAGTCAGGGTTGAGTGGAGGGGGAAATAGAACATGCCTGCTTTTCTTTTGAGGTGATGAAAATCTTTTGGAATTTGATAGAGGTCGTGGTTGCACGACATTGTGAATATACTAAATGTCACTGGTATACTTTAAAATTTTTTTTTTGTTTTTTTTGTTTTAGTGTTTGGTGTGTGTGTGTGTGTGTGTGTGTGTGTGTGTGTGTGTGTGTGTGTTTTGTGAGAGCACGAGCAGAAGGGGGCAGAAAGAGGGAGACAGAGGATCCAAAGCAGGCTCTGTGCTGACAGCAGTGAGCCCGATATGGGGCTCCAACTCACCAACCATGAAATCATGACCTGAGCTGAAGTCGGACGCTCAACCAAGCCATCCAGGCGCCCTGAATGGCATACTTTTAAATGGTTAATATATGTTATGTGAATCCCACTTCAATTTAAAAGTGGTAATGAAGCCACTTGATCAATTAGACTGGCAAAAGATTCTTAGGCGACCAAAGCCAGCATCTGCTTAATTCTGAGGGTTTCTACTCTTCTTTCTGTCTCCAGTTGATTTCCCTTACTTTCTTGTGAGCTCAGCTAAGCATTTAAAGGATGTTTGTTATATTTTTTTATGTTATGTAACAGTACTAGGTATTTTGCACCGTGTTGTCTAGACCACTATATTGCTGGAAATGGAAGCCCTCATTTCACCCTTAAATTTTTAACTCTCACATTTAAACTTAGGTTTTCTAACAAAACCTGGAATAAATGTGTGTGTCTGTGTCTGTGTCTTCTCCTTAAATAGGTAAAACTGGTAAGCTTTTCATTTCCTCCCCATTCCACACTCCTCCCCCCTGCCTATGCGTGTTTACTGCTGCTGGCCTCCAGGGGAATGTGATGAAAAGGTGGCATTGTCTTCCTGCAGGGTATGACAATGGCAAGCTTTCTGGTCTCTAGAGTTTTTCCTAGTTTCTCCCATTCTGACTGAGTGTTCCTGACAGATAAACCACCTGACACTGAGACACCTGACTTCAGTTGTTAGGGTACCCAACTAATCAACCAGAACGTCACCCCAGAGCTCCCTTCTGCTTCCCAATCCTCATTCCCACCATTTGTAGTAATCCTGTTGTATTAGAGTTCTATTGCTGCTGTAACAAATTACCCCAGATTAAGTGGTTTAAAACAACACAGATTTTATATCTTTAGGTCCGTAGGTCAGAGGTCTGATGCAGGTCTCACTGAGCTACAATCAAAGGTGTCAGCAGGGCTGTGTTCTTTAATGGAGGCTGTAGGGGAGAATCCATTTCCTTGCCTTTTCTGGCTTCTGAAGACACTTGTATTCCTTGACTAGTGGCCCCTTTGTCTAAAAGCCATCAGCAGTGGTTGAACCTGCACATTGCCTTACTCCACGTATTCTTCTAGCTCCTTCTACTTTTTTTTTTTTTAATTTTTTTTTTTTTCAACGTGTTTTATTTATTTTTGGGACAGAGAGAGACAGAGCATGAACGGGGGAGGGGCAGAGAGAGAGGGAGACACAGAATCAGAAACAGGCTCCAGGCTCTGAGCCATCAGCCCAGAGCTTGACGCGGGGCTCGAACTCACGGACCGCGAGATCGTGACCTGGCTGAAGTCGGACGCTTAACCGACTGCGCCACCCAGGCGCCCCTATCCTTCTACTTTTAAGGACCCTTGTGATTACATTGGACCCAGTCACATAATCCAGAATAATCTCCCTATTTTAAAGTTGGTGATCAGCAACCTGCCATGTAATACAATGTGTTCACAGGTGCTGAGGATTAGGCCATGGACATCTTTCAGGGGACTGTTCTGCTTACCACACCTATCTCCTGTGCATTTTGTCTGTGAGTTCTTTCAAAATAGCCTCACTCTGCTATCCTTTTAATTTCTGGTCCACCAATAGACCCTTCTTTGTTTTTCTATACAACACTTTCATATATAAGCCTTTTCTGTGATTATTAGTGATTGGAATGAGGGAGGAGGCAATGCTGGGTTTTCAGTTCACTATCTTGATCTAGTCTTTCCACTACTAATAAATTTTACACTTGATCTTAGTCAAAAGGCCGAGAAACAATTCCAGTACTAATAAATTTTAAAAAGCTTTTTAGTTTTACTAAATTTGAACTCGTTTTACTAGATTTGAACTTTTTATGTTAGTTCCTGAGGAGGTAATAGACCATTGAGCTCTTTGGACTGGCTGTTCTCTTTATCTTGGTGTAAGATGTACTTCCCTTTAAGATTTCAAGGTAGGTAGGCAGGGGTTTCTAAGTTAGGAACTTTGGGTGTATGTTTAAAGCTGGCAAGGAAGAGGAATGGAGATGTCCCAGTTGTTTGAAAAAGTTTCCAGACAGGATTTTTCTGCCTGAAATGCCCCGTTTATGCAATACCGGCATGGACACGTAGTACTATGCAATAGGAAAAAAAATGCCACAGCCTTAATAACCTTAGTAAGCATTGTCCAGTCCTCATTTTTCTTGGAAAAGAAACCTTAGTAAGCATTTGCAGTCCTCATTTTTCTTGGAAATTGCCTGTAACGTGAGCAAGGATGCCAGAAACATCTCTGTAGACTATAAACCTTTGTAGGTCCAGTGTTCCTTGGGACATCAAATATTACCTAGTCCTTACCAGAAAAGAACATTTATATTGGAGTCATCAAAAAAGCATAAATAACTGAAGGGTAAGTTGAATAAATATTTCATTAATCTATGTTATCCAAAGAGATAGAGTGAATAGTCTTATAATCCTGTAGAGGAGACATATAAACAAGCGCCGTGGGAACACGGAGCATGAACAACATATAGTAATGTAACCTGATAGGCAGGGGGTGGTAACATTCAATCTGAGGTTTGAAGCATTCTAATAGGACAATACAGTGCTCTCCCTTGTCAAACAGGCTGACCTATTTAAATAGCTAAGCGATCTGGCATATGTTTCTTATCTATAAAGTTGACCTAATTTCCAGTTGTTACCATGATTAAAATATTGTACATAACCATTATTAGATCAGTAGCTCAAAACTTGATATTCTGCCTGAGAATATATACCAGTGGGCCTCCATCTAGGTTGAGAACCATAAACCCACCTGGAGATTTCATCTGTATAATTTCATCCCTAACTATATGCTTGTGGTTTTTATCTGTCATAAGGTTTTATGAATGGAAAGACTGGTTGCTGGCTTCTTTCCCTGATAATTTTTGTCATTGTGTTACCCTGGATGAATTATTTATAGAATATTGAGCTGAGATTGTCCCTATTTTATTTCAAACACAAGTAAACAAAGCTATTGTAAAGAACAATATGATTTTTATACCTCTTTTACTTTGTGGTAAATATATTGACTAAGCAAAGAGACTAGAAGTATTTATCTGTTTTATTACTAGATATTTTGGCTTGTAAGGTTATCAGAGAATAGGAACAGCAACTGATCTATAAAAGGTTAAAAAAATCAATTTATCTGCTATTTTTTATGTGTGTCCTGGGTTGCAAACCCCTATGTTTTTCTCTTCAGGGACCCACTTCATTTTCTTTTTCAGTATGAGAGAGAAAAAGATTTCTTCTGGAAAATGAAATACTTGTGTTTAAGTATATAACTTTAGAACTTGAACAGAAATAATCCCAATATTGTATATGTCTGTTCACTGGAAATCTGATTTGACCCCTGGTTAATAATGAACTTTTGTTCATTTAAAAGTCGTGGCTCTTTATTTTTGTGAAACTATAATGGCTAAAGTCTTTTCAAATTTTTCAGGGGAGTGTGACAGCAATGACAGTATTCTTTCCCTTGGATACAGCTCGACTTCGACTTCAAGGTGAGTAACTTTTGTAGGCATCATATTCTTTTCATCTGGTGTCAGGAAACAAACAAATTTTTCTAGTAACGTAAGAATATCTGTTTTGTTAGGAATCTACCCTTGTCCTTTTCCACTGACTTTAAATACTGGTCATCAGTGCTGTTTCCTCATTAACAGAGAGGCGTTCATAAATGAGTCATAGCCTCAAGCATTCTCTAATCTGAGAGAACCTGAGTGGGCTTGCTTTAGTACTTTAGAATCATTACAATTCTTTCCAATAAACAATATGACTTTTTAAAAAAGATTTTATTATTTTTTTTTTAAGTAATCTCTACACCCATTATGGGGCTCGAACTTACAACCCCAGGATCAAGCGTTACATGCTCTACCAACTGAGCCAACTAGGAGCCCCAACAATATGACTTTTTAAAGGCACAATGTGGAGAGTTTTTGCTGGGAGTAGATCTTCTCAAAAGAGAACAGAGAAGAAATAGGAAATGTATTGAAGCCAAACACCCACTGTCACTGCTAAATTGGGCGTGTAGTCTTAGTTTGCCTTTTTTGAATTATTGGACTGTGCAACCCTCTATAATTCCTGCTTGTTTTTCCCTCAGTATTTTTCAACTTGAAATTATAAACCTGTGCCAGAACTTACATGAAGAAATAAAAGAGTAAGATTAGCTTTGAACAAACTAATTCCTACAATAAAACCCTTCATGGCTATTATTTTACATTAATTTTAGAGTTTTGTGATAGGTAATAATTTCACATGACTCAAAAGCCAAAAATCTCTAAAACGATACACAGTATGGTGGAAAATCTCACTGTAATCTGCCCCTTCTTTCCCTCTCTTCTCTCCCTTGCAGATAATGTCTTTATTAATCTCTCAAATAGTCTTGCAGAGTTTTGTTATGGAATAACAAGCAAAAAATATATATATAGGGGCACCTGGGTGATTCAGTTGGTTGAGTGTCTGATGTCAGCTCAGGTCATGATCTCAAGGTTCTTGAGTTCGAGCCCCACATCAGGCACGCTGCTGTCAGCCTATCAACGCAGAGCCTGTTTCAGATCTTCTGTCCCCCTCTCTCTGCCCCTCCCCAACTTGCACGCTCCCAAAAATAAATAAATATTAAAAAAAATAATATATATATTCTTAGTTTTCTCCCTTTCTTACACAGAAAGCATTTTTGCTACACTGTTCTGCACCTTGTATTTTTCACTTAACAGCATATTGTAAATGCCTTCCAAACCAATGCTTTGGGAGCTTCTTCATCCTTCTAGCTGTAGAGTGTTCCATAGTGTGGATGCTCCATAACCTGTTTACCCTTCCCCCTTTCTAGATTCTTGGGTGGTTTCTTCTCTTTTGTAGAATAGACTCGTTCATATGCTGCTTTGTTTCTGTAAGTTCAATGTGATAAATTCCCAGAAATGAGATTGCTGTATCAAAGGGTTAAACCTGTTTGTAAATTTTTTTTTTTTTACAATCGTTGCATTTGTCTTTTATTTTATTTTTATTTCTTTTTTTTTTTAAATATAATTTATTGTCAAGTTAGCTAACATACAGTGTATACAGTGTGCTCTTGACTTCGGGAGTATATTCCTGTGATGCATCGCTTACATAGGACACCCGGCACTCATCCCAAAAAGTGCCTTCCTCAATGCCTGTCACCCATTTTCCCTGTAATGTTTTTTTTAATGTTTATTTTTGAGAGAGAGACAAAGTGTTAACAGGGGAGAGGCAGAGAGAGAGAGGGAGACACAGAATCTGAAGCAGGCTCCAGGCTCTGAGCTGTCAGCACAGAGCCCAACGTAGGGCTCAAACTCATGAACCGAGTTTGAGCCCTCCTAGGTGAGGCTCCTAGGTGCTGAGCCTCCTAGGTGCCCCAATTCTCATCCTTTTGAGACCTTTTAGTTTTTAGGTTAGGAAACCGAGCACAAGCCTAAAACTTTGAAAAACTTGAGTTTTAATCCTGGCCCTGCTGCCAACTACATGTGTCCTTCACAGCTTTTGTGTCTGTAGCCTCTTCCCTAACAGGGAGATGGTAATTTATTTCCACTCTACTTTATAAGATGTTAAGATAAAAATGAGAATATGTAACTTTGAAAAAAAAAAAGCCCCAAACAAGATAAGCCTTATGAAATAGAAGGTCTCCTGTCACATCTTTTGCTTTGGAAATTAGGTGTTGAATTAAAATGCTTTATGGTTCGTGAATACCAGATGAAACCCAAGGGATCCACAGTTGGGAACTGAGCACATGGGAACAAGGAGGGTTGTTGAGTTCTGAGGCAAGCTAAGGAGCTCAAATAGGGTGGGAGATCGCTCAGGTGAGGTAAATGGCATTTCAGTGAAACTTGCTGATGCTGAAGATCATAATTCTCAGATTTAGTTTAAACGTATATTCTTTCATCTTATAGTTGATGAGAAAAGAAAGTCCAAAACTACACACATGGTGCTCCTGGAGATCATTAAGGAAGAAGGCCTGTGAGTACCAACCACCTTGCTTGTCCTTGTTAGAGCAGGCAGCCCGTTGGGAGATTGCCAGGCTTCTGGCAAATCTGCACTCTCTCCTCCCGTTCTCGCAGCCTTACAGTAGTTGTGGATTTTAATTGCCCAACTTATAAGTACATAATTGTTTTCACCTCCTTGAAGTTCTGTGGTTGGCCATTTTGACTCTTGATCATAGAGTCTTCCATGAAACCAATGCTTTATGGTTTTGTTTTGTTTTTTACAGTGAGCTGAAGAAGGTGATAATTTAGTTTGTTCTATGATATATTCAGACAGATTATGTACTTCTTTTGGGTTTTTTTTTTTTACTTTTTATTTGGAAATAATTTCAAATTCACAAAAAATTATGAAACTAAAAATAGTACAAAGAATATCAGTATATGCTTTATGCAGATGGACCTGTTACACTTTTTCCCATTTATTTTACCATCTGTGCTCATATTCTCTCCCCTCTCACCCTCCCTCTTCTCTGTTACACACACACACACACACACCACACAAACTTTTTTCAGAATTATTTAAGAGTAAGGTACACACCATACATCAAAGCTTTTACCCCTATCACATTAACAATTTTAAAGAATATAACTCCCCTCCCTTTTTTTTTTAATAACATACTTCTCATTTTAACTTTGCCTCACGTTTCTTTATGATTAGATTGAAGCTCTGCATTCTTGGCCAGAATAATGCATAGGTGATATCGTGTCCTTAGGATATCACATCTGGAGTCACGTATTGTCCACTGGCCCATCATTGCTTAATTATGGTTTCTCAGATTAGGGTTAGCCACTGAATAATTTTTCCTCTCTTGCAACTATAAACAGTCTATGAAGAGAAACTTTAGTATCAGTATTAAACTCAAAAATTCCTGCTTTTTCCGTGGCTTATAATTGATTACTATATGATATTATTTTGGTGCTTAAATTGTCCCAGGTGTGGCTAGTAGGAGCCCTTCAGCCATGTTCCTGTGCCCTTATAAATGCGCCCAACCACTTCTTCTTTTTATACTTGCTATCTATATTTTCTTTATTTTAAATGCTGTTACCTTGTAGTAAAATGTGAGTGATGCCACATTTACTAATAGCCATGAGGAAATTGTCTCTAATCTTACATAGTAACTTACTAAGGGAAATCAATGGGAGGAAATCAGTAAAATCAATCATTGAAAGTGTGTTGTTTCTTTGGCATCATTAATGGTAGAGAAGATGTCTTGGTTTGGGTATCTTTCAGAATATGAAATATATGTGCAGTTTGGAGTATGTTGTAATACAGAAGTGAACTTCGAGAATATGTGAATGATCAGCTTTTCCTGGGACTTTGCCTATTTCTACTGGCTTTTGTCCAGCATCTTTACTTGGCTTATTGTGTTTTTCCTCTAGCCTGGCACCATATCGAGGGTGGTTTCCAGTTATCTCCAGTCTGTGCTGCTCCAATTTTGTCTATTTCTACACTTTTAATAGTCTCAAAGCAGTCTGGGTCAAAGGTCAACGTTCTACTACTGGAAAAGATTTAGTAGTTGGATTTGTTGCAGGTAACAAAGTTTTCTGAGTATAAAATTTTTTATATTTTAATATTTATCTTGTGGTTCATATATTCTGTAAAGTTTATTTTAGCACAAATTAATGCTACAAAGAATGTAATTCGTTTTCTGACTTAGCCGTGTGTGTGTGTGTGTGTGTGTGTGTGTGTGTGATAAAAACACATAACATATAATTTGCCATTTTAACCATTTTTAAGTGTATACTTAAGCAGTAAGTTCATTTATATTATTGTGAAACAGATCTTCAGAACATTTTCAAACTCTATAACCATTAGACAGCAAACTCTCCCTTCCTCCCTCCCCCTGATAATCACCATTCTACTTTCTATTTCTGTGAATCTGACTACTTGAGATGCCTCATATAACTGGAATCATACAGTATTTGTCTTTTGTGACTGACTTATTTCATTCAGCATAATGCCCTCAAGGTTCATTCATGTTTTGCTCTTTTTTTTTTGTTTTGTTTTAAGGCCAGATACTATTCAGTTGTATGTATATACCACATTTTGTTTATCCATTCATCTATTGATGGGCATTTAAGTTGTTTTGGCCTCTTGGCCACTGTGAATAGTTGCTGTTACCAACATGGGTTGTGTAAATAAATCTTTTTGAGTCCCTGATTTCAGTTCTTTTGGATATATACCCAGAAGTGAGGTTGCTGTCATATGGTAGTTTTTTTTTTGTTTTTTTTTTTAATTTTGTGAGGAACCACCATACTGTTTCCCACTGTGTCATATAATCCCACCAGCAGTGCACAGCGGTTTTAAGCTCTCCACGTCCTCACCAGCTCTTGTTATTTTCTGGGTGTTTTAGTTTTGATGGTAGCCATCCTGATGATGATAACCATCCTGATAGTGAGGTGATATTTCACTGTGGTTTGATTTGCATTTCTATCTTTTCATATGCTTGTTGGCCATTTGTATGTGACCTTTGGAGAAGTGTCTATTCAAGTCCTTTGCCCATTTTTTAATCAAGTTGCTTGATTTTTTTGTTGTTGAGCTGTAGATTTTTTTCTTATTTTTTTTATTTTAGAGAGAGAGAGAGCATGTGAGCAGGAGAGAGGGGCAGAGGGAGAGAAAAACCATATATATATATGGTCTTTAATCCATTTAGAGTTAACTTTTGTATGTGGTGGAAGATACAGGTCCAACTTCATTCTTTTGTATGTGGATATCCAGATACCCAGTTTTCCTAATACCGTTGAAGAGACTGTCCTTTCCCATTTGAATGGTCTTGACATCCTTGTGGAAGATTGTTGACTAATTACACAAAGGTTTATTTCTGAGCTGAGTTGGCTTACTTTTTTCTTTTTTTTAAGTTTATTTATTTATTTTGAGAGACCAGCTACCCGTCTAAATAAATAAACTTAAATAAATAAATAAATTATTTAATTGAAAAACAGTTACCAGGGGTGCCTGGGTATCTCAGTCGGTTAAGCATCCATCTTCAGCTCAGGTCATGATCTCGCGGCTGATGGGTTTGAGCCCCACCCCGGGCTCTGTGTTGACAGCTCAGAGCCTGGAGCCTGCTTTGGATTCTGTGTCTCCCTCGCTCTCTGCCCCTCCCCCTTGCACGCTCTCTCTTTTTCTCTCTCTCTCAAAAATGAATAAACATTAAAAAAAAAAATTAAAAAAACAGTTACCAGGCTAGGAGTTTTCATGTCCCCTCAGTTTTCCTCTTTACCTGTATGAAACCACAGATGTTTGGGGGCACCTGGGTAGCTCAGTTGGTTGAGCGTCTGACTTCGGCTCAGGTCATGATCTCACAGCTCGTGAGTTCAAGCCCTGCATCAGGCTCTGTGCTGACAGCTCGGAGCCTGGAGCCTGCTTCGGGTTTTGTGCCTCCCTCTCTCTCTGCCCCAACCCACTCGCATTCTGTTTCTGTCTCTCTCAAAAATAAATAAACATTAAAAAAAAATTATGAAACCACAGATGTTTCATGGCTTGGTCTCTGAGCCTTTCTTCCATGTAATACTCCCATTTTGGTCTTAAGTTGATTTTTATCTAATTAACTTTCACTCGTACCAGGTTTTTTTAAATTGAGATATAATTAACATATAATATTATATTAGTTTCAGGTATACAACATAATGATTTGATATTCATATATCACCATAGTAATTCTAGTAAACATCTATCACCACACAATTTTTTTCCTTGTGGTTAGAACTTTTTTTTTTAAGATTTTAATTTGAGTAATCTCTATGCCCAACATGGGGCTCCAACCCACGACCCCGAGATCAAGAGTCACATGCTGCAGGTGCCTAGGTGACTCAGTCAGTTAAATGTCTAACTCTTGATTTTGGCTCAGGTCATGATCTCAAGGTTCATGAGATTAAGCCTCTCTGCCTCTCTCGCTGCCCCTCCCCTGCTCGGTCATGCATGCTCTCTCTCAAAATAAATAAACATTTTTTTAAAAAAGGTGGGGGGGGCATGCCTGGGTGGCTCAGTTGGTTGAGCATCCAACTGGCTCAGGTCATTGGTCTTGCGGTTCGTGTGTTCAAGCCCCGCGTCTGGCTCTGTACTGACGACTCAGAGCCTGGAGCCTGCTTCAGATTCTGTGTCTCCCTCTCTCTCTGCCCCTCCCCTGCTTGTGCTCTGTCTCTCTCTAAAATAAATAAACGTTAAAAAAAATTTTTTTTTAAAAAGAGTCACATGCTCCACTGACTGGCCCAGCCAGGCGCCCCTGTGGTAAGAAATTTTAAAATCTACTCTCTTAGTAACTTTCAAATACACAATACAGTATTATTAACTGTAGTCATTATGGTGTACATTACATCCCATGACTTACTTATTTTATAACTGAAAGTCTGTACCTTTTGACCCCCCCACCAGACCAAGTTTTACATAAAGAGTATAGCACACAGGATTTCATTCTTTGTGGAAATGAATACTTGTAGGTAACAGAAGACACGAACAGAAGTTCCTCCAAAGAAGACATATACATGGCTAACAGACACATGAAAAAATGCTCAATGTCACTCATTATCAGGGGGAAAAAAATCAAAACCACAATGAGATACCACCTCACACCTCTCAGAATGACTAAAATTAATTCAGGAAACAACAAATGTTGGCGAGAATGCAGAGAAAGGGGAACCCCCTTACACTGTTGGTGGGAATGCAAACTGGTGCACCCACTCTGGGAAACAGTGTGAAGTTTCCTCAGAAAGTTAAAGATGGAACTATCTTATGACCCAGCAATTGCACTACTAAGTATTTATCCAAAAATACTGATTTGAAGGAGCACATGCACCCCAATGTTTATAGCAGCACTATCAATAATAGCCAAATTATGGAAAGAGCCCAAATGTCCATCAACTGATGAATGGATGAAGAAGAGATATATATATATATATATATATATATATATATTATATGGAATTATGGATATATGGAATATTATATATTCCATATAATGGAATATTACTCAAATGTCCATCAACTGATGCATGGATGAAGAGGATATATATATATATATATATATATATATATATATATATTATATGGAATTATATATATGGAATATTATATATTCCATATAATGGAATATTACTCAAATGTCCATCAACTGATGAATGGATGAAGAAGATATATATATATATATATATATATATATATATAATATGGAATATATATATGGAATATTATATATTCCATATAATGGAATATTACTCAGCCATTAAAAAGAATGAAATTTTGCCATTTGCAGTGATGTGGATGGAACTAGAGTGTATTATGGTAAGCAAAATAATCCAGTCAGAGAAAGGAAAATACCGTATGATTTTACTCATATGTGGAATTTAAGAAACAAAACACAGGAACATAGGGGAAGGGAAGGAAAAATAAAATAAGATAAAAATAGAGAGGGAGGCAAACCATAAGAGACTCTTAACTGTAGAGAACAAACTGAGGGTTGCTGGAGGGGAAGCGGGTAGGGGGATGATCTCAATGTGTGATGGGCATTAAGGACGGCACTTGTTATGATGAACACCTGGTGTTATACGTGAGTCATGAATCACTAAATTCTACTCCTGAAACCAATACTATACTACATGTTAACTAACTTGAATCTAAATGAAATTTTGGAAGAGGAAAAAAAAGAAAGTGTGCCCAACTGCACAAAGTGGCTTGTGATCTAGTAAATATAATGCCTTAAAAAAATAAAAATTTTTAAAATTCTAAAAAAATGAATACTTGTAGTAAGTAACTCAGGATAGAAACCCAGGAGTCATTATAGCAAGTGCTGTCTCACCCTCCACATTTGTTTGGTCATCAGGAACCATCAGTATCAACCAAGAGCACACTGTATACACTGCATATTAGCTAATTTGACAATAAATTATATATATGTAAAGGAACCATCAGTGTCAGGGATGCCTGGCTGACTCAGTCAGTAGATCATGTGACTCTTGGTCTTGGGGTCGTGAGTTCAAGCCCCATGTTGGACATAGAGATTACTTTAAAAAAAAAAAAAGAGCCATCATCATTCTGTCTCCTAAGTATCTCTAGAATCTGTTCCCTCTTTTCCATATACATAGCCATTTCCCAAAATCAAGCACCATCATCTCTCACCTGGACCATTGTTCTATTCTGTTCTTGCCTCTGAGGTCTTCCTCACTAACCTACTTTGCATAGTCTTGCCCAGCTAACCTTTCTGGAAGAATAGTTTTCTAACACTGTCATAACTCAAAGAACTCAAGTTTGAGATTTGTTCACTTGGAAAAAAAAAAGTCAGAATAGATCCTGAGGTGTCTTATACAGAAGGGATCTTCCTTTTTACACAATTGCAGCAGATGGCAATCTAGTATTATCCTTAATACTTGAGACCAAGTATTTGTAATGTCTTGATTTTTTTTTTAATGTTTATTTATTTTGAGAGAGAGTGTGCATGAGCAGAGGAGGGGCAGAAAGAGAGGGAGAGAGAGAATCCCAAGCAGGCCTATGCTGTCAGCACAGAACCTGACACAGGGCTAGATCCCATGAACCGTGAGATCATGACCTGAGCTGATATCCAGAGTTGGATCCTTAACCTACTGAGCTGCACAGGTGCCCCTGTAATATCTTGATTTCAATACATTTTAGATTCTATGGTTTTATGTATTTACATTTAAAAGATTACGAGTCACAGTCAAGGACTAGCTCATATAACTTTCCATGAAACTGCTAATTCATGAGATATATGATGAAATCTTTTTTAATTTTTCAGAGATGTTTATTTGCTAATATCTCACATCCCATTCTCCACCAGGCACACAACACCCTTGTTATTTTCTCTCACTGTGCTCTGCTTGTCTCCTTTCTAACTGTTACACATCTACCATTACAGTAGATTCCCCTATACCTAACACTGCTAGACTGGTATAGTAGAGCACTTAGTTTTTAAAAGTCATTTGACCTAGGAAGTATCATAAATAGCATACTTTATATTTTATTTTAACTTAAGATGTATATATGTATATTTTAATCCTTATTTATTTTTGAGAGGGAGGGCAGAGAGAAGGAGACAGAGGATCCGATGTAGGCTCCATGCTGACAGCAGAGAGCCTGATGTGGGGTTTGAACTCAAGAACGCAAGATCATGACCTGAGCTGAAATCAGTTGCTTAACTGACTGAGCCACCCAGGCGCCCCTCATTTTTTTTAGTATATGGCCAAGGTATATCAGTTCACTATGGGAGTTTTGTGCCTTTTCTTGTACATACCCCATATTTGTAGAGTTTTGCCTGCATAACAGATACAATTGACATAAGCAGGTTGGAGAAAAGACATAGTATCAGTCTAATTCACTTACATTCTGTAGTGTCTTCTTGAGTATGTGAAAGAAAGGTGCAGTGGGTCTGTGTCAGTTGTGAGCATCATCTGTTACATATCTTCTCAGAGAGATGGTGGAGAACTGCTGTCCTGAAACCCAAATCTGATTATGTTATCCCCAGCTTCAAACCCTTCCATGTCTGCCACCTGCAAATAGGATAAAGTCATGGCGCCTGTAGTGTAAAAGGATGAGAGCCCAACATACAAGATCTGTGTTGATACTGCTTACCTCTAGCTTGATCTCTACTGGCTCCCATCCTCTCTTGGAAAACTGATTCCTTGAATGTACTAATCCATTTAATAACTCCATTCCTCTACAACTATTGTTGTCTGTCCGATACTGACTGTTGTTCATCTGATATACAGCGTCCCCACTCCTGCCCCCAAACACAGGATTATCCAGCCCAGAATCAAAATGTCAGTTGTATCACAGTTGAGAGACACTTGGTCAAATGGATTTTGTCCTCCTTTATAATTCTGAGATTCTCTGATTTTAGGTTGTCTTTTTCTGAAGATAGGGAATTCTTTGGAAATGCCTTTTTGAGTTTTAAAATTTTCCTTGTAAAATGTTTTCTCACATCTTAATACCTATGCATTCTTAGAATTAGAACCACTTTTTCTTTTCCTGCTGTGGGCCTTGTCATGTATTAAAATCACTGTAGAAATGAGTTTCTTTGTCTCCAAGGAGTACTGGAAACAGTATTATTGTTATTCAAGTTCTGCTCGAAACGTAGAAATTTATTACTTACTGTATTTTCATAGGAAAAAGACTCATATAGCTTGATACCTTGGGGAAGGATTTGGGAACAGAATCTTAAGGAAAACTTAAATGAAGAAGATAATTGCCACTTTTATGAAATCGGGATTTTCACCAATAACTGTTTTTGAATGCCAGTGGTGTTACTGTTAGGACAGTTCATATTCCTCTCCTGCCCTCCGGTCTTTAATCTGGTAAGGCGGGTTTGTTCCCCCTTGGGTGTCAAGTTGCATTCCTTCATAGGGAGCCCTATGGTTAGATTTATAGCCTTGATCCGCCTACCCTTTTCCTTTATCAGTAGTAATTGCACTTATTTCCCAGGGGCACACACATAATTAGCATACTTTCTGATGTTTTCTCTCCTTTAACAAAGAAGACTCACTGGTGATAAAACTATTTTGTTTTCAAAATTCCAGAAGTAAATAGCTGTATTCCAGTTATTCCCTGAATCAGTGAATACGATTTTAGTATGTGTGTTCAGTTACTGTTCATCTCTTCTTACTTGTGCTTCTGTTTTCTTATAAATGATTTTTTACAAATAAAAATAGAATCATTCAAATTGAAAGAAAAACAATTTCTTGTATTTAAGTAGATAAAGTGTTAGTATTCCCATCTTCGAGCTGAAGCATCAGCCACAGCTTGGAACTGAAAGAAGAATTTTCTACCAGGTTTGTAAATAAGCAGAGAACTTTCTTTCCCCTTCAGCCATATCCCTCGTGCATTGGTGACAATTGGAATCCCTCATCATGACCATTTGTAGCTTGTTTTTCTCCCATGGAATGCTGTCCTTTGCTTGATTATATAGGTTGTAAGTTTTTACTAAAGTTTTGAATCCTCAAATATTTTGAGTGTCTTTTCTCAGAACTCGTAAAATTATAGTGGCCAAAAAATACCTCTCCATCTGTTTTGGCTTAGAGGATGAACAAAGTACTTGAACTTTTCAGATACAAAGCTTTGAAATACTAATGTTTTCACAAGGATTTTATGTACTCTTCTTTAGATGATGGAGTGCATTTTTGTACTTGAGATTGTTCTTAGAACCCTCTCCATTTTCAGCTCATGTTAATAACAGAGATATGAAAGCAGAATTTCTTTCTTTTTTTTTTTGGTGCAAAAAGATGATTTTATTAAAGCATGGGGACAGGACCCATGGGTGGAAAGAGCTATGAAAGCAGAATTTTCAACGATGGTTACATCTTAACTGAGGCTGCATTGCCTCCGAAGTGTTTTGTGTGTGCCTACCTCTTGAATAGAACATGAAGGGAATTTTGATTTCTAAAGAATTTGTTTAACAGACAACCCATTTCATTTGTGTAGGAAGGTGTGTATGCTATGTCTACAGTATCCACAGAAGCCTGTGATCTCTGTTCCTGAGCTTTCCTGTCTTCATGTTAAAAAAAAAAAAAAAAAAAAAAAAAAAAGTAGACTGCTCAGTAGTACCTTCTAGTCTGAATTTTCTGGCTGTTGATTTTTCAGTCAAGAGATGTGTACATTCACTAGGAAGACATTATAAAGTCTGGGCAAAAAGCCATTAAAAAGTCATGTACTGATACTCTTCTGTCGTGGTCTTCTGGGCACTGGCACTTTTTAAAAACAAGACGAGCAAAAATCTCTAGGTAAGGCTTTTTCAGATAATGATCAATGCCTTACGTGACAATGCATGAATACAGTGAGTCATAGCTTAAAGATGACTCAAGTTATGTGACTCTTCAAAAATATAATAAATACAGCTCATAAAATTTTTTGATGTCTTTCATTTTGAGAAATGTGTTCTCATGATGCTCTTAAGAAAGGGGTAACAAAATGTCTCTCTTTAGCAACTGTATACAGCAAATGAAAAAATTGGACTTGAATCTCTTGGCTGTTTCCTCAAGCTTGTCTTTAGTTAGACTGTGTTTTCTGAATAGTGTGTTTTGAGATTCCTTAAATCAAAACATTCTTTCTCCTGTTGTATTTAAATGACTTTAGTAAAAGAAGATTTCTCTTCCTTAGGATTTTGCCTCTTGGTTCCTCAGAGCGTGGCTAGAGCCAGACAGCTTTATGTGTGGTTGTTTGCTGAATTTGTTCATTGGTTCATTTGTTCAACATTTATTTAACAAATATTTATAAAGTATCTACTATGTGTCAGGCACTTTGTTACAACTCTGTCTGGTATTTTTTTTAAATCATTCCAGGACTGATGAGGAATATTTTAAAATTTCAAGATGGTGTTAACTTGGGATCATGTGTTTTCAAAAAAGAAGCACCTGGCTCATTGTATTGTTCCACTCTGAGGCAACTTTGGGGGGCCAAGACCCCCATCCTTAAGCTTGTAAGGATCGTGATGCTTGCGGAGCTGTTTCAGGTGTTTTGTGGTGGTTCATAACTACTGCTTGCTGCCTGCCTATCCTAATTCCCTAAGCGATGAGGAACTCTTCTGGGAGCCTCTATCGAGTCCCTGGTGAAGCTCTTTCAATTGTCACCACTTTCTCCCACCTGTCACCCATTGTACCAAAATCCATACTCACTTAAAACCATGTAAGCTACTTACGTGAGAGTTGTAAGTTGTGTGTTTTATCAGATATTGTCATGGACTTAGCATGTGGTCAATAAGCCTTCTGTTATTTTCAAAATGTACATAAGGCTACATCAAAATTGCTGCTTTGGATGCTCCACAAATTGACAAATAGATCACATCCTGTTATACAAGTGAGGAAACTTGCTCTTTTCACGTGGAAAGTGTTGCTGCCAGCCAGTTTGCTATCTGCAAGGCTTCTGACTTGCTTCTAACAGTAGTGGCTTGTGTTGTACCCTGTCACAGACACACGCCTTACCTCAGGTCTCCTAGTAGGTCAGTGGCAGAAGTAGAAATGAAACATTGGTACATAGATGTAAGGTAAGACAGCAAAGCTTGAAAGGTTACGTTTTGCTTTCCCTTTGTCTCCTCTTTCTTTTGGAAGGTGTGGTGAATGTGTTGCTAACAACTCCACTCTGGGTGGTAAACACCAGACTGAAGCTGCAAGGGGCAAAATTTAGGAATGAAGACATTGTACCAACCAACTACAAAGGTATTATTGGTAAGTGTTTCTTGGGTAAGTTCCTATTTAAGGAGTTTCTTTTCTCTATCTGGAATTTATTGCCTCCATAATGCTGCCTATCCGAGAGCCTCAAATCTTGACATCTAACAGTGAGCATTTGTTTAGCTCATGTGTCTGTGGATTGACAAGAATTTGACTCGTTGAGGCTGGGGCCAGCCTGCACATATTCTTCTCTTGGTGATGGCAGAAGCACAGGAGGACACGTCCAGTCGTACAAGGATATTTCCAGCCCCTGTTCACATCTTGTTTGCTAACGTCCTTTTGGCCAAAGCACATCTCATGGCCAAACCCAAAGTCAGGGGCTAGAGAAGTATACTGTTGTTACATGGACTGTTGGTGGAAAGGGGTAAATATTTCTAAAAAATAATCTACACTGTTGTGGTTTTTGTTGTTGTTGTTGTTTTTTAGTGTTGTCTTTGGATAAAACTATCTTATTAACATCTGATGACTTTGAGCTTAATAGTACTACATAACCTGGTTCTCCTTTCCCATGTTTCCATCTTTGTAATGAGAACAGTAGTTTCCTTATTAGTCAGATCCTATATAATGGACCCAGGGAGCTATCTCTTGTTGTCCTGGACTTTGCTATGAAACACATAGGGTATCAGTTCACAATTCTCTGTAATATAGAGTTCCCGGTGGTGGTGGTGGTGGTGGAGGTGGTTATTACTTAGGAAAACCTGACTTTCTTTCTTTCTTTTTTTTTTTTAATTTATGCATTTATTTTAATTTTATTTTTTACTATTTTTTAATTTACATCCAAATTAGTTAGCATATAGTGCAACAATGATTTCAGGAGTAGATTCCTTAGTGCCCCTTGCCCATTTAGCCCATCCCCCCTCCCACAACACCTCCCGTAACCCTCGGTTTGTTCTCCATAGTTATGAGTCTCTTCTGTTTTGTCCCCCTCCCTGTTTTTATATTATTTTTGCTTCCCTTCCCTTATGTTCATCTGTTCTGTGTCTTAAAGTCCTCATATGAGTGAAATCATATGATGTTTGTCTTTCTCTGACTGACTAATTTCGTTCAGCATAATACCCTCTAGTTCCATCCACATAGTTGCAAATGGCAAGATGTCATTCTTTTTGATTGCCCGGTAATACTCCATTGTATATATATATATACCACATCTTCTTTATCCATTCATCCATCGATGGACATGTGGGCTCTTTCCATACTTTGGCTATTGTTGATTGTGCTGCCATAAACATGGTGCATGTGTCCCTTCGAAACAGCACACCTATATCCTGTAGATAAAGGACTAATAGTGCAATTGCTGGGTCGTAGGGTAGTTCTATTTTTAGTTTTTTGAGGAACCTCCATACTGTTTTCCAGAGTGGCTGCACCAGCTTACGTTCCCAGAAAACTTGACTTTGTAATGCCAGATTGTCAGGAAGAGTTACCTATGATTTAAGTTGGTGTCTCAATAATCTGGTGACCGTCAGTGTCCAATGATTATCAACAAGTAGTTAACTGATGAGGCTGCCCCCAGAATATCATTGCAAGAAGGAAATTTTAATAGAACCAGTATGATTTGTGTTCTGGGTACATTTGAACAAAATTCACATTGTGTTGTCCAGTTAGGGGATTGTCCTCAAAAGTCCTTGATTTCTTGCCTAGATGCTTTTCACCAGATCATTCGAGACGAAGGAATCTTGGCTTTATGGAATGGCACATTTCCTTCCTTGCTGTTGGTCTTCAATCCTGCCATCCAGTTCATGTTCTATGAAGGTTTAAAACGGCAACTTCTAA